>NW_003314286.1:585052-594057 GCF_000143415.4 Selaginella moellendorffii | reverse complement strand
CCCCCCCCCCCCCCCCCTTGAGGAACACACACTTTGGGCTTTCATCCCAAGCCTCCCTTAGTACCAGAAGTTAGTCTTTGGGATAAACTCGAAACTTACTAAATATGGAATGGTGCTAGATTGCGAATTTGGAGACGGGACGAACACCATTGTGTTCGGGCCAATCTCTACATTCCATAGATATGCCAAATGAACGAATCTAGACACTTTCCATAAATAGCATTTGGAACCAAAAATGAGACTAACACAAAAGGCGTGATAGCAAGAGTGTTTGGTAGACATGGTAAGCTATCATACAGCGATATTGAGGGACTAGTCTTAATACGCGAGGGTTTTTGCCAAGCCAATGCAAGACAAAGCAAAAGAGAACTAAGAGCTAAGCTAAGAATGCTCAGCTAGAAACACATAGGAGTTCCTAACAGATGCTAAGCCCAGTAAACTAACACTTGGACAAGAGAGGCTACTGAAAGGAACCAGTAGTACCGATTTTCTGCCGTCATGGCAGTAAAGAAAGAGTGCCCGTAAGGGCTGCCCGACAAGTATTTTTCAATACCTGAAGTCACATTTGCTACACTCTCCCCCTCTTAGGGAAGATTGACGTCCTCGTCGATGCATACCCGAGTCTAGCAAACCGTCAAGGAAACAACTCCGAAAGTTAACGGAAAGCACACTATTTGGGAAACACACCAACTTAAATGAGTTATGGAACGACCTCTCCTCTACGTCCAAAGACGTTAAGACTCAAACACCCTCCGGCTGTCACCGACAAGGAAATGACTAACGAAACTAGCCACCCTTGCTGCTCCGAGTACCACTCGACTTACAAAGGAATGATACATCTCTGCCCACAAGGACATAGGGAGAAGGCCAGAGGCCCAACTACCCCTGAGTAAGAAATCAACCCCGTCGGGAAGATTTAGACAACTATTATAAACTGGCAGAGTAAGTTGTTTACACGACCACGCCCCATTTCAAAAGTGAGTCATTGAGAGAGAGGTGGGGACTTGTGATCAGTCTATAATAGTTATCCCCATGGTTATGGATTGAACCCATGCACCGAAGTGTCAAAGTCAACCTGCCAAAACTGACCCAATTACTAATGAACGAGAGAAACGACACTGTTGATTTATAAAAATAGATTACTTTATTGATTTGCAAGATTTATTACAAGATTTACAAAAGCTAGTTTTTATTACTATTCTCACGAGCATGGTTAAGATTACTAAGAGGTTCCCAAGTTGATTCACAAGTCGGGTAACCTTTCCACTTAACTAGATATTCCTTCGCATGAGCCCATCTCCGAAACTAAGAATCCAAGATAGACTCAGCTTTATACTCAAGTTCACCATCCACGATCACTGGTGGAGGACGCACATCTGTAGAGCGCTCTATAGCAGCATGATATGGTGCCAGTAAACTGACATGAAACACATCATGGAGTTGAGATAACTCATTTGGAAGATCCAACTTATAGGATACATCACCAATGCATTTTAACACCCAATAGGGTCTAATATATCTCAGCAAGAGCTTCTGAGACAGAGAACCCTTAAGGTTCAAGTTCCGGGAAGATAGCCACACCTAATCTCCCACTTGATAGGACACATCCTAACGATGCTGATCCTTATCTCGTCGATACCTATCCTGAGCTTTGCCCATCGCCTCAGTAGCTCTAGACCAACCTTGGCGTAGCTGCTCCGCATAAGTTTCAACGGCTGGGACCAACACTTCGGACATTGGTTTCGGTACAACAATCTGTTGAGGCACTCCGCGAGCATTTCCTTGCAACATCTCCCACAGAGAACAGTTGATAGTGCTATGAAATGTGTTGTTATAACAGATTTCTGTTGTGTCTAAATGCTCAACCCAGTCGCATTGGTCCGCCGCGACATAGTACCGCAGATAATCCTCAACTTAAGCATTCACGCGTTCGGTCTACCCATCAGTCTGAGGCTAATAAGCCGTACTAAATTTCAGCTTGGTACCAAACAGCTGGAACAGTGTGCCCCAAAACTTCCCCATAAACCTCAAATCCCTATCTGAGATCATCTCTTCGAGAAGACCACAAAGTCATCAATGCAAGACAAAGGGTAATTGTTCTTAACCGTGATCTTGTTGAGTGCCCGATAGTTAATACACATCCTCATGGTTCCATCCTTTTTCATAACAAAAAGGACTGGCGCTCCATAAAGTGATTTGCTTGGTCGGATATGACTTTTGTCAAGAAGCTCTGTGAGTTGCTTCTCGAGTTCAGCCATCTCTTTGATGTTCAACCGATATAGAGCTTTCGTAGGTGGTTTAGAACCTGGAATAACCTCAATCCGATGATCAACCTCGCGGCTAGGGGGTAGCCCTGGTGGCAAATCCTTCGGGAAGATATCCTGATTTCGCGCCAACAACTCCAATATCTTCTTTGGTACAGGATCGACTCCGTCACCAATTCGAATTGAGTCACCAATACCCTCAACTTCCATCACTTGAACCCAAAAGGTTCGACATCCTTTCTTAGCTACTTTTTGAGCGGCCCTCGCAGTCAAGAACTTTGCATCCCAATCCTTTGAGGAACACTTTTGCAATTGAAAGGACACATTGGGACGTCCTTTGGACTTCAACATGATATGACTTTATCCAACACCATAAATCTCTTTTATATATTTGTTAAAGAAGTCCATACCAAACACCATTTGAAAATCTGGTATCTTCAACACTACCAAGTCCACTCTTTCTTTCCACTTGGATATCTTTATTGGAACATCACTCACAAAATTTCTAGCTACTTGCCCACCTTCCACAAACCGGAAGTGCATAGGTGACATTTGCTCAGCATTCAATCCTAACAACTTAACTAAGTCTTCGGATATCACGCTGTGCGTAACTCCCGTGTCAATCATCACTTGGATTCGGTGTCCATGGACAAAGCCTACCAGATACATCAACGGATCAGTGTTTGCATTGACTGCAAGAAAAGCTTGAGGAAAACAATGAAAGTTACTCACCTCTTCTTCCTCATAGTCTGCATTGACCAACTCGTCAACCCCTTCAACTTCACCACCACCGTCTTCCCTCATGACATTAACTCGAGACCTTGTCTTATGTTTGTTGGGACATTCTGAGGACCTATGTCCCGACTCTCCACAATGGAAGCAATGACCCACACTACCCGTTCCGCTAGGAGCAAGTTTTGCAGGTTGCTGTTGCTTGTACCCATCAGGAGGAGGAACAGAGGGCCTAGGACCAAAAGAAGCTGCTAGTGGTCTCCAACCACCACCACCTTTGTTAACTATTGCTTGTGAGCCTCCAGGGCGGAACCTGCTTTCCACTCTTTGTTTCCGATCACCTTGTTTATTCCCAGAATTTTTATTCTTATCCGAGTTACCAACATACGGTTGCTGATATTGTTCCATGAGCGAGTGACTAAAGGCAACTTGCTGCGCTGCCTCCTTACACTCCAAGTACGTCTTTGGTTTAAACTTCAAAATCTCATTGCGAGAAAGTGAACTTAAACCCTCCAGAAAATAACTCCGAGCATCTTCGTCACTCATATTTGCAATCATAATGCACTTCTGAGCAAACGCATTAACGTAATACATGAGATCCCCTTGCTGCTTTAACCACCACAGCTCTGTGCGAAGTCTCAGACCAAGATCATCTAGCAAGTATTCCTTACGGATACAAGACCGCATCTTGGTCCAACTTCTAGTTTGCCCTTTTTCAACACACACCTGGCGCCACCAAGTTTTGGCATGATCAGTGAGAAAGGATTGCGCGCACGCAACTTTCGTATGATCATCTATGTCTGCCGCTATAAAATAGTTTTCCATATCGTAGACCCAGTCTTCCAAAACTTAATAGTCCCGCATGCCTTTGAAGTTGAGTGGTTTCGGAGGCTTGAACTTTGAAACTCGTGCAACCGGGGGCAGCTGCAGAACTTCATCGTCCTCAGAACTTAAAGAGGAGTCCGGTTGCTTAAGGTTAGCTGGTTTAGCTGCCTCAACTTCTTTCTTCCTCTTTTTGCTCTCCTTCTTCAATTTGTGAATCTCCCTTTGCAAATTCTCAATCTCGACTTCCTGAGCCGTACGCTGCAATGCCACAGCATCTGGCTCTTCCTCTTTCGACTTGGCCTCAACCTCTTCCGTAGCATCTCTAGCAGGAGTTTCCTCCTCTCAATTCGCCTGTCTAGAGGTTTCAGCGTCATCAGCACGGTTCCTCTTCACCATCTTACTAGCTGCATGCATGCCTCTATCAGTAACTGAACATGCATACAATGTTCTTACCGAATAGTGCTATCCAACTAATCCTACACATGTCGCTTTGGATCTACTAGAAAAGTCTCTACGTATGCAACTTGAGTCAGAAAATCTGACAAAAGCTGGATAGGAATCGCTGAGACAATTTCTTTAATACCAAATGTAGCGCACCTGAATTTGGAGCCAAACTCCAAGCCCGTTACGCAACGAAACGAGGGTCTAGTACAATCCCACGAGCACCAGCTCCCCGTATCCAGCACCTGCACGCAAAATGGTGTCAGACGAAGTTTGACACAATTTTGGCATACCGGTGGCCTAACGCAAGGAGGAGGGTACCCCACCGACTAGAGCAGCGTGGAGCTTGGGCTTAGACCCAAGCTGGACGCAGAACAAGGAGCGACACAGCCCAGCAGGAGCCAAACTAATGTCTCAGGTGGTCAAACATGCATTCCAACCACTATCCTTACTATACATTTGGAACCCCCTACAGCCCCCCCTTTGAGGAACACACGCTTTGGGCTTTCACCCCAAGCCTCCCTTAAAACCAGGAGTTAATCTTTGGGATAAACTCGAAATTTACTAAATATGGAATGGTGCTAGATTGCGAATTTGGACACGGGATAAACACCATTGTGTTCGGGCCAATCTCTACATTCCATAGATATGCCAAATGAGTGAATCTAGACACTTTCCATAAATAGCATTTGGGACCGAAATGAGACCAACACAAAGGGCGTGATAGCGAGAGTGTTTGGCAGACACGGTAAGCTATCATCTAGCGATATTGAGGGACTAGTCTCAATACGCAAGGGTTTTTACCAAGCCAATGCAAAACAAAGCAAAAGATAATTAAGAGCCAAGCCGAGAATGCTCAGCTAGAAACACATAAGAGTTCCTACCTTATGTTCATCTAGTTAAGTACAAATGCTAAGCCTAGTAAACTAACACTTGGACAAGAGGGGCTACTGAAAGGAACCAGCAGTACCGATCTCCTGCCGTCATGGCAGTAAGGAAAGAGTGCCACTGGCTGACAAGTATCTTTCGATACCCGAAGTCACATTCGCGACATACACTTGACCTTTTATTTTGTGCATGGATGTTTTTTATATTAATCTTAGAAGTGTGTTGATGCAAAAAAGCCTGAGTGTGCTTGGTCGGTGCCATCCCATTGTATATATAAACCGTACATTACAACTAGCGGAGGTGAACTACTCCACGACAAAGAAAGAGTGTTTAGTAGCAGTCTAGGATTCTGAGAAACTTCATGCATATCTACATGGTTCTCGGATGTTACTTGAAGGTGATCATGCTGCCGTTACTTCATTATTGAAGTGGAAGAACCTAGTTGATTATATTGCTCGGTGGGCTTTGAAGCTTCAGATATTTGATTTTGATGTTGTTCATCATCTAGGGAGTTCTATGGCTAATGTTAATACCCTTTCTTGAGCTCTTCTTCCTTCTTCTATTTCTTCTCATGTTTTTAGCAAGTCTGTTGTTCCAGCATTTGTGAATTTTCTAGACAAGGATTTTATGCTGTCGGCGGTTGTTATACTTGACATTCAGTATCCATAAGGTGCAGAACAAAATTTACCTTCTCTTGATGAGGTTTGCAAGGCTCAAAAGATTAAGCTGTGGATTCAAATACTTTAAGATGGGTTTGAGAATTTTGCATCACTTACTGATAACTTGCCATTCTAGCATTTACATTCTCAATATCACTTTGAAGACAACTTTTTTTATTTTGTGGGGATAGATTTTAATGATCCTTTACAGTTGGTGGTGCCTTCTATCTTTATTCTATGGTTTCTCCATGCCTAATATGATTTTCTTATTCTAGAAGAGCATATAGGATATCGTTGTGTGATTGAAAAGCTGCACAGGTATTTCTATTAACTGAAGATGCAACGTGATGTTATTTGGTATGTGCATATCTACATTTGATGCCAAGCTTATAATACTCCACCTCGTGCCTCGAAAAGACAGTTGGAGTCAATTGCAATTTCCCGTCCATTTAAATTGGTGGCGTTTCATCTTATAAGACCTTTTCCATGATTAATTATTGGCAATGAGTATGTTATTATTGCTTCTGACAACTTGACTCATTGGGTGGAAGTTGGTGCTTTTGCTAATTACTTGTTTAAATCTTTTAAAGTGTTTGTACTTTTTAAACTTTAGCACAATCAGTTTTCTTATCATGGTATTCACCTCGAATGCATTTCTCTATATGTTCATGTAACTCTACTCTTGATAGAGAAGGCAACTCCTCTTTCAAATAATTAAAATTTTATTTTTGCCACTATTATACATAATTCTAATGCCTCCTTAATTTTTTTACGCTTCATTACTCATGAAACTGTAAAACATTTGTGGTGTTGAAAATTTTATTCCAACATGGTATGCGTTGTTCAAAAAAGAACTTAAAATAACATTTCTCTTAAATAACTATTACCATCAAGGATTATGCTCTATATAAAAGGATTTTCTAATAAAGAGAACTTAAATAAAGGAGTTCACAAAAATATTTTTATACACTAAAGAATATTTTATTAAGGTTTTAGCTGTAATATGTTTATTAAACAGGTATTTTAAAATTAGTAATTTAAGTATCTAAATTTTATGGGCAATAGTTGCTATTTGATAGAGGCTTTTCATTATCACCTAATTTAGAGAAAAAATTATTATTTTAATATCTAATAATTAGTACTTATACTAATTATTAAAGTTATATATCTATATTATGCTTTCATTACATTTTTAGTGTAGTTTTAAGAAATGCCCTATATTGTTTTCAATGTCATTTATATATAAAATTTATTTTAATTTCAAATACAATATCTATATCTATTTTTTTCACCTCATATTCAGATGTTATAATGAATCCAAAGTTTAACACTTGAATCCATCCTATGCAAAGGATAAAATACTCTAGAATTTTAACATTTAAAAAATTATGTATAATTGCAACTTTGTTGTAAAGCTTTCTATTTACAGTGTCACTTCCATAAATGAGAATCATATACTCGTGATGATGGTATTACTGCTTAACGTTGATCTTTTACTTTTAATTATAATGCCTTTGAGTATGTTGTCTTTGCTTCCTTTGACCAAGTATTTGTAATCTCATATGTTTGTTGTTTCTCATCTACTAATATGAAATCAAGAAAGATTTAAAGAACTTGAATTGTAATTATAAAGTTGGTATATATGTACAGGGCATGGTTGAAAGAAGAATATAACATCTAATCTACAATAAAATCTTGGAGAAAATTAAATCCCATATACACTAATGAAAAAAGTTAAATATACTAATGTAAATACGTTTGTGAATAGGCTTGTACAGATTTAAGGTAACCAAACACTATAAATCTATAATTGGTTTGCTTAAGCAAACCTGTAGCAGTATTGACTATATTTAAATATGCTTGGAGATTCTAGGATATTTTAATAGCTAATAGTTGTTGTTCATTTAGATTAATCTTTTTATTTATAATTTATAATATTTCCTAAACACTTTCTAGTATATTCTTGTTTATTCTACTATTCATATGGAATAATATTAATCTTGACTTATAAATTATAAATATGTTTATAACCATTGATCAATTAAAATACTCAATGAATGATACTACTGAAGAGATAAGTATTGTCTCTCATATTTTTTATCCTTCACCATGGTGTGCCAGCTAAGATCCTTTTGAGTCTTTTCAGGTGCTATATTTGTTTGGGTTTTATGCACAGCTCCATCAACCTTGCATCACACTCTTTCCTTGCAAAGTTTACCAACCTCCTGAGATAAGCTTTTCTCTCATTGAGCAAGCATGCTGAGTAGTGGATTCCATCCAGATTTCTCTCCCAGATCTGTGAGTGGAGCCTCTTCTCTGCTAAGTCGCTGTGTGCCTTGAGCGCCACCATGAAAGTCTGAGCGTTTGGCTGCTGGCTTGCTCATAGCACTCAAGAGCAAAGGTTGTTCTCAGCATATCCCAGGAAACGATGTTTTGCTACTCCATGCAAAGTCTCAGCGTTTGGAGGCAGGCCAGCTTCTCGTTGCATCTGATAGAAGACGTGCTGTCCCATGATGATCATGTTCCAGGCAACCAACGTCATGTTTATTTGTCCTCCTGAACACTTCTGATGCTTCCACATGTCCACGAGGCTGCTTGCGACGAATGCATCGGCTTTGTATTCACAATTTGCGAGGTAGACCAACCTATCCTGTTCTTCGTCCCATCCTGTTGAACAACCTGTGTTGCAAGCCGCAGTGTAGACTTCGACCATACTTTCACAATTGCACTTGCTTGATTCCCGGCTTGACTCTGGAGAAACTTATCTGGCTGCTATGCCCTGCACTGCTTCTTCTCATCGAAATTGAGATTTGAGCGCCTGCAAGAACAGAGAGCAAAAGTAGTACGTTACCTTTTCTCAAACCTTTCGTCTCAAGCAACTTCTCTGGCCTTTGGAGGTGCACTAACGTCTGCTCCCCCGTCACTCTAGAGGATAGCTCAGTCAAATCGAAACTTGGTAGGTTCTTGCTCTATTTTCCAGTCCATGTTCCGAGCCAGCTGTGCAATAACTTCCAAGTCTGGTAGTTGACCCTTGTATGTGATCTTCACTGTCCGTGAGCAAGAGTCTGCTGTCTTCTTGCTCTGCAACTTCATCTCCTTGAAGATTGTTTGTACACAATCTTCCATGTGACAACGCATGCACTGTGCTGACTTACGCGTCACTGCCAGTGTTGGCAGGACACTTTGAGGAGAATCC
>NW_003314286.1:509925-584665 GCF_000143415.4 Selaginella moellendorffii | reverse complement strand
ATCACCGTGATGATGATGGTACACTGCTGCTGCTGGAGCTGGATGGTGGTGGCGAGCATGATCAAGGATAGCAGGCTCTGGAGCTAGATGAGCAGGGTGGCCGTGAGCAGGGTGAACGAAAGCAGCTGGCGCTGGGGCTCAATCTGGAGCGTCACCTTGAAGAACTGGAGCTAAAGCTGGCGCTGGCTCGTGGCCTTGGTGTCCATGGTGGTGTGCTGGATGTCGCGGGTGTGAGCTCGGTGATGGCCGCCATGCCAGGGCACTTGAGTTCGGCGGGCAAGCATTGGGGCGGCGTGAGCGCGAGAGACCATAGCTTACCTGACGAGAGCTTCGACAATAGAAAAATCCAAGCGAGAAAGATTATAACCTAACCCTTGACTTTGAAAAAATAAAGAGGTACTTTTGGCTTTGTGAAAAAAAAAACGAGTGGACTCGAGAGCTGGTGACGCTGTGGATTGTCAGCAAGGGTGCCATTGGGCTTGAGCATGCCAAAGAGCCCAAACCTAGATGTGAACAGCGATTTAATCTCACAATCACAAAATGCTCTAGGTACAAATATTTCCAAAAGAGAAAACAACTTTAATTTAATGGCAACTCCTTTTTAAGCTTAATCCTAATGTAGTGAACAAAACTTTTTTACTCATTTTTCAAACCTCTGGAAACTTGGCACTCATTGAATACGAGTCATAGAGTTCATGGAAACACAAGCTATTAGCGTGCACAAACTACTTCCTTTTGCAAAAATGTGGGAAAAAGGAACACAAGATAAATGTCTATCCATTGCTGTTTTGATGGTCTCACGGTGCAACATAGCTCCATATTGATATTAATCCACAGCTCGTCTAGAGTAAAATTGGTCAAAACGCCTAGAATGATCCAACAATCGAACATATTTGGAGATGCTGGTATGGATTCCAAAAATCCAAAGCTTTTCTTTTCACCATTCTAGTACTCATCCTGACATTTCAAGAGCTTTTTAGGAGATGAGGTTTGGAAGGACCAACAAGCTTTTATAGCCAAGCAATTGCATGGAAATGGTATGTACATACTCAAGGTTATGAAATCTCATTTTGGCAACATCCTATGAAGGTTTAAAGCTGAGGGATTTGTGGAGCATACCCTCAAAAGAGATGTGTGTGGAATCCATAGGATGGGCTGCTTGATGTGTACGAGAGGAACTCCTTGCAAAGCTGTTCCAGATCATACCAATTTGATTTATATTGTGTTAGTTTTGCCAATTGCTTAATCATCCTCTTGAATAACATTGCAAAGAAAAACACCAGCCTTGTTCCTCCTCCTCCTGGTAAATATTATATATTATTATTATAATTATTAGTAACACAAATATTATTTGGTATTTTGGTTTGCTAGTAAACATATTTAGCTATATAATTGTATAGCTAAAAGTCTTTTAAAATGAGTAACTTTTCTTTCTTACAAAATTTCAAAATTGGAAATGTCACCTTCACATTCTTTCAAAGTTTAAGCGCATTTGCTCTTGGTGTCTTGTAGCCACTTGATCAATTCAAAGAAACTAATCATTAAATGTTTACTAGGTGATGTACAATTTGCTAATAGAGAGAGCCAGGTCAACAAAAAGAGTCATTAAGAATAAAATTCTAAAATATTCTGGTACACTAAAGAATATTTTCTCATGGCAATATTTTTATTAAAGAGGTATTTTAAACATACTAGTAATTTAAATAATATTTAAATATGAGTGGCAATATTTCCCAATTAATAGAGGTTTTGCCTTGTAATCTAATTTACAGAAGAAAGTATTATTTTAAGATTTAATAATTAGTATTATTAAATATTTATTTTTACTGTAAAATCCATTTGAGTGTAACTTTAAGAAATGCCCTTTTTATTTTATGAGTAACTTATAAATAAAATTTAAAATAGATATTTTAAATTCAAATACAATACTAATATCTAATTCTTTCTCAATATTATGAACTCCTCATATTAAATTTTAACATTTGAATCCATCGCAAAAAGCATTAAATATATAAAATACATATGTTTGTAAGGGATTAAAGACCTACCCAAAGTATAACATTGCAGGAAGTATATGCAAGTGCAACTTAGGAATTAATTTGTTGTGATATTTTAAATCTTTGTATTTACAATATCAATTCCATAATTGAGAATTATATACTTGTAATGATAGTATTGTTATTTAATGTTGATACTTTTAACTTCCACCTTCAACTATAATGCTTTTGAGTATGTTGCCTTGCTTCCTTTGATTATGTATTTGTAATTTTCACACATTCATTTTTTCTCGTTTTTAGAATTTCTTGAGAAAAGTGCTAAAGTTGAGTTTGTGGTTATGGTTATAAAGTGTTCTTTTCAAATTTAAAATTTGCTTCAACTAAAGCCCAAAACTCTAAATTCATCAATTTCACCCCTTCTTCAACTAATCAAATACATAGTATATATTTTACTTTCTGGATAATTAACACTACATAGACTATGTGAGCAAAACTTCATTAGGACATAACAACATGAATAATCACAATATTGTGGAGGATTGCCATATTGTTGTTATCTTCAAAAACAATCAACTAGAGTGTGTAAAGTTCATATAGTAATTTGCTTACTATATAATATTCCTCCAATCCAAGTAAAACATTTGATTGTAGAACTTACTTTAAGTTGATGTCTAACTCACTAAACTCTATGAATCTTTCCTAATTTGACTTGGAAGCACCTAGCCTCTTCATTGCTCAAAAGCATTGGTCTTCTTTGTTCTATAGTTATGTAGTTATACTTGAGATAGTGCAAATGTGTTTGTTGTATGGGCTCACTTACTCATTCTTTTCTTTTGATAGTTTCAAGGTTCTCAATTAGTTTTATTGCAAATTAAATTCAAAAATCATATAAAGTTAATCTCATCACTTTTATGACTTTGTGACCAAGAGGTTGTGTCAATGCCCAAACCTTCAAAATTACGTTGATCTTTTTTATAACTTAGCCTTTCATACAAAAGTGTATAAAGGTCTATTGTAGCATAGAGATGACCAAGTCATTCTAGCATGTTTTATTTGAAAATATGTATTTAGAGCAATTTGTTTTTGATAGTCATATCATATGGTAAATTTCAATAAGATTTGTTGTTAACACTTGGTAGCAAGTATTTCAAAACTCATTGAATAAAGAAAGAGAATTAATAAAGAGATCAATATGAATACTTCCTTATTTGAGAAATAACTAAAGTCCTTAAATGTGGAAAACAAATAAACCACTATGTCAGCCAAGTCTGTAGTTGTAGAATTGCATTTTTTATAAACATTGCCTCCAACCCACTATAAACGTATAAACTTGTAGTACTTATTTGCATCTTGTAAAGTGTTTATACCTTTTAAACTCTAGTTGAACCACTTGTGGTTATTATGGTGTTTAACTTAAATACATTAATCTGTGCGTTCATATAAACTTTATTCCTAATGGAAAAGGCAACTCTTTCTCATTTAACTAAAACTTTGTTTATACCACCATTATAGACAATTCTAATACCTTATCAATTTGTTTATGCTTTGTTACTCATGAAACCATAAAACATTGATGGTGTTGAAAATCCTAATCCAACTTAGTATATATTATTTAGTAGTGTTTAAAAAAGAACTTAAAATGGCATCTCTTTCAAATAGCTATATTTGCTAATATAAGGAGCTAGTAAATAGTGAGCCAAGGGAGTTGTGGAAACCTCCCCTAACACATGCACGCCCAGGAGCAGCTCTACTCACGACTGAAAGCCAGGTTCAAATGGCTACTAGTTTATTTCTATTCTAGGTATATGCTGGCGGTTAGAACCGCCAACAGGAGAGTGGTTTTGAAAGACTCCAGCACAGCGAGGGTTCCCCATCTCCTTTCCCACTCCATTGTACTTCAAGACTCCTGAATCACACCCCTATTTGCATTATCTTTGACTTGAGTCTCTCTCCCCGCCGATCCACCACTTCTTTCACCCCTCCTCAGCTGGCAACCTCCGGAGATCAGGCGCCAGCTCTCAGATCGAGTTCTAGTGGTAGCAGCATTCTCATCCGCCTCACATTTTTCCATTAAACATTTGGCGATCATGGTGGGATGGATCGCTGAGAGAGATCAAGGAACAAGAACCCGGTAACCATTTGCAGAGATTCAAGAACTTCAAGAACCACTCTTTCTCTCCACATCGAGCATGCCACCACCAACATGGGTACCCGGAACACGCCTCGCTGCAGCGACCACTAGAGGAAGAAAGCTACACCAGCAAATTTTCGAAGAAATTAAAGATCTTTCAACGAGACCTCCTAGCGCTCTATCCGAACGAGGAGAAGAAGACCTTTGCAACCAACCCCAACATCAGCACCGAACTCTTCACCGGCCAGCACTGAGGAACCGACAGCAAGCCCGAGCATCTTCTCCGAGATCTTCTCCGACCAGCAATCTGAGAGCCCAACTCCGAATTCGAGTAGAAGAACACCGACTGCAAGCTAGAGAACTCACCGGCAGAGCTTCCGAACTCTTCTCCGACAACAGCTCTGCTTTACCGACCAGACAGAAGAACAACAAGAATTCCGGCAACAGATCTTCCCGACCAATGCCTCTTCCACACACCAGCCGCACGTTCTCCTACGACAAGCCTCCGACACTCTATCCCGGCATCGGCCAAGTCACCGAAGGAAAGCTCCCGAATGCATCGACAATCTTCCGACAGACTCTCTGACTGAGTGCCCAAACCAGCAACGAGGACATCATCCAATGACGACACGACGCTAATCTCCATGCTGCCAAGACTCTGTTCGACCACGCCATCGAGTACGCCGGCCTAGAGACCATTGACGACGAAATTGGGTCTGATCACCCCAACCAGTCCGACTATCCGAAACTCTTTGTCGAGCTTCATCTTGGCACCGGCACCTGGAAGACCAGCCTGCACTCAGCACCTCGTCTCGACAAATCGATTGGAGACTCCACCGACAAGCCCAAGCCGAAGAAAGAAACGAAGAAGAAACTCCTGGAGTACAACTTCTACCCACTTCCGGACGAGTTTTCCTCTAAGTGCCCGAACACCAGCCCGGACGACATCCCGACAACTTCTTCGACCGACCTGCATGACAGCTCTCCAATCACTCCGAATCAGTCAACTCCCCGATGAGCTCCAAGAAATCATCCGGCAGAAGATTCGCGACCTTCTTCCAGCAACACACTTTGTTCAATTGACTGACGGCATCCTCCTACTAGCGACCACTTTTTGGATCAGCACCGAGTTCGTCTGTCAGCAAGAGTTTGACGACCGACACCTCGACCAGCCACTCTACCCGACTCGGATCTACACCGGCATACCAGCTAAACATCTCTGACACATCTTCCACCGACACATCTTTCACCACATCTTTCATCTTTGCATAGTAACCCTTAGAAGATTATACAATAACTACTACCGAAGACTAGCTTCGAAGCTACAGGCCCGAAGATATTTCCGGAGCCTTGAGATTATCGTCGACACCGATTTGACATTCAGCCAGATACCCGACAACATCACTGACAACCAAGTCGAGAGTTTGATGAAGACCTTCATCCCCGAGATACCAACACCCAAGATAGTTTTAGTGTACAAGAACCCACGGCTGAAGAGAGCCGCATGAACAAGCCGAGGAAAGCAGCCAGCAAACAACAAGAAGACACCGAAAGACTTCAACGACACCTCCAGCGAGAGTTGAAGAGACTAGAGAAAGAGAGAAAAGAAAAAGCCACCCAGTGGTCCCACTTTGTACAAGTTTCTGAAAGAGAAAGGTACATTACTGATGAATTGTTTCCCAAAATTGCAGCCGGCGAAGACGCCGGAAGGATTTTAGAAGGCTACCAGAATTTTAGGACACTGCCTGCTTCTCCGACTGCAGCACCGGAGAACCCGCCAGAGACCCAGCCAGAAGTTCAGCACACTCCCCAGCACAGCTTCCACAACCCACTCTTCCGAGGACAGACCGACCCAAGAACTTATTTCTCCTGGACTGTACTGACAGCTTCACCAACAGTCCTCGGCACACTGTTTTCGACACCAGTATCAGCTTCTACCTCGACCACACCGTTCGCCTCCACACCGGACTTCTACAACTTCCAGCAACAACCAGACTCCCTGAAGCTCAACTCAGTCGAATACGGCCTCTGACCGATATACATTGTTGACCCAGACGATTGACCAGCACATCACCAGCAATACGAGTTCGGCCAATCCTCCGAATACACACTTGACCAACTTTTCGACCAGGCGTTCAGCAGACCCCACCAACAACCAGAACCAGACATCGATCTTCAGCAACCGGACTTACAGGTAATACTCCGACAATCCTCTCCGGAGACCTTGCTGAAGCCTCCCGGAGAACCTCTGCTACCATCAACATCAACACTGCCACCACAGAACACTCCACCAACTGCTCTGTCAAACATCCCACCAAACACTCCACTGAACACTCTGCCACACAGTCTACCAGACATTCCCCCAGACATCGTCACCATGACAATGGTACTCCCCAACACGATCATCGGCAAGCTTGTCACCTACCCACAATTCAAAGGGAAGAAGACCGAAGACCCAGAAAAGCATGTCATTCGCTTCAAGGAGGCTGCCCGAGTCAACAGCCAGCAAGACAACCTCGCATTCCTCTTCGGCTGCACCCTCAAAGGACGCGCCGGAGAATGGCTCCAGACGACTGACCCGAAACTCACCTTTGACGAGCTCACCAAAGCCTTCACCAACCACTTCAAGTCAGCACTCAGCCAGTCAGAGAAGCTTCAGAAGATACAGAACATCAAGATGCGTACTGGCGAAACTCTCGAAGAATACACCGAACGCTTCACCAAACACGCCAACCGCTGCAAGAGCTCTTCTACTGACATACTTTTATACCAGTGGTACATACAGGGACTAGCTTCACACTTGAAGAAAGCTGCCACCAAAATCGACACCAGCGATTACAAGACTCTTTCCAAAGACTTGAAAGAAGTTCAAATCCGAGGAAGATGGACTTCGACTCCGAGGAAGATGAGGACAACCTCCTCGACAGCCTCACTGGCAAGTCCAAGGACAAAGTCGGCATCCGAAAGATCCAGAAGCTCCTCACCAAATTCACTGCATCCGGTGACAAATCCGACGTCCAAACTGGCGTCTGGTGCACAAGGACACTCAGCCACCGACTGCAAACTCCAGATCGTCAAGTGCCAAATCTGCGGGAAAGACAACCATGACACCAAGACATGCAGATTCCGCAGCCAACCTGAAGTCTGACAAATCTCCAACTTCCCTTGGAGACCTCCCTGACAGCCTGAGTATTCGACCCAATATCCGGCTGCACCTCCGAACAACTGGCGACCGCCCCAGAACAACTACCTGACGCGACAATGGAATGCACCACCGAGATTCAACAACAACTACAACAACCGACCCTACTTCAATGACCGATACCGACAACCCGACAACCGGCCATACCAACAAGACTGACAAAACCAGATGGACTACAACAACAGCCAAGCCTATCCACGCTACCAGAATCAAGGGTATCAAGGCTACAACAGATATCAAGGCTATCAAGACCAAAGATATCAAGGCAACTACAACAGCCGCCCATGGCAACCCACGAAATCCAAGACCAGCCCGGCCCTCCGAGACTCGGACCGCTGCCGCCCAGACAGCCAGACCAACAGCAACAGCAACCACCGACAACCAGACTGATCGAAGTCGACGCACTCCCATTTACCAAAGAAGACCCAGAACCCCAAGTTCTGGCAGTCCAGACTCGAGCACAACTTCGAGCACAGCATCGACAACGACCGGACAAAGACTCAGACACCGAAGATGACACGGGCTCAGAGTGCCTGAAACAAACCCCTGAGTGGAGGAAACGCCAACAGCTAGCTGCCAAAGTACAAAAGCACCTTACTCAACAGCCACCCGAACTGGTCATCCTCGACTCCGAAGACGAAGAACAGCCCGAGTCAAGCACACAGCAACCGAGAAACCAGCTGACAGCTTCACCGGCACAACTCTTGGCCAACTCGATTGGAGATACAACTGTCGCTGAAGCCATCCTCACCCAGAACATCCAGATCACTGTCGGCCAGCTTCTGAAGATCGCTCCATATCTTGTCAACCAACTGGTTAGTTCTTCGTAAACACATTGCTCATTATCATATGGATATAATATAAGTATCAGAATGACTTGATCATCAATTGAGCAACACCATAAATAACACATATGTCATTACTTCAAAGGTTTATATGAGTATTAATTGTCAACTCGATTCAACAAGATGCAATATAAATGCCACACCCCACTAATAGAGATTTATAACACTCATCATCACTAACTTTGTTTACAACATAGACAAGCTCATGCCACTCTTTTTCTGACCAAACTCAAAACTAATTTAACACCAAGTTATTCAAAGAACAATAACAAAGTTCCTTATAAAAGAAATAAGCATTGTAACCTAAATCTTCAATAGCAAGCCTAGAAAAAATGGTTTACCACTTCATCGCTATCCATCCCACAAATCACCACTTATAAAACTATCATAACTAACATGTAATAAGGTAGAGACTCTTGATTGCATGATGTAAGCATGAAAGCTCTATTTCGTTAAAGTGGGATTTATTCAGTAAAATGGGACTAGGTACAAATTTTCAAGTATTTGAAAATGACGTGAAATTATATGTTTTTTGTCCAGGGGCTAGACATATCTGGGGCATGGTGACTAGCGCGGTGACTTTGTGTCCAGACTGAGTCCATCTGGTTGTATAATAAATCTCATTGTCAAGGTGAACAAGCCGAATCTGAAGCTAAAGAAGAGCGATGGCATGCGCGCACACACTATTTGTTTGTTCATTGAGCGTGTGGTGAGCTTTCCAAGATGAACATCATTCCTATTAGCCAGACATATAACTTAATGGTGAGAACATTTAGATATTATTCAATGTTATCTTTTTCTAACGAATCTAATTGTGAAGGTGTAGCAAGAGGCATTGCTAGTCTGGAGAAGTCATTTAACTCATTTGACCCTTAGTGTATTTTCATGAAACTAAATAACATTCATATTATTAAGGAATTTCTCTAGTACCTTTTTTTTACGACATAGAGGCTTGCATTTCTTTTAAAGGTGATTTAGTAAAAGGCCTGAGGGCACATGCCATTCTATTTCTCAGACCGGTATTAAGATATACTAGTGCAAAGGGAAAAAGGTATTTGGTGATCAAGTAAATGACATGAGGGCACACGCCATTATAAGCCTAAGCGCTAGTGGACACCTCCTTTTTGGTACTCTCAGCGGTACTATCATCCTTCTCCGGGTCAGTTGTTTTGCTTTGGATTGTTGTCTCTGACGTTACTGGGGCGTTCTCGATAGTTGTTAATGTTGCCGTTTGTTCAGAAAAATGATCACCTGGAGTATAGTACGGGGAGTTTGGAAGACTTATATATTCTACATCTTCACCTATCTCCTTCTCCGTCTCCTTTTCTGCCTCACTTACAGATTTTGTGCTTGCCATGAGAACGCTCTTCACCCTAAAATATGGAGTTCGTTGTGTTATAAAAGGAAACCAACACACACGCTGCAAGGGAATGATGGTACATAAAGCACGTAAGCCCACAATATGGGTTTATGTGCCATTAATATGGGCCACACGCCATATTATTAGATTTATGCACGTGTGATTGGTAAATGCATATGTCACATCATCTTTGTTTTACCTCACACACTATATCAAGCCTCCTGTGATTCAGATTCGGATTGTTCACCTTGAAATAAAATACATTAGAAACTTTGTAAAGGAATATTAATGAATCTCACCTTGAACCCGAGTTATGAATGCTCTTGCTGCATCTCTTGCATGGTCTGGCAAGGTGATGGTGGCACTCTGCTTCCGCATCCAACCATGCACAACATTATCCACCGATATGCTCATGCTGGGATCCCTTGGATTCAGCACCCATCTCTTTTCTAGGCAATCCTTCGTATATCCGGAACTTGGCTTGAACCACTCCACAGTTACATTGAAGGAGTTAGTTTCCGCGTCCTCCTCTGCATCAGTGATGCAGCGCCCCACCCATATCATTTGTTTTTTATTACTGGGTCTGACAAGCACGACCATTCCTTTGCAGACCTGTACTGGATTGAATGCTGAATCCGGCTTCTTGTTCCTCGGCCCACAATAGTGATCCTCAACATCGTTATCTGTCACTGCATTTCCAGAGGACATTGTTCCGCTACTATCTGGTGCTCTGGGTTCTGGCCAAAAGGACTCTTCCAATTCTTCATATACAACCGGCCCATTTTGGATAGCAGATATAATCTTCTCCCAGTATTCGAGCAAAGGCTTGCACCTCTGAAAATAGGATTCTCCACCAAACACCAACCCCCTCTTCCAGAAGGCAATATGCTGTCTAATCCCGGCCACTATACTTTCCTGGTCTTTGAGTCCATCCGGGTGCATCGGCCGTGGGGAACCCTGAGGAATCATAGGTTCCCCAGTTATGGGATCTCTCTTGAAGAGTTCAATGCCGTCCACTGGCAGCCACACTGTGTCCCATTCTCTCATCTTGTACCTCATCACTGGAGCACCGTCACACATGCTGAAATGAAACTGAAGAGGCTTGGAGTGGCCAATCAGCGTTTCGGATCCATCCCTGATGTAGCCTCTTACAAACCCCTTAAAGTCTGGAACCTCTGTCAGAAGTGCAGCTTCAACAGTGCCTTTGATGCAATTTTGGAATTCATCGTAGAGTTGTGGGAGGGTGAGGACATTGGATCGCCGGAGGGACTCTGCCAGGTGACTGAACATGGCATCGACGTCTTCATGAGTGTGCCCAACCATGAGAAAGCCAAGTGTAACCGTTTCAAATATGCCTTTGGCAACAAGCATCGCCAAGTACGCGAAGACGTACATGTTTTTGTTCTCACTGCCAGCATTGTCTGTTTGGAGCAGAAGATGGGGTGGAAGGCCACATCGGCCGCAAGAACTTCCTTGAGATTCTGCTTCGTTTGGATGAGGCTGTGCATTCACCGGGCGACCAGCCTCGTCGGAATGGCATGAGGCCTCACGTGATAACCCTACAATCTGACGGCCAACATATTCACTGGGATGGCATGGGGCCCCACGCGATACTGCAAGCCTTTGCTCCTCCTCCAGCTGAACCCTGTATGGGGTTCGATCGACAAGGGCCTTATGCAAGGGTTGGCCGTTCAGCTCAGTCTGCGCACTTTGCAGAGACCTTAAGTGTTTTGCTAGGGACGCAATCATCATGTTTGCACCCCCGCCACCCCATAGAGGTACAAAGAAGTTCCCATAGTTCTGGGCACCATGCCCATGAGCGATTATGCCAAACAGAGACACAGGCAGCTGCATGGATGAAGAGATTGCCTTGGGGGCAGGATTGAGTCGAGGTAAGCACGTCTTTTTCTGGTCCATTTTGTCGTGGATGATGCAGAGGTAAGAGTCAGGTCTCTCCATGGAGAGAATCCTGTTATGATAATATGCAGTCCTGCAGCTTCTCTGCTCGATGTTGTGGTCGAGCCGCCTTCTAACCAACGTCTCTCGCTCTTGAGCGCTGCAAGAATTCTTCGACAAAGCCATTTTGATAGCAGTGCACTCGTCACACTTTGAAAAGCTGGAGTACTTTCCTATACTCACATCCCTGAACCTGTTGCTCCACAATCTACTAAATCTAGATTGGCTCAGCTTCCTGTAGCCATTACTCTGGAGTTCCCGATTCACATCTTCCATTATGGCCCCCTTGGTATACATGGAAGGGAGAACTCGTTGGGTGTCTCGTGTTCCATCTTCCAAGAGGCGGGTTTTATGTGGTTGCTGCTCGCTACATGTCTCGACAAACCTCTTGAAGATTGCCTCTCCATATACAACATGACCCCTGGTTTTGTGCGTACCGTCGTTCCCATGGACTGCCTGTTGAACCCTTTGTTCCTCGAACTCAGTTTTGATTCTGTAGAATGTGCTTCGAGGGACTCCATAAATGATTTTCCATGCCTTCATGCAGACCAAACCCCTCTGGAAGACCATGCCCCCCACCTGATGTTCTGAAGCATCAACAGATGACCGTAATGCCTCATACACAAAATTGCGAGCTGCCTTCCAGGACAATGTCTTGTATCTTGCTCTCTCCTCTTCAATAGCATCCCAATCAGCATGTTGACAGCACCTCCTCTTGCAACAAGCAACTGTCGAGACCATTCGAACCTCCATCGCCATTTTCTGCCTTTTCGGTTCGTTGCTCAGATCCCTTTGGCTGCGCTTTAGGAAGGTGTACTTTCTTTTCCCATGAAGAGATGTTCTGTCATCAGTTGTAGTGGTGTTTGATTGTGAATCCTTCACATTCTCAAACACTAAGTGCCTCAATTTCCACCGCACAATGCTTCCAATAGTCAGACTGTTTTCTTCTGTGTCAACAACCTCTAAAATCGCAACTCCAATATCATCCCAGCCCAATTCTTGATTAGCAACCGCATCTCTTGGATCGACAACTGTGGCTAAGCCCTCAGCTACCACCTCCCCCTCGGGGTTGTTTAGAAACACTTTTGCCTGAATCCATGTAGCACGGTTCTTAAGATCCACGGAGGGAACATGCGTCGCACTTGCGCTGTCCCCAACATCTGCTTTCTTCTGAAGATTTTTCAAGGCAACAACAACATTTACCCCGACGACCATCTCTCCTCGTTCAATAGCGACCACATTCCCATCGAAGACAGTCTCTACTGATACAGCAGCATTGCCTTCCCCAAGCCTTTCACAGTGTATAACAAAGTTCCGATCCATAGACACAAGGGTCCCTTTTGCAACTCTCTTCCCACCATTCAAAATGTAAACCTTTTCCCCAACCCTGAAGGCCATTCTGAAAGTGTAGAAAAGAAGTTAAGACCATACAAAAAATGATTGGAGAATGGCCTAAATCATAACATACCAAACAACCTCAATAGCATGAGGCCACATGCCATTATTCAAACATGCTATTGACACCCACGTGAAATTTCGCATTCACAAAATTGGCATGAGGCCTCATGCCATCTTGATATACACACAGCTGCAGGCAAGTAAAAACATACATGACAATACGCTAGCCATGAAATTGCAAGGGCCCAAGATGGCATGTGGCCTCATGCCATTTCTAAATGTGGTCCTAAGCCATTCCATGGTGAACATACCAGGAAGCACAAGTGCCGAATATCAAGAGGAAGCGGTAGCCACACCAAAGACAGTGCCGCTCGCAACACCGCAACTACTCGTAGCGCCGCTCGCAACACCGCAACTGCTCGTAGCGCCGCTCGCACAAACTGCCACTCGCATAAACTGCCGCTCGCAATGGCGCTCGCAATGCCGCAACCGCTCGTAGACGCATAAACCACAGCCCACAACGCCGCTTACACAAGCAGCGCTCACTGCGCTCAGCGGAACCAAGAACACGGCGCACAAAAATGATAGACCTAGGAATGAGTTCGAGAATTCAAAAATAACACACGCTTGAACGTCACATCAAATCCTCTGACAAACCAGATCTTATGATTCCTCTGACAAATTTCAAACTGAGTAGCTTCTAGACTTTGCTGTCGGAGGTTGAACTTTGTCACATCATGTCCTTGCCTCGATCCAGCTGTGCCATGTCAGTGATTCGAACTTTGCCATGCCATGTCAGCAATCCGCGCCAAGATTATTCGCCGTGTAAAGGAATAATTACGCTGTGTGTGTACGTCCATTTATGGCAATATAAGGCCACACGCCATTCAAAGAATAATGCTCGACATAAGGCCACACGCCATTCAAAGAATAATGCTAGTCGAGCATTTTTTGGTGCATTTTTGGGTTCAAAATTGCATGAACCCACACGCTATAAAGTTTACCTGTACCAAAAATAAAAACAGCTTTATTTACTTGGGAATTTAAGTGGTTGAGGCATTTTTAAACTTACAAACACATGCCCTACTTACATTCCTTTGGTTGCCTAAAATTCAAAAATATTATAAACCTTTCTTTTTGCATTTTCAATGTTTTCAATTATGGTTTTTGATTTTCGTAGGACCAGCCTAGTAATCTATTTGCATCCCGTCATGTTTATAGCTAGCTTTCGTTCGTCCCCTTCGCTAGCCTGAGATACATCTGCTCGGCATCTGCCTCTTACAGCATTTGCCCAGAAAGGGCATCTTTCTTCACGCAGCATTTGCCACATGTTTAGGGTTTAGGGTTTAGGGTTTAGGGTTTAGCAATTCAGTAGCTTGATAAACATGCAAATACAGAACTTGATGCAAAATCCTTTGATATGTCACAATGCCCCTAGGACCATAAACACATTTCAATAGAGAGGGTCCTTTCATTTCATAACTCCTTACGTAGATCTTGGTGAAACCAGAGTTAGTGAAGTTAGTTTCTTGTGATCCCGCATCTGATTGTGATGTCCCTTTGCAGTTTCGATGGAAAGGTCAATGCACACCAAACTGTGAAATCTTGGAGCAAAATAACGGTCGGATCTATGGCAAATGCCCCTGAAACATTGTAAGGCTCGTGTGGTCTCATGTGTTGTCCGATTGAGATGCTTCTTTGCAGGGTCATCAAGAAAGACATTGTATACCATTCTGTAAAATCTAGTTGCGATCTAACGGTTGGATCTCTAGAAAACTCAAAAAAATCTCGCGCGTGTCAGAATATCCTAGGAATATACTCCTATGTGCCCCTGAAAATGGCATGCGGCCCCACGCCATTCAAGAGATAATGCCAGATGACGCCGAGAATTTTTTGGTGCATTTTTTGGGTTCAAAATTGCATGAGCCCACACGCTATAAAGTTTATCTTTGCCAAATAGAGAAAAGTTTATCTGTGTCATGTGAGGTAGTTACAGTCCTTTGTGCTCGGCATCTGCCTCTTGCAGCATTTGCACTGAAAGGGAATTTTTCTCCATTCAGCATTTGGCCCTGAAAATGGCATGCGCCCACACGCCATTCAAGGAATAACGCCACAGGACGCCTGGATTTTTGGGTTTAAAATGTTTAGGGTTTTTTGGGTTTTTTCAAAATATTTTGGGTCCAACGTTTTTTGGGTTTCTTTGGTTCAAAATTGCATGAGCCCACACGCTATAATATTGATTTGAGAGAAAAATAGAAACAGATAGAATTTCTTTATTTAGCTGAACATCTGCCATTTTTGGAAATACAAGATGCTTTGGAATATCCAATCATGCATGGTATAAATATAGCGAGGGTATTAAATGATATCCCAATCATGATCTTTCTTTTGGATTTCGCGTGCATGCAGTCCGAGGAATGATGACGTTGCGGATTTCTTTTGGATTTTGCATGCTTGCATGCGCGCGGCAATCCAGAAATTAATGGTGGCGCCCAAGTCCGAGGAATGATGACGTGGCGGGATTACCAACCGTTGTGACATTTCGCGCGTGTGAGGTTAGGTTTTGCATTTTGCTTTGTACTCGCGCTCGCACACTCGCGCTCCCGCTCGCATCGCGCTCCCACTCGCGATCACGCTCACTTCTCTACAGGTTTCTCGTGTGCATCGGCGTCCACTCGCGCTCGCATCGCGCTCGTGTGCATCGGCGTCCACTTCAAGACACACCCAGTTTGTAACTTCGCCGCCAACTCCGCCGCCCACTCCACCACCCACACGCAGCCCACTTGGCGTCCCGGGAGATTTCAGCACCACTCTCCAACTGTAAGTGGCAGAGTAGCCTTGCTGCTACGATCCGCTGCACACACAGTGCACATTCGCCAGCGAGTCCGGCCTCGATTGTCACGGCCTCCATTCGGCTTCAAATGGTAAGTCTTTTAGACGAAGTAGAAAATGGCATGAGGCCACATGCCATTCAGTAGCAACATTGGCATGCACCGATTGGGCTCTCGAGTGCAGTCCGGTTACAGATGGCGTGTAGCCTCACGCCATCTTAGGATGCAGCCTCAAGACATCTGATGCAGTGGTGAATGGCGTGTGGCCTCACGTTATTTCCAGCTGCTAGCTTTTCATCTGTCAACTCTAATTGTTGTGCATTTTTGAACAGGCGAGGAATTGCGTTCTTCTTCCAGCCACTGTCAATGTGGATGCAGAGAAGGGGGAGGAGCTCACCAGTTGGACTTTCGGGATGGAAGGCGAGGATCTGATGCTGTACAACACAGATGGTGGGAGAAAAGAATGCATGGGGATCCTCATCCAAGTGACAGACACTCCATGCAGTTCCATGCAAGAATATGGACTGGCACTTGTGGTAGAGACAGCGTCCGCCTTCAAGATCCACCTTGCACATCCTAGCGGCTTCCCGGAGGGGGGCAGCGGCTATGAGGAATTCCTAGAGGGAGCTAGGGAGAGGTTGTCCAGGAGGCCCACAATTTCAAAGACGCTGCGGGTCTATGAAGATCACATGGAATCCACGGACCTCACCTACGGCGATGTTCAAAAACTATATTCCAACATTGAGCCGTTGAGAGTGCCTCCAGTTTGCGAAGCGAAGGGGAAGGGGGTCGATCTGGAAACTACCCCGAAGCAGAAAAGGGTGGTCAAGCTCAAGCCGACGTCCGACTCTGCTGCTCCAAAAAAGAAGCTACTCGGTGATGCCATTGCCTCGGGTTCGAACACTACACCCACCAAAAAGAAGAGCCGCAAAGAGCAGAAAGAGCAAGAAGAGGCAGCAAAAATCGTCGCAGATAATAGTACTTGTTACTATTCCAACAAAGTATATACAATCGACGTGAGCCGTATCGAGATCCAAAGCAAATACAACCACAGGCTAGTATCTGATGAGTGGGTGGAGAAACTGAAGCAGAAGATGCTGGCAAGTCCAGTAACACCCGACATCGCAGACGTGATCCCCTACTACCGAACAATGAAGGGCGAGACGAGGTTTCCAGACTTGATCAATAGGAAGGTGTTGGACGATCAGAACATCCGGTTCTATGCCGTCTCCGGGCAGCATTCTAGCTTGGCGATGCAACAGATAGTTGTGGATATTATGGTGGGCGAGGAGGTGAAGAAAGTCTTCAAGACAAGAGTTGTCCGCCTGATAAAAGGCAACTCGCCCCTCCGATCTATCATATACATCTCCCACGCGCAGAATGTCAAGCAAGAAACGTGCTACAAATCGGGTCTGCACGAGACATTGGCACGAACACGGAAGCTCTGGGTTCAACTGAAGAAGCCACAAAAACCAGGACAAGGACGTGCACTAGCAACTAGCGCCTGGCAGGTAAGCCTCGTTGCATGTGGCATAGCATGTGGCCTCACGCCATTTCCATTGCAGGAATTCTCGAGTCTTCTCTCGAAAACACTGGGGGTCAATGACACACTCAGCATCCATAACATTCTACTCGCGACAAAAGTTGTTTTTGACAAATGGGTAGATGTGCTAAGGAGGTACCATGACGGGGAGTTGCTAAACTCAATGGGTGTGGAGGACGGCCGGAAGCCCAATGATTTGAAGCTCAACGCCTTGCGTTTCTCGCGGTCTCTAGACGACGACGACCTTCTGACAGTGGCTAATGCTCTTCTACTTGGTGAGGTAGTCTTCAACAAGACCAAAATGACTCCCGGCCATATTGTGACATACGAGGACTTGTGCACGACTCTGAGAGCTCGTGCGCTATTGAAGGATTGGATCTTCGAGCAAGTGGCCGTGGCAAGGGTGAGCATCGACACCACGCAAGAGATGATGGAAGAGCTGGACTTGTCAAATGAAGACATCGACGAGTACGTGAAGGGGGCCCCCAAGTTCATCGATCTGCTGCGGGATGCCACGAAAAGTAAAGCTGAGAAGTTGGATCAGTATCCAAATTTCATTAAGAGGGATGTCGACCGCCGGCTTCAGAAACAGCTCGACCCCGCAGCAGAGGCCTATCGAGAACCTTACCGGGTATACGTGAATTCGGATGAGGATCAAAGGTGGAGGAGCATCGTTTCCCGCGGAGATGAGCAGGTCAAGAACATCTTTTGTGTGATGGACTTCACAAACGAGGAGATCACTCATGCAGACGAAGTCAGCTCCATCATTGACTTAATGGTGGGACTTGCGGAGGTGGAATCTTCAGTCCACTATATGATCTACGACTCCGAATCCTATCACAAGTTCTGGAAGGCCTTGAACGAGGTGAAGGCTCGGTTGAAAGGCAAGGAGATGCGGGAGATCCATGGGATAATGGCTAAGAAGAAGATACCGACGAATGTCCGCATCTTCACAGTCGCCCTTGTTATTGGTCTTGCAGCAGAGTGGGACTGGAGTGACTTCCCAGCTTCGTTCAACAAAGCCGATCGAATTGATCTGAGGGAGGTCAATTTACCCGTGCCTGAGGAACTGAAGACGGCTATGGAGCTTTCGAATCCAAAGAAAGCTCCAGGTGCAGCATGGGAAATGCTCAGCTGGGTCTTCAACGCAATAGCGGGTGACTCCAAGGGCAAATGCGTTGTCGAGTACAACTGCGGCGGACTATTCTTTCGAGCCGCACTACTCAAGGGTGTCCCGTGTGTTGCGGTGACAAACTCCATTGAAGAGGTGACTTCAATGGAGCATATAATTACAGTTGCCAAAGAAAAACAGTATTTTCTCTACGAACCTGGTGAGTACGCACTTTAAGTTTAAATGTTATCTCACAAGCTCTGTATGCAGGAGCGTGGCCACCCCCAGATGCTGAAACGGCGTTAACAGCTACTGATGTTAGGCCGAGGTCACAACCTGCACAAGGTAAGGTCACATGAGGCCTCACGCCATTTTGATTATAGATCGTTGTGAATATTCAGACACGAGGACTGAAAAGCGCACTGGTGGCGCGTCGAAGAAGGACAAACAGACAAGCAATAGGAAAAAAGGAGGTACAAATTATATTTGCAATGGCGTGTGGTCTCATGCCATTCCTTGCAGGAGACACTTCTTCAAAGGCAAAACAGGCAAGCACCAGCCAAGCTCAAACTGACAGTGGTCATAAAAAGCGAAAGCACGTTGGACAGTCGTCGGGATCAGAGGCGTTTGATTCGAAAAGGAAGAAGGGCAACGAAAAGATGATAGGTAATGCCTCGCGGTTATAGCGTGTGTGCTCATGCCATTCATTGCAGATCAAGGGCTGAGTGAAAGGAGCCAGTCACCACCTTCTGACTCAGATTCCTATGGCGGACTCCCCTTCCCCAATCTCAATGGAGAGGTACAATGGATGAGGGATGCTTTTCAAGTCAGGGCCACATTTTTCTCATCTCGTCGTCTTCGAAGGGTGCAAGAACGTGCAGAAACCATGTTAAGACAGTCGGGTGAGAATACGGTCCTAGGTCACGCACTAAAACAGGCTATGGATGTCTTGTATTTTGAGATGGAGACTCGGCCAGATGATTTTTCCAAGATGGTCCTGGAAAAACAAGCAATCCAGCCTGAGCAGCCTATGGAAGAAATGCAAGAGGGGGATGAGGAGCCAGAGAAAGATAATGAGCAGGAAGACCAGAAGGACGAAGAGGAGGACGAAGAAGAGGAGGACGAAGAGGACTTGGATGGTCCTCACAATGGTGACGATCACAATAACGACGATGACGATGATGACGATGATGGCCAGCCTGAGGTGGCCAAAGAGCAGCGGAGGAAGGTCATACAAGACAAACCATCAGGTAAATAATAGTACATCCATTCCTAACCTTTTACCATTTCTAACATTGTCCATGTAGGTCGCAGAAGAAATGGTAAGTAGAGATTATTCAGTTGAATTAAGATACAAACTCTAGCCTTTAGTGTCGAGGAAGGATAGTGCCAAGCAAGGGTCGAAACGTATGTCCAATCCTTCAGAATCAGCAGTGCGCCCAAGTGATATCGGTCCTAGTTCCTCAATAGCAGTTGATGGTAAATACAGTATAGTCGATTCAATGTGCTAATGAGTTTGTTTTTAGTAGCACGGGAGGATACCATCTCAATCGAAGGGAGATATTTGGACATGCATATGGATCCGCCAGTGGACTCTACTTGCATGCAAGAGTCATCAGAGCTGGTGGAGGCTACTATCCATATCAACGCCAAGCAAGCTGACCACGCTCCACTTGATGCTGCCCATACCACTGAGTCAATCTTGTCCACGTATCCAACTGACGGTGACCAGGCGCCATTGGACCCGCATGAGGCCGCCCCAGCCGCCGAGCCGGTCGTATCCTCATTTCCAACGTGTGCCCAATCGTCTGACTACGCGCCGTTGGAACCTCCCTACACCGCCCCTGCTGCCTGTTTGGTCATGTCCACTTTGCCAACGGAGGCACCAGCTGAAATGGCGTGTGATCACACGCCATCGGAACCACCCCATGCCACTGTTGAGCCAGTTGTACCAGAGTCTACAGCTGAAATGGCATGTGCCCACACGCCATCGGATGCGATTGACCCCACATTGCAGAGGAGAGTATTTCCGCCCTTCACGTTTCCTCGACCAAAACCCTCTGAACGACCATCGGGAGCACCATTCGCTAATATTGTAGATGGTAAAATTGACTTGTACCATTTTTTATGCTGACGCATTTCATTTCAGAGTCACGGCGAAAGTACTGTATCGTTTTTGATCTGAACGGTGTCCTTTTCTCCCATGAGCGTGGCTCGTCCTCGAATGTCACTGCACCCTCCAAAGCCTGCGGTCGCAAGTTGGTCAAAAGAGACAGATTCACATTAATCACACGGGAGAAACTGCGGGATCTAATAATGACCATGCGACACTTAAAACAGAGGGCAGGGTTCAATTTGCAATTGGGAGTTTGGACATCCATGATGCGCCACAATGCATTAACGTTGCTACAGATGATGCACGATCAGACGCGAGTAATATTACCATTTGACTTTCTCCTAACGCAGGAGGATTGCTTGACTATGGTCCATGTGAGGGGTAGCAAGCCCATCTTCGTCAAGGCAGAGGCTGTAGTGATAAACCGGACTGCTAGGTCAAGTGAAATCCTCATCATCGATGACTCGCCGATTAAAACTGCAGCGAACACGCACACATATGCAGTGCACCCCATCTCTTGCAGTATAGAAACTAGGGAGAAGAAACCGTATGTTCTGGGGGACCTTGCAAAACGGCTTGAAGCGATGGTGATAGAGAACCGGCCAGTCCAGGAGGTGGCTGCAGAAATCAACCAAATGGCAGATGGAACGGTATATCAGAAGCCATTTGATCGGACAGACACCAGTCATCATTTATGGCATGTATATTGTCTAGCCAAGCACTATCCGCATCTCCATAATCTGCTCAACCGGATGGGTTCTTCGACCACTGAACATGAGCGTGGACGTATTAGAGAAGAGATGGCATTACTATTGGGTTTAAATCCTGATAGTGTGGAGAGTGATGAAATTCCAAGATTATTGTATAGGCGTTGGAGGCAAAAAATAACAGTCTGAGATGGCATGTATTTATTTAAAAATGTAACTTATTATGGCATGGGGTTCCATGCCATTGTATTAATATTAAAAGACAATTCTTTGAGAGGATTTGCATTATACTAGAAGTGTTACAGCATGTTATTGGAAGTCTACGAAGTTGTTTTATTAATAAGGGGAAAGTAAAGATTGAATGGGGACTTGGGCTCCACCTAGACTCGGAGCAACTGAGCCAATATTAAAAGGATGGAAAGAAATTGGACGACAATGACAAGGAGAAGAGAGAGGTGAAGCAGTGAGAAGTGATTGAGTAGACATTTCCTTGTTTAAAATAAAATGGCATGTGCCTCAATGCAGTTGAATTTTGTTATATTTATATACTATATAAAGGTTTGGAAACCTTATTTTACAAGTGGGATAATGACAATTCCCACTTTAACGAAATAGAGCTTATGAGCAATGATTTAACACTTCATTAGAAATCACCTCTCTAAGTAAAGAAAATGATTTATATGTTTGATCCTTTATCCCTAATAACTTTCTTTTTGGTCTTATCTTTGACCAAACCTCAAGTTTGTATTTGCATTGCCTTTAGTCCAATCCAAAAAATGTTTATGAGAGAGTACAACAATAACTACTTGAACCAATCCTTACAATTTTGATTGATCTATTTATAATCATGTCTATGAAGGATTCACTAGTATCATGCTAAAAAGTTACAAATCAACCTATTCACTATTTATAACAAACCTAAGGAAGGTTTTCTTTTACCCACAGTACATGGTTCAACTTATGGTAACCACCAATAAGCTAACATTAATCCTATTAACACAAAGTATAACCTTAAGTTGCTAATGTATCTCACACACGAGCTCAAGTGCAAACTCATACATATGGTACATCTCAATCCACCCTATAAACCCACGTGCAAGCTCACACAATATAGTACAAAAACGTAACCAAAATCCACACTCAAAGAATGAATGTAAAGTCATAACACCCAAACAACTTAAACATGTACCCACTTGGATCATTATTTTCATCTTTATATATATAATGAGATTAGTTGCCCAATCTCATTGGATAGTATTCATTGAGACTTATTCTTTGGTACCACATGTAATATGTAGCACACTTTATCTCTCTCTCTTTAAACCAACTGAAAAAGGAGTAATTGTTTGGTGAAAGAGCCTTTAGTGGCTATTTTATCCCTTAAGGTTTCAAGGATCCATAGTGACAATATTGTTGCGAATGTGACTTTAGGTATCGAAAGTTACCTGTCGGCTAGTCCTTATGGACACATTTACCTTACTACCACAATGATGCTCTATTTCATTAAAGTGGGATTTATTCAGTAAAATGGGACTAGGTACAAATTTTCAAGTATTTGAAAATGACGTGAAATTATATGTTTTTTGTCCAGGGGCTAGACATATCTGGGGCATGGTGACTAGCGCGGTGACTTTATGTCCAGACTGAGTCCATCTGGTTGTATAATAAATCTCATTGTCAAGGTGAACAAGCCGAATCTGAAGCTAAAAAAGAGCGATGGCATGCGCGCACACACTATTTGTTTGTTCATTGAGCGTGTGGTGAGCTTTCCAAGATGAACGTCATTCCTATTAGCCAGACATATAACTTAATGGTGAGAACATTTAGATATTATTCAATGTTATCTTTTTCTAACGAATCTAATTGTGAAGGTGTAGCAAGAGGCATTGCTAGTCTGGAGAAGTCATTTAACTCATTTGACCCTTAGTGTATTTTCATGAAACTAAATAACATTCATATTATTAAGGAATTTCTCTAGTACCTTTTTTTTACGACATAGAGGCTTGCATTTCTTTCAAAGGTGATTTAGTAAAAGGCCTAAGGGCACATGCCATTCTATTTCTCAAACCGGTATTAAGATATACTAGTGCAAAGGGAAAAAGGTATTTGGTGATCAAGTAAATGACATGAGGGCACACGCCATTATAAGCCTAAGCGCTAGTGGACACCTCCTTTTTGGTACTCTCAACAGTACTATCATCCTTCTCCGGGTCAGTTGTTTTGCTTTGGATTGTTGTCTCTGACGTTACTGGGGCGTTCTCGATAGTTGTTAATGTTGCCGTTTGTTCAAAAAAATGATCACTTGAAGTATAGTACGGGGAGTTTGGAAGACTTATATATTCTACATCTTCACCTATCTCCTTCTCCGTCTCCTTTTCTGCCTCACTTACAGATTTTGTGCTTGCCATGAGAACGCTCTTCACCCTAAAATATAGAGTTCGTTGTGTTATAAAAGGAAACCAACACACACGCTGCAAGGGAATGATGGTATATAAAGCACGTAAGCCCACAATATGGGTTTATGTGCTATTAATATGGGCCACACACCATATTATTAGATTTATGCACGTGTGATTGGTAAATGCATATGTCACATCATCTTTGTTTTACCTCACACATTACATCAAACCTAATGAACCATATCACATGTGCGCACATGCTATATATATGGAGAAGTATTATGCAAGGATAGAAAAATTCAATGCATGATTATGGAGAGCAATGGCATGAAGCCACATGCTAAATAACATTTTAGAGAAAGAATTAAAATAAAAACATGCAAACAGTACTGAGTGGACCAAGACTTAGAAGTGCACAATTGAATGAGGTATTTCTAATAAATATTTCACTCACCTTATATAAGAATGGCTACCACTCTCAAATGGCGTATCGCCTCATGCCATCACCTCGCAATTTGTTATAACAATCCGATGAATTCATATTCGGCTTGTTCACCTTAAACTTTAAGTAAGATTTGCTAGAACAACTAAGAATTTATACTTGTTATTTGTATCATCTCACCTAGGAATGGCGTAAGGCCACATGCCATCACGCCTCCTCTGATTCAGATTCGGATTGTTCACCTTAAAATAAAATACATTAGAAACTTAGTAAAGGAATATTAATGAATCTCACCTTGAACCCGGGTTATGAATGCTCTTGCTGCATCTCTTGCATGGTCTGGCAAGGTGATGGTGGCACTCTGCTTCCGCATCCAACCATGCACAACATTATCCACCGATATGCTCATGCTAGGATCCCTTGGATTCAGCACCCATCTCTTTTCTAGGCAATCCTTCGTATATCCGGAACTTGGCTTGAACCACTCCACAGTTACATTGAAGGAGTTAGTTTCCACGTCCTCCTCTGCATCAGTGATGCAGTGCCCCACCCATATCATTTGTTTTTTATTACTGGGTTTGACAAGCACGACCATTCCTTTGCAGACCTGTACTAGATTGAATGCTGAATCCAGCTTCTTGTTCCTCGGCCCACAATAGTGATCCTCAACATCGTTATCTGTCACTGCATTTCCAAAGGACATTGTTCCGCTACTATCTGGTGCTCTGGGTTCTGGCCAAAAGGACTCTTCCAATTCTTCATATACAACCAGCCCATTTTGGATAGCAGATATAATCTTCTCCCAGTATTCGAGCAAAGGCTTGCACCTCTGAAAATAGGATTCTCCACCAAACACCAACCCCCTCTTCCAGAAGGCAATATGCTGTCTAATCCTGGCCACTATACTTTCCTGGTCTTTGAGTCCATCCGGGTGCATCGGCCGTGGGGAACCCTGAGGAATCATAGGTTCCCCAGTTATGGGATCTCTCTTGAAGAGTTCAATGCCGTCCACTGGCAGCCACACTGTGTCCCATTCTCTCATCTTGTACCTCATCACTGGAGCACCGTCACGCATGCTGAAATGAAACTGAAGAGGCTTGGAGTGGCCAATCAGCGTTTCGGATCCGTCCCTGATGTAGCCTCTTACAAACCCCTTAAAGTCTGGAACCTCTGTCAAAAGTGCAGCTTCAACAGTGCCTTTGATGCAATTTTGGAATTCATCATAGAGTTGTGGGAGGGTGAGGACATTAGATCGCCGGAGGGACTCTGCCAGGTGACTGAACATGGCATCGACGTCTTCATGAGTGTGCCCAACCATGAGAAAGCCAAGTGTAACCGTTTCAAATATGCCTTTGGCAACAAGCATCGCCAAGTACGCGAAGACGTACATGTTTTTGTTCTCACTGCCAGCATTGTCTGTTTGGAGCAGAAGATGGGGTGGAAGGCCACATCGGCCGCAAGAACTTCCTTGAGATTCTGCTTCGTTTGGATGAGGCTGTGCATTCACCGGGCGACCAGCCTCGTCGGAATGGCATGAGGCCTCACGTGATAACCCTACAATCTGACGGCCAACATATTCACTGGGATGGCATGGGGCCCCATGCGATACTGCAAGCCTTTGCTCCTCCTCCAGCTGAACCCTGTATGGGGTTCGATCGACAAGGGCCTTGTGCAAGGGTTGGCCGTTCAACTCAGTCTGCGCACTTTGCAGAGACCTTAAGTGTTTTGCTAGGGACGCAATCATCATGTTTGCACCCCCGCCACCCCATAGAGGTACAAAGAAGTTCCCATAGTTCTGGGCACCATGCCCATGAGCGATTATGCCAAACAGAGACACAGGCAGCTGCATGGATGAAGAGATTGCCTTGGGGGCAGGATTGAGTCGAGGTAAGCACGTCTTTTTCTGGTCCATTTTGTCGTGGATGATGCAGAGGTAAGAGTCAGGTCTCTCCATGGAGAGAATCCTGTTATGATAATATGCAGTCCTGCAGCTTCTCTGCTCGATGTTGTGGTCGAGCCGCCTTCTAACCAATGTCTCTCGCTCTTGAGCGCTGCAAGAATTCTTCGACAAAGCCATTTTGATAGTAGTGCACTCGTCACACTTTGAAAAGCTGGAGTACTTTCCTATACTCACATCCCTGAACCTGTTGCTCCACAATCTACTAAATCTAGATTGGCTCAGCTTCCTGTAGCCATTACTCTGGAATTCCCGATTCACATCTTCCAATATGGCCCCCTTGGTATACATGGAAGGGAGAACTTGTTGGGTGTCTCGTGTTCCATCTTCCAAGAGGCGGGTTTTATGTGGTTGCTGCTCGCTACATGTCTCGACAAACCTCTTGAAGATTGCCTCTCCATATACAACATGACCCCTGGTTTTGTGCGTACCGTCGTTCCCATGGACTACCTGTTGAACCCTTTGTTCCTCGAACTCAGTTTTGATTCTGTAGAATGTGGTTCGAGGGACTCCATAAATGATTCTCCATGCCTTCATGCAGACCAAACCCCTTTGGAAGACCATGCCCCCCACCTGATGTTCTGAAGCATCAACAGATGACCGTAATGCCTCATACACAAAATTGCGAGCTGCCTTCCAGGACAATGTCTTGTATCTTGCTCTCTCCTCTTCAATAGCATCCCAATCAGCATGTTGACAGCACCTCCTCTTGCAACAAGCAACTGTCGAGACCATTCGAACCTCCATCGCCATTTTCTGCCTTTTCGATTCGTTACTCAGATCCCTTTGGTTGCGCTTTAGGAAGGTGTACTTTCTTTTCCCATGAAGAGATGTTCTGTCATCAGTTTTAGTGGTGTTTGATTGTGAATCCTTCACATTCTCAAACACTAAGTGCCTCAATTTCCACCGCACAATGCTTCCAATAGTCAGACTGTTTTCTTCTGTGTCAACAACCTCTAAAATCGCAACTCCAATATCATCCCAGCCCAATTCTTGATTAGCAACCGCATCTCTTGGATCGACAACTGTGGCTAAGCCCTCAGCTACCACCTCCCCCTCGGGGTTGTTTAGAAACACCTTCGCCTGAATCCATGTAGCACGGTTCTTAAGATCCACGGAGGGAACATGCGTCGCACTTGCGCTGTCCCCAACATCTGCTTTCTTCTGAAGATTTTTCAAGGCAACAACAACATTTACCCCGACGACCATCTCTCCTTGTTCAATAGCGACCACATTCCCATTGAAGACAGTCTCTACTGATACAGCAGCATTGCCTTCCCCAAGCCTTTAACAGTGTATAACAAAGTTCCGATCCATAGACACAAGGGTCCCTTTTGCAACTCTCTTCCCACCATTTAAAATGTAAACCTTTTCCCCAACCCTGAAGGCCATTCTGAAAGTGCAGAAAAAAAGTTAAGACCATACAAAAAATGATTGGAGAATGGCCTAAATCATAACATACCAAACAACCTCAATAGCATGCGGCCACATGCCATTATTCAAACATGCTATTGACACCCACGTGAAATTTCGCATTCACAAAATTGGCATGAGCCTTCATGCCATTAGTGGTACCACTAATGGGCATGAGGCCTCACAGCTATCTTTGGCCCCTGCTAGCCTGTTGCTATATTCCTTTTGCCTTGCTGCAACTATATATATTTTTGTGTGCGTGACTAGTCACCCATACAAAAATATATACAGTTGCAGCAAGGCAAAAGGAATATGGCAATAGGCTAGCAGGGGCCAAAGATAGCATGAGGCCTCATGCCATCTTGATATACACACAGCTGCAGGCAAGTAAAAACATACATGACAATACGCTAGCCATGAAATTGCAAGGGCCCAAGATGGCATGTGGCCTCATGCCATTTCTAAATGTGGTCCTAAGCCATTCCATGGTGAACATACCAGGAAGCACAAGTGCCGAATATCAAGAGGAAGCGGTAGCCACACCAAAGACAATGCCGCTCGCAACACTGCAACTACTCGTAGCGCCACTCGCAACACCGCAACTGCTCGTAGCGCCGCTCGCACAAACTGCCACTTGCATAAACTGCCGCTCGCAATGGCGCTCGCAATGCCGCAACCGCTCGTAGACGCATAAACCACAGCTCACAACGCCGCTTACACAAGCAGCGCTCACTGCGCTCAGCGGAACCAAGAACACGGCGCACAAAAATGATAGACCTAGGAATGAGTTCGAGAATTCAAAAATAACACACGCTTGAACGTCACATCAAATCCTCTGACAAACCAGATCTTATGACTCCTCTGACAAATTTCAAACTGAGTAGCTTCTAGACTTTGCTGTCGGAGGTTGAACTTTGTCACATCATGTCCTTGCCTCGATCCAGCTGTGCCATGTCAGTGATTCGAACTTTGCCATGCCATGTCAGTGATTCGAACTTTGCCATGCCATGTCAGCGATCCGCGCCAAGATTATTCACTGTGTAAAGGAATAATTATGCTGTGTGTGTATGTCCATTTATGGCAATATAAGGCCACACGCCATTCAAAGAATAATGCTAGTCGAGCACTTTTTGGTGCATTTTTGGGTTCAAAATTGCATGAGCCCACACGCTATAAAGTTTACCTGTACCAAAAATAGAAACAGCTTTATTTACTTGGGAATTTAAGTGGTTGAGGCATTTTTAAACTTACAAAAACATGCCCTACTTACATTCCTTTGGTTGCTTAAAATTCAAAAATATTATAAACCTTTCTTTTTCCATTTTCAATGTTTTCAATTATGGTTTTTGATTTTCGCAGGACCAGCCTAGTAATCTATTTGCATCTCGTCTATAGCTAGCTTTCGTTTGTCCCCTTCGCTAGCCTGAGATACATCTGCTCGGCATCTGCCTCTTACAGCATTTGCCCAGAAAGGGCATCTTTCTTCATGCAGCATTTACCACATGTTTAGGGTTTAGGGTTTAGGGTTTAGCAATTCAGTAGCTTGATAAACATGCAAATACAGAACTTGATGCAAAATCCTTTGATATGTCACAATGCCCCTAAGACCATAAACACATTTCAATAGAGAGGGTCCTTTCATTTCATAACTCCTTACGTAGATCTTGGTGAAACCAGAGTTAGTGAAGTTAGTTTCTTGTGATCCCGCATCTGATTGTGATGTCCCTTTGCAGTGTCGATGGAAAGGTCAATGCACACCAAACTGTAAAATCTTAGAGCAAAATAACGGTCGGATCTATGGCAAATGCCCCTGAAACATTGCAAGGCTCGTGTGGTCTCATGTGGTGTCCGATCGAGATGCTTCTTTGCAGGGTCATCAAGAAAGACATTGTATACCATTCTGTAAAATCTAGTTGCGATCTAACGGTTGGATCTCCAGAAAACTCAAAAAAATCTCGCGCGTGTCAGAATATCCTCGGAATATACTCCTATGTGCCCCTGAAAATGGCATGCGGCCCCACGCCATTCAAGAGATAATGCCAGATGACGCCGAGAATTTTTTGGTGCATTTTTTGGGTTCAAAATTGCATGAGCCCACACGCTATAAAGTTTATCTTTGCCAAATAGAGAAAAGTTTATCTGTGTCATGTGAGGTAGTTACAGTCTTTTGTGCTTGGCATCTGCCTCTTGCAGCATTTGCACTGAAAGGGAATTTTTCTCCATTCAGCATTTGGCCCTGAAAATGGCATGCGCCCACACGCCATTCAAGGAATAACGCCACAGAACGCCTGGATTTTTAGGTTTAAAATGTTTAGGGTTTTTTGGGTTTTTTCAAAATATTTTGGGTCCAACGTTTTTTGGGTTTCTTTAATTCAAAATTGCATGAGCCCACACGCTATAATATTGATTTGAGAGAAAAATAGAAACAGATAGAATTTCTTTATTCAGCTGAACATCTGCCATTTTTGGAAATACAAGATGCTTTGGAATATCCAATCATGCATGGTATAAATATAGCGAGGGTATTAAATGATATCCCAATCATGATCTTTCTTTTGGATTTCGCGTGCATGCAGTCCGAGGAATGATGACGTTGCGGATTTCTTTTGGATTTTGCGTGCTTGCATGCGTGCGGCAATCCAGAAATTAATGGTGGCGCCCAAGTCCGAGGAATGATGATGTGGCAGGATTACCAACCGTTGTGACATTTCGCGTGTGTGAGGTTAGGTTTTGCATTTTGCTTCATACTCGCGCTCGCATCACACTCGCACTCGCATCGCGCTCCCACTCGCGATCACGCTCACATTCGCACTCATCTACCTTCTCTACAGGTTTCTTGTGTGCATCGGCATCCACTCGCGCTTGCATCACACTCGCACTCGCATCGCGCTCGTGTGCATCGGCGTCCACTTCAAGACACACCCAGTTTGTAACTTCGCCGCCAACTCCGCCGCCCACTCCGCCACCCACACGCAGCCCACTTGGTGTCCCGGGAGATTTCAGCGCCACTCTCCAACTGTTAAGTGGCAGAGTAGCCTTGCTGCTACGATCTGCTGCACACACAGTGCACATTCGCCAGCGAGTCTGGCCTCGATTGTCACGCCTCCATTCGGCTTCAAATGGTAAGTCTTTTAGGCCAAGTAGAAAATGGCATGAGGCCAAATGCCATTCAGTAGCAACATTGGCATGCACCGATTGGGCTCTCGAGTGCAGTCCGGTTACAAATGGCGTGTAGCCTCACGCCATCTTAGGATGCAGCCTCAAGACATCTGATGCAGTGGTGAATGGCGTGTGGCCTCACGTTATTTCCAGCTACTAGCTTTTCATCTGTCAGCTCTAATTGTTGTGCATTTCTGAACAGGCGAGGAATTGCGTTCTTCTTCCAGCCACTGTCAATGTGGATGCAGAGAAGGGGGAGGAGCTCACCAGTTGGACTTTCGGGATGGAAGGCGAGCATCTGAGGCTGTACAACACAGATGGTGGGAGAAAAGAATGCATGGGGATCCTCATCCAAGTGACAGACACTCCATGCAGTTCCATGCAAGAATATGGACTGGCACTTGTGGTAGAGACAGCGTCCGCCTTCAAGATCCACCTTGCACATCCTAGCGGCTTCCTGGAGGGGGGTAGCGGCTATGAGGAATTCCTAGAGGGAGCTAGGGAGAGGTTGTCCAGGAGGCCCACAATTTCAAAGACGCTGCGGGTCTATGAAGATCATATGGAATCCATGGACCTCACCTACAGCGATGTTCAAAAACTATATTCCAACATTGAGCCGTTGAGAGTGCCTCCAGTTCGCGAAGCGAAGGGGAAGGGGGTCGATCTGGAAACTACCCCGAAGCAGAAAAGGGTGGTCAAGCTCAAGCCGACGTCCGACTCTCTTGCTCCAAAAAAGAAGCTACTCGGTGATGCCATTGCCTCGGGTTCGAACACTACACCCACCAAAAAAGAAGAGCCGCAAAGAGCAGAAAGAGCAAAAAGAGGCAGCAAAAATCGTCGCAGATAATAGTACTTGTTACTATTCCAACAAAGTATATACAATCGACGTGAGCCGTATCGACATCCAAAACAAATACAACCACAGGCTAGTATCTGATGAGTGGGTGGAGAAACTGAAGCAAAAGATGCTGGCAAGTCCAATAACACCCGACATCGCAGACGTGATCCCCTACTACCGAACAATGAAGGGCAAGACGAGGTTTCCAGACTTGATCAATAGGAAGGTGTTGGCATAGAACATCCGGTTCTATGCCGTCTCCGAGCAGCATTCTAGCTTGGCGATGCAAGAGATAGTTGTGGATATTATGGTGGGCGAGGAGGTGAAGAAAGTCTTCAAGACAAGAGTTGTCCGCCTGATAAAAGGCAACTCACCCCTCCGATCTATCATATCCATCTCCCACGCGCAGAATGTCAAGCAAGAAACGTGCTACAAATCGGGTTTGCACGAGACATTGGCACGAACACGGAAGCTCTGGGTTCAACTGAAGAAGCCACAAAAACCAGGACAAGGACGTGCACTAGCAACTAGCGCCTGGCAGGTAAGCCTCGTTGCATGTGGCATAGCATGTGGCCTCACGCTATTTCCATTGCAGGAATTCTCGAGTCTTCTCTCGAAAACACTGGGGGTCAATGACACACTCAGCATCCATAACATTCTACTCGCGACAAAAGTTGTTTTTGACAAATGGGTAGATGTGCTAAGGAGGTACCATGACGGGGAGTTGCTAAACTCAATGGGTGTGGAGGACGGCCGGAAGCCTAATGATTTGAAGCTCAACGCCTTGCGTTTCTCGCGGTCTCTAGACGACGACGACCTTTTGACAGTGGCTAATGCTCTTCTACGTGGTGAGGTAGTCTTCAACAAGACCAAAATGGCTCCCGGCCATATTGTGACATACGAGGACTTGTGCACGACTCTGAGAGCTCGTGCGCTATTGAAGGATTGGATCTTCGAGCAAGTGGCCGTGGAGAGGGTGAGCATCGACACCACGCAAGAGATGATGGAAGAGCTGGAGTTGTCAAATGAAGACATCGACGACTATGTGAAGGGGGCCCCCAAGTTCATCGATCTGCTGCGGGATGCCACGAAAAGTAAAGCTAAGAAGTTGGATCAGTATCCAAATTTCATTAAGAGGGATGTCGACCGCCGGCTTCAGAAACAGCTCGACCCCGCAGCAGAGGCCTATCGAGAACCTTACCAGGTATACGTGAATTCGGATGAGGATCAAAGGTGGAGGAGCATCGTTTCCCGCGGAGATGAGTAGGTCAAGAACATCTTTTGTGTGATGGACTTCACAAATGAGGAGATCACTCATGCAGACGAAGTCAGCTCCATCATTGACTTAATGGTGGGACTTGCGGAGGTGGAATCTTCAGTCCACTATATGATCTACGACTCCGAATCCTATCACAAGTTCTGGAAGGCCTTGAACGAGGTGAAGGGTCGGTTGAAAGGCAAGGAGATGCAGGAGATCCATGGGATAATGGCTAAGAAGAAGATACCGACGAATGTTCGCATCTTCACACTCGCCCTTGTTATTGGTCCTGCAGCAGAGTGGGACTGGAGTGACTTCCTAGCTTCGTTCGACAAGGCCGATCGAATTGATCTGAGGGAGGTCAATTTACCCGTGCCTGAGGAACTGAAGACGGCTATGGAGCTTTCGAATCCAGAGAAAGCTCCAGGTGCAGCATGGGAAATGCTCAGCTGGGTCTTCAACGCAATAGCACCTGCTTCCGACTCCAAGGGCAAATGCGTTGTCGAGTACAACTGCGGCGGACTATTCTTTCGAGCCACACTACTCAAGGGTGTCCCGTGTGTTGCGGTGACAAACTCCATTGAAGAGGTGACTTCAATGCAGCATATAATTACAGTTGCCAAAGAAAAACAGTATCTTCTCTGCAAACCTGGTGAGTACGCACTTTAAGTTTAAATGTTATCTCACAAGCTCTGTATGCAGGAGCGTGGCCACCCCCAGATGCTGAAACGGCGTTAACAGCTACTGTTGAAGATACCCATGTTGGGCCGAGCTCACAACCTACACAAGGTAAGGTCACGTGAGGCCTCACGCCATTTTGATTATAGATCGTTGTGAATATTCAGACACGAGGACTGAAAAGTGCACTGGTGGCGCGTCGAAGAAGGACAAACAGACAAGCAATAGGAAAAAAGGAGGTACAAATTATATTTGCAATGGCGTGTGGTCTCATGCCATTCCTTGCAGGAGACACTTCTTCAAAGGCAAAACAGGCAAGCACCAGCCAAGCTCAAACTGACAGTGGTCATAAAAAGCGAAAGCACGTTGGACAGCCGTCGGGATCAGAGGCGTTTGATTCGAAAAGGAAGAAGGGCAACGAAAAGATGATAGGTAATGCCTCGCGGTCACCACCTCCTGACTCAGATTCTTATGGCGGACTCCCCTTCCCCAATCTCAATGGAGAGGTACAATGGATGAGGGATGCTTTTCAAGTCAGGGCCACGTTTTTCTCATCTCGTCGTCTTCGAAGGGTGCAAGAACGTGCAGAAACCATGTTAAGACAGTCGGGTGAGGATACGGTCCTAGGTCACACACTAAAACAGGCTATGGATGTCTTGTATTTTGAGATGGAGACTCGGCCAGATGATTTTCCCAAGATGGTCCTGGAAGAACAAGCCATCTAGCCTGAGCAGCCTATGGAAGAAATGCAGGAGGGGGATGAGGAGCCAGAGAAAGATAATGAGCAGGAAGAGCAGAAGGACGAAGAGGAGGACAAAGAAGAGGAGGACGAAGAAGAGGAGGACGAAGAGGACTTGGATGGTCCTCATAATGGTGACGATCACAATAACGACGACGACGATGATAACGACGATGGCCAGCCTGAGGTGGCCAAAGAGCAGCGGAGGAAGGTCATACAAGACAAACCATCAAGTAAATAATAGTACATCCATTCCTAACCTTTTACCATTTCTAACATTGTCTATGTAGGTTGCAAAGCAAATGGTAAGTAGAGATTATTCAGTTGAATTAAGATACAAACTCTAGCCTTTAGTGTCGAGGAAGGATAGTGCCAAGCAATGGTCGAAACGTATGTCCAATCCTTCAGAATCAGCAGTGCGCCCAAGTGATATCGGTCCTAGTTCCTCAATAGCAGTTGATGGTAAATACAGTATAGTCGATTCAATGTGCTAATGAGTTTGTTTTTAGTAGCCAGTAGGGAGGATACCATCTCAATCGAAGGGAGATATTTGGACATGCATATGGATCCGCCAGTGGACTCTACTTGCCTGCAAGAGTCATCAGAGCTGGTGGAGGCTACTATCTATATCAACGCCAAGCAAGCTGACCACGCTCCACTTGATGCTGCCCATACCACTGAGTCAATCTTGTCCACGTATCCAACTGACGGTGACTAGGCGCCATTGGACCCGCATGAGGCCGCCCCAGCCGCCGAGCCGGTCGTATCCTCATTTCCAACGGACTCAACGTGTGCCCAATCGTCTGACTACGCGCCGTTGGAACCTCCCTACACCGCCCCTGCTGCCTGTTCGGTCATGTCCACTTTGCCAACGGAGGCACCAGCTGAAATGGCGTGTGATCACACGCCATCGGAACCACCCCATGCCACTGTTGAGCCAGTTGTACCAGAGTCTACAGCTGAAATGGCATGTGCCCACACGCCATCGAATGCGATTGACCCCACATTGCAGAGGAGAGTATTTCCGCCCTTCACGTTTCCTCGACCAAAACCCTCTCAACAACCATCGGGAGCACCATTCGCTAATATTGTAGATGGTAAAATTGACTTGTACCATTTTTTATGCTGACGCATTTCATTTCAGAGTCACGGCGAAAGTACTGTATCGTTTTTGATCTGAACGGTGTCCTTTTCTCCCATGAGCGTGGCTCGTCCTCGAATGTCACTGCACCCTCCAAAGCCTGCGGTCGCAAGTTGGTCAAAAGAGACAAATTCACATTAATCACACGGGAGAAACTGCGGGATCTAATAATGACCATGCGACATTTAAAACAGAGGGCCGGGTTCAATTTGCAATTGGGAGTTTGGACATCCATGATGCGCCACAATGCATTAACGTTGCTACAGATGATGCACGATCAGACGCGAGTAATATTACCATTTGACTTTCTCCTAACGCAGGAGGATTGCTTGACTATGGTCCATGTGAGGGGTAGCAAGCTCATCTTCGTCAAGCCAGAGGCTGTAGTGATGAACCGGACTGCTAGGTCAAGACTGCCATCTCGAGTGCTTCAAGAAATGCCTCGAGAAGTGCGAAGAAAACAACATCGCCCTCAACCCCGAGAAATGCACCTTCTTTGTCAAGTCCGGAGTACTTCTCGGCCACATTGTCTGCAAACACGGTATACTCATCGACAAGGACAAAGTTGAAGTCATACTTCAGCTCGACCCGCCAAAGAACCAGAAGGACATCCGAAGATTTCTCGGCAAGATCAGATACCACCGAAGATTCATCCACAAGTATGCCGACATCGCCAAACCTCTCACCGACGGCCTCCGGCTCAACGCCCAGTGGATCTGGTCGGACACTCAGCAGACAGCATTTGACAACCTCAAGCTCAAGCTCACTACCGCACCAATACTTGCCAAACCAGACTGGACCAAAGAGTTCCATATCCACGTCGACAACTCTGATATCAGCACCGGCACAGTGCTTAGCCAAGCCCAGAGGGACAACCGAGACCAGCCGATCTACTACGCAAGCAGACTACTCACCTTGACCGAACGCAACTACACCACCACCGAGAAAGAAGCCCTTGGCATGGTTTACGCCCTCCAGAAGTTTCGGCACTACATTCTTTCAAGCAAAGTCGTCATTTTCGTTGACCACAAGGCCCTCCTTTACCTCATCAACAAGCCCATACTCTCCGGCCGAATTTCCAGATGGTTCCTTCTACTCCAAGAGTACAACTTTGAAATCATCCACAAGCCCGGCCGACAGCATGAACAGGCCGACTTCCTCAGCCGCGTCACCACCAGAGAATCGCCCAATCGACTCGCCGACGATTTGCCCGACTCCAACCTTTTTCGAATTTCAGTACCAGCAACATGGCTCGACGACATCTTCGCCTACCTCAGCTCAGCAAAAGTCCCAGCTCAGCATACAATGCCAAACCAGAGAAAGACTTTTGTCTCGAAAACCCGCCAGTACTCCATCATCGGCGGCAGCCTCTACAAACTCGGCATCGACAACATACTTAGAAGATGCATCAAAGTTCCAGAGACCCTCCAGATTATAAACAAAGCACATTCTGGACTGTCTGGCGGCCACTTCACCTCCGACACGACCGTCCGGAAGATTCTCCAGTCAGGACTCTGGTGGCTGACAATCTGGCGAGATACCAAAGACTTCTGCCGGAAATGCGACACCTGCCAGAGGAATCGACTTCTGCCGAAAACTCAGAGTCAACCGCTCAACCCAACCTTCCCGGTCGCGCCTTTCCAGAGATGGGAACTCGACTTCGTCGGACCTCAAATCACCACAGCCCGGAAGAACCAGTACATCATTGTCGCCACCGACTAGGCCACCAAATGGGCCGAAGCAGCTCCACTCAAGCAAGCAACCGCCAAGGCAACAGCCAAGTTCATCTACGAGAACATCATCACCTGCTTTGGAACACCACTCGAACTCGTCACCGACCGCGGCAGCCACTTCATCAACAAAACCATCACACACCTTACCAAAGAGTTCCAGATCCGACACAAGACATCAACGCCCTACTACCCGCAAGGCAACGGCCAAGCTGAAGCCACCAACAAGACCCTCAAGACAATTCTCAAGAAAGTCATCAGCGATTCCGGCAAAGATTGGGACGAGAAACTCGGAGACGTTCTCTGGGCCTACCGGACAGCATACAAGATCACCACCGACATGACACCGTTCAAGCTCGCCTTCGGAATAGAAGCCATAACACCAATCGAGTTCATCATTCCCAGCATGCGTGTCGCGGTGAAGTACGACCTAGATCCCCGGCACATCTTCCGGCAACGACTGCTCGAACTCGAGAAACTTGACAAGCTCCGCTTCACCACCTTGTGGACCCTCCACACCATCCAGAAGCAAAGAAAAGCCCGGCACGACCGAAGACTCGCTCAAAACAAGCCTCCAAAGTACTCTCCCAGCGATCATGTACTCTGGTATCGAGGACCAATCACTCAGCTCGGCAACAAGCTCAAAACCAAGTGGCAAGGACCTTTCATCATCACCGAACTCTACCCCAACTCGACAGCGAAAGTCACCACCCTCGCCGGAGACTTCACCGAAACTGTCAACCTCAACAAGCTCCGACCATACTACATCAACCTCTGCAACATCCAGACCACCTTTCAGCAACACTTCCGACCGCAACTCGTTACCGGAACCGAGAGATTCCCCAAACACTCTCCCGGCCACTCGAACCGAACACTCAACACCAGCCGTCCGTACCGAGAAGCAACACCAGATGATACCACAATGAGCATCATCGACAATCAGCAAGCCTCATGGCATCAACAACGGCCAACACGCTACTCAGAAACCATCACCGGCAACTTCTCCTGGACAACCCTCCAGTCGCCACTCTCAACTCGGCACAAAACGCTAAGTCCCAAGCTACCATCCGATCAACTCCACGAGATACTGTCCAACAACGCTCAATCTCAGCCACCAGATCATCATCTCCACAACATATCACAGCCCTCAGATCTTGGCACGCAATCGCCACCGTTCAAACTAAACCCCACCAAGTTTCACGGGACACAAACCTAAGTCGCCAACAGCAGCTCGCCAGCACCCTTTCCAGCGCGCCACCAGCTCCAGCAAAGATGCCATCCCCCCAAGACGCCTCAGGTATGTCCGCCACAGCTTGCCCAAGCTTCCGACCAAGGCAGTCACGGCATGGCTGGTCGAGCAGGGGTTCGGCCAGCTCCTCAAGATCTTCGAAACCCCATTCAATCACCACCTCGCCCACAAGCTCGCCAAGAAGTATGACAAGAGCCGCAACACGATCTCGGATGACGTCAACACCATCGCCATCACACCGGCCCTGCTCAGCAAATTTTTCAAGGTCCCTCGAAAAGGACTTGACAAGTTCCCCAAAGAGGTTCCCAAGGTCATCCTCAAGCCAGGTGCATCCCCAACCACAGAAGGGCCCAAGTGGGAGGATGTTCTCTCTGAACACCAGGAGAAGCTGTGCGCCCTGCTCCTCCTCTACGACCTCCGCCCCACTGACAAATCTATCAGCAAGCTTACCACCCAAGCCTATCACGCCATGGACCGAGGAGAGCAAGTCAACGTCGCCAGCTACCTGAACACTATGCTGGTGAAGCAACTGAAGAAAATCAACGAGAAACCTACAATAGGCCAAACCATCTCCACCGTGATCGTCCCGATGCTCATTGCTTTGCACGCCGCCCACCCCGACAAGCAGCCCTGGTCTACCAGCTCCTCGACTGAAAACAGCCAGGCTGAGGACGAAGACTCAGCATCGACCGAGACCCTGCCCTCACCACCGCACAAGAAGAAAGCCCAAACCTCCTCCTCGAAGCATAATCCGCCACCCAGCCCCACCCCCAGCAAGACCAGCAGCGAAGACACCTCCTCCGACGAAGAATCTCCACCACCTCGCCGCCACAAGCTTCGTCAAACTCCTCAACGTAAGAACTACCGCTGCAGCACGGAGTATGTCGTCCTCACCGACGGGGACACCACGAACACCACAGACCCCGCCAGCACCAGCATCAATCACCCCCAAGCCGACCCCAAGCTCGTTCACCTTCTCCAACACCAATCTTCAACAACTCAGAAGCTTTCACTGGCGACCAGCACCACGACAACAACGATTCCCATCACCCAGACAATATCACCGCCAGCAACAGCAAGGTCTCCAGCAGGCACGTCAACTCCGGCAACGTCAAACCTCTCCATCCACCAGCAGCACCTCCGACTCTCAACACCACAGCAGATGCCCCGTTGAACTTCAGCAAAAATCTGAGCTCTTCATCAAATATTACAGTGCCTCATCTCGACCGTCCATCTTCAACGACCATAATTAAACTCGTGCCAACTCAGCACCGTCAGATCTTAACCAACTCAACAGATCAGCGCAGTCCATCTGCATCCGCTCAGCATCAGCCACCTCAGCAGCAATCAACGCCCCAAATCATGCCGGCCGACCCCATCAAGAACCCAGCTCCCGACTTGGTTTCAGCGCCCTACGGCTCGCCTTCAGCGCCTTCTCCACCAGCCCAAGCATCTCAGCCGCACCAACAATCCACCATGCCTCCACTCCAGTCCCAGGTATGCAAAGACAGAGCCTCCTCCGACCACAAAATCTGCCAAGAACACGAAGACAAGATGCAAGATCCCGGATACCTCCATCACAAGCTCTTCGAGGCTTTGGAGTGCCGCACCAGTCATGACATCAGCCAGGCCATCCAAGGCCACGTTCCCCAGGCTCAGGACATCGCCCAGCACCTCTCCCGCGACGGCGCCTTCATCAACACCAGGAACGCAGTCCGCGCCGAGTTCTACGAGCCGCTCGTCGCGGAGATCGGCAACCTCCACAACACCATTCACCACCTCCAGGGCGACATCCAGAGCATCAAGACAACGGCCGCCAGCTCTCGCACCAACAACAACCCCACTGGCCAGCAGAGGAGCTGGTAGACCAGGGCTGCTTGTCCGGGGTGGGCGGCGTGCAAAGCAATGAGCATCGGGACGATCACCGTGGAGATGGTTTGGCCTCATGTAGGTTTCTCGTTGATTTTCTTCAGTTGCTTCGTCAGCATAGTGTTCAGCTGGCTGGCGACGTTGACTCGCTCTTCTCGGTCCATGGCGTGATAGGCTTGGGTGGTAAACTTGCTGATAGATTTGTCAGTGGGCCGGAGGTCGTAGAGGAGGAGCAGGGCACGCAGCTTCTCCTGGTGTTCAGAGAGCACATCCTCCCAGTTGGGCCCTTCTGTGCTTGGGGATGCACCTGGCTTGAGGATGACGTTGGGAACCTCTTTGGGGAACTTGTCGAGTCCTTTTCGAGGGACCTTGAAAACTTTGATGAGCAGGGCCGGCGTGATGGCGATGGTGTTGACGTCGTCTGAGATCATGTTGTGGCTCTCGTCATACTTCTTGGCGAGCTTGCAGGCGAGGTGGTGATCGAATGGGGTTTTGAAGATCTCGAGGAGCTGGCCGAACCCCTGCTCGACCAGCCATGCCGTGACTGCCTTGGTCGGAAGCTTGGGCAAGCTGTGGCGGACATACCTGAGGCGTCTTGGGGGGATGGCATCTTTGCTGGAGCTGGTGGCGCGCTGGAAAGGGTGCTGGCGAGCTGCTGTTGGCGACTTAGGTTTGTGTCCCGTGAAACTTGGTGGGGTTTAGTTTGAACGGTGGCGATTGCGTGCCAAGATCTGAGGGCTGTGATATGTTGTGGAGATGATGATCTGGTGGCTGAGATTGAGCGTTGTTGGACAGTATCTCGTGGAGTTGATCGGATGGTAGCTTGGGACTTAGCGTTTTGTGCCGAGTTGAGAGTGGCGACTGGAGGGTTGTCCAGGAGAAGTTGCCGGTGATGGTTTCTGAGTAGCGTGTTGGCCGTTGTTGATGCCATGAGGCTTGCTGATTGTCGATGATGCTCATTGTGGTATCATCTAGTGTTGCTTCTCGGTACGGACGGCTGGTGTCGAGTGTTCGGTTCGAGTGGCCGGGAGAGTGTTCGGGGAATCTCTTTTTTCCGGTAACGAGTTGCGGTCGGAAGTGTTGCTGAAAGGTGGTCTGGATGTTGCAGAGGTTGATGTAGTATGGTCGGAGCTTGTTGAGGTTGACAGTTTCGGTGAAGTCTCCAGCAAGGGTGGTGACTTTCGCTGTCGAGTTGGGGTAGAGTTCGGTGATGATGAAAGGTCCTTGCCACTTGGTTTTGAGCTTGTTGCCGAGCTGAGTGATTGGTCCTCGATACCAGAGTACATGATCGCTGGGAGAGTACTTTGGAGGCTTGTTTTGAGCGAGTCTTCGGTCGTGCCGGGCTTTTCTTTGCTTCTGGATGGTGTGGAGGGTCCACAAGGTGGTGAAGCGGAGCTTGTCAAGTTTCTCGAGTTCGAGCAGTCGTTGCTGGAAGATGTGCCGGGGATCTAGGTCGTACTTCACCGCGACACGCATGCTGGGAATGATGAACTTGATTGGTGTTATGGCTTCTATTCCGAAGGCGAGCTTGAACGGTGTCACGTCGGTGGTGATCTTGTATGCTGTCCGGTAGGCCCAGAGAACGTCTCCGAGTTTCTCGTCCCAATCTTTGCCGGAATCGCTGATGACTTTCTTGAGATTGTCTTGAGGGTTCTTGTTGGTGGCTTCAGCTTGGCCGTCGCCTTGCAGGTAGTAGGGCGTTGATGTCTTGTGTCGGATCTGGAACTCTTCGGTAAGGTGTGTGATGGTTTCGTTGATGAAGTGGCTGCCGCGGTCGGTGACGAGTTCGAGTGGTGTTCCAAAGCGGGTGATGATGTTCTCGTAGATGAACTTGGCTGTTGCCTTGGCGGTTGCTTGCTTGAGTGGAGCTGCTTCGGCCCATTTGGTGGCCTAGTCGGTGGCGACAATGATGTACTGGTTCTTCCGGGCTGTGGTGATTTGGGGTCCAACGAAGTCGAGTTCCCATCTCTGGAAAGGCGCGACTGGGACGGTTGGGTTGAGCGGTTGACTCTGAGTTTTCGGCGGAAGTCGATTCCTCTGGCAGGTGTCACATTTCCGGCAGAAGTCTTCGGTGTCTCACCAGATTGTCGGCCACCAGAGTCCTGACTGGAGAATCTTCCGGACGGTCGTGTCGGAGGTGAAGTGGCCGCCAGACAGTCCAGAATGTGCTTTGTTTATAATCTGGAGGGTCTCTGGAACTTTGATGCATCTTCGAAGTATGTTGTCGATGTCGAGTTTGTAGAGGCTGCCGCCGATGATGGAGTACCGGCGGGTTTTCGAGACAAAAGTCTTTCTCTGGTTTGGTGTTGTATGCTGAGCTGGGACTTTTGCTGAGCTGAGGTAGGCGAAGATGTCGTCGAGCCATGTTGCTGGTACTGAAATTCGGAAAATGTTGGAGTTGGGCAAATCGTCGGCGAGTCGATTGGGCGATTCTCTGGTGGTGATGCGGCTGAGGAAGTCGGCCTGTTCATGCTGTCAGGCGGGCTTGTGGACGATTTCGAAGTTGTACTCTTGGAGTAGAAGGAACCATCTGGAAATTTGGCCGGAGAGTATGGGCTTGTTGATGAGGTAAAGGAGGGCCTTGTGGTCAATGAAAATGACGACTTTGCTCGAAAGAATGTAGTGCCGAAACTTCTGGAGGGCATAAACCATGCCAAGGGCTTCTTTCTCGGTGGTGGTGTAGTTGCGTTCGGTCAAGGTGAGTAGTCTGCTTGCGTAGTAGATCGGCTGGTCTCGGTTGTCCCTCTGGGCTTGGCTAAGCACTGTGCCGGTGCCGATGTCAGAGGTGTCGACGTGGATATGGAACTCTTTGGTCCAGTCTAGTTTGGCAAGTATTGGTGCGGTAGTGAGCTTGAGCTTGAGGTTGTCAAATGCTGTCTGCTGAGTGTCCGACCAGATCCACTGGGCGTCGAGCCGGAGGCTGTCGGTGAGAGGTTTGGCAATGTCGGCGTACTTGTGGATGAATCTTCGGTGGTATCTGATCTTGCCGAGAAATCTTCGGAGGGCCTTCTGGTTCTTTGGCGGGTCGAGCTGAAATATGACTTTGACTTTGTCCTTGTCGATGAGTATACCGTGTTTGCAGACAATGTGGCCGAGAAGTACTCTGGACTTGACGAAGAAGGCGCATTTCTCAGGGTTGAGGGCGATGTTGTTTTCTTCGCACTTCTCGAGGCATTTCTCGAGGCACTCGAGATGGCGGTCTTTGGAGCTGAAGACACTGAAGTCATCCATGAAGACTCGCATGAAGTCGGTGAGGTAGTCTCGGAAGGTGTTGGTGACGAGTCGCTGGAAAGTGAAGGGTGCATTGCAGAGGCCGAAAGGCATTCTTCGGTAGGCGTATGCTCCCCATGGGCTGATGAACGCTGTCTTGTGCTGGTCTTTGGGGGTGATGGTGATCTGGTTGTAGCCGAACAATCCGTCGAGGAAGGAGTACATTTCGTGTCCGGCGACTGTGTCGAGAACTTTGTCGGTAAAGGGTATCAGGAAGATATCTTTCTCAGTGACGTTGTTGAGCTGCTTGTAGTTGACGCAGATTCGGAGCTTGCCATTTTTCTTCGGCACAATGACCAGAGGAGACAACCAGATCGGATTCTGGATCGGGTAGATGTATTTGACTTCGAGGAGTTTGTCAAGCTCCTTCTTGACTTGCTCCATGAGGTTTGGGTTCATCTGGTAAGGTGCCTGTCGCTTCGGCCAGGCATCCGGAAGGAGGGTGATGGTGAGCAGACATAAGTCCAGCGAGACTCCTTTCAGGTCTTTGTAGCTCCAAGCAAATAAGTGCTTTTTCTTCTGGAGGAGTCTCAGGCCTTTGTTCCGGAAACTCTCAGAGATGTCTTTGGCGAGGATGATGTGATGCTGATTCTGGTCGGTGGCAAGGTTGATCTTCTCGAGAGGTTGGTTGGTCGGTATTGTCGGGACATAGGCGACTTTCTGGTCGGAGTCGACAATGAAAGCTGGCTGAGTGGCGATGGTGGTGTCTCTGGTTGTCGGGTTCTTCAATGCTTCGGTAAGCTGGGGTCGCTCTCGGCTGAAGTCGGGTGCTACTCTGAAGATGTCGATTTCGGCGACCGGTTCGAGATCAGGGTAGGCTCAGAGTATTTGCTGTTCTTCATAGTCGTCAAGGCTGGTTTCGAGGTCATAGTCTTCGAGGTCGACCAGTCGGATGTTCGTCAGAAGGTGTTTTGACAAGTTTGTCGAGACTGTTACTGGACCTTGCGGGCTTTGGAGGATGATCTGGTTGGTCGACCAGTTGTGCATTGCTCGAGCGTGTTTGAGCCACGGGCGTCCGAGGAGGACTGCGTAGCCATTGGAGTCCTTCGGAAGATTGAGGATGACGTAGTTGACTGGAACTCTGATGCCTCTGATATTGGTGATGACGTTCCGGATGATTCCTTGGGGTCGGACTGATCGGTGGTCGGCCATTCAGACGTTAAACGGTGCTAGCTCAACTAGACCGAGGTTGATTTGTCAGACGAGACTCTCTTCGATGATGTTGACGCCAGAGCCGCCGTCAAGCATGGCTCCTCGGACTTGGTGTCGGCCGATTCGGAGGTCGATGGTTGGAACTTCATTGTCGCAGTCTCCGGGTTGTATCTCAGCTCGAAAGGCGTCGACAGTGTCCTTGCTGGTATTCAGTGTTGGGGCGTCCGTTGGAGGTGTGTCCAGAGGGTTAGTCAGACTAACCAATTGGTTGACGAGATATGGAGCGATCTTCAGAAGCTGGCTGACAGTGATCTGGATGTTCTGGGTGAGGATGGCTTCGGCGACAGTTGTATCTCCAATCGAGTTGGCCAAGAGTTGTGCCGGTGAAGCTGTCGGCTGGTTTCTCAGTTGCTGTGTGCTTGACTCGGGCTGTTCTTTGTCTTCGGAGTCGAGGATGACCAGTTTGCGTGGCTGTTGAGTAAGGTGCTTTTGTACTTTGGCAGCTAGCTGTCGGCGTTTCCTCCACTCCGGGGTTTGTTTCGGGCGCTCTGAGCCCGTGTCATCTTCGGTGTCTGAGTCTTTGTCCGGTCGTTGTCGATGCTGTGCTCGAAGTTCTGCTCGAGTCTGGACTGCCAGAACTTGGGGTTCTAGGTCTTCTTCGGGAAATGGGAGTTCGTCGGCTTCGATCACTTTGGTTGCCGGTGGTTGCTGTTGCTGTTGGTCTGGCTGTCTGGGCGGGAGCGGTCCGAGTTTCGGAGGGCTGGGCTGGTCTTGGATTCGGGTTGCCATGGGCGGCTGTTGTAGTTGCCTTGATATCTTTGGTCTTGATAGCCTTGATATCTGTTGTAGCCTTGATACCCTTGATTCTGGTAGCGTGGATAGGCTTGGCTGTTGTTGTAGTCCATCTGATTTTGTCAGTATTGTTGGTATGGCCGGTTGTCAGGTTGTCGGTATCGGTCATTGAAGTAGGGTCGGTTGTTGTGGTTGTTGTTGAATCTCGGTGGTGTGTTCCATTGTCGCGGCAGGTAGTTGTTCCGGGGCGGTCGCCAGTTGTTCGGAGGTGCGGCCAGATATTGGGTCGTATACTCAGGCTGTCGGGGAGGTCTCCGGGGGAAGTTGGAGATTTGTTGGACTTTAGGTTGGCTGCGGAATCTGCATGTCTTGGCGTCATGGTTGTCTTTCCCGCAGATTTGGCACTTGACGATCTGGAGTTTGCAGTCAGTGGCTGAGTGTCCTTCATTCTTGCATTTTGTGCACCAGACGCCGGTTCGGACGTCGGATTTGTCGCCGGATGCAGTGAATTTGGTGAGGAGCTTCTGGATCTTTCGGATGCCGACTTTGTCCTTGGACTTGCCAGTGAGGCTGTCGAGGAGGTTGTCCTCATCTTCCTCGGAGTCGAAGTCTTCCGGTTCATCAACTCTGGCAGTTTGTCGGCGGATTTGAACTTCTTTCAAGTCTTTGGAAAGAGTCTTGTAATCGCTGGTGTCGATTTTGGTGGCGGCTTTCTTCAAGTGTGAAGCTAGTCCCTGCATGTACCACTGGTATAAAAGTATGTCAGTAGAAGAGCTCTTGCAGCGGTTGGCGTGTTTGGTGAAGCGTTCGGTGTATTCTTCGAGAGTTTCGCCAGTACGCATCTTGATGTTCTGTATCTTCTGAAGCTTCTCTGACTGGCTGAGTGCTGACTTGAAGTGGTCGGTGAAGGCTTTGGTGAGCTCGTCGAAGGTGAGTTTTGGGTCGGTCGTCTGGAGCCATTCTCCGGCACGTCCTTTGAGGGTGCAGCCGAAGAGGAATGCGAGGTTGTCTTGCTGGCCGTTGACTCGGGCGGCCTCCTTGAAGCGAATGACGTGCTTTTCTGGGTCTTCGGTCTTCTTCCCTTTGAATTGTGGGTAGGTGACAAGCTTGCCGATGACCGTGTTGGGGAGTACCATTGTCATGGTGACGATGTCTGGGGGAATGTCTGGTAGACTGTGTGGCAGAGTGTTCGGTGGAGCGTTTGGCGGGACATTTGATGGAGCAGTTGGTGGAGTGTTCTGTGGTGGCAGTGTTGATGTTGATGGTGGCAGAGGTTCTCTGGGAGGCTTCAGCAAGGTCTCCGGAGAGGATTGTCGGAGTATTACCTGTAAGTCCGGTTGCTGAAGATCGATGTCTGGTTCTGGTTGTTGGTGGGGTCTGCTGAATGCCTAGTCGAAAAGTTGGTCAAGTGTGTATTCGGAGGATTGGCCAAACTCGTATTGCTGGTGATATGCTGGTCGATCATCTGAGTCGACAATGTATATCGGTCGGAGGCCGTATTCGACTGAGTTGAGCTTCGGGGAGTCTGGTTGTTGCTGGAAGTTGTAGAAGTCCGGTACGGAGGCGAACGGTGTGGTCGAGGTAGAAGCTGATACTGGTGTCGAAAACAGTGTGCCGAGGACTGCTGGTGAAGCTGTCGGTACAGTCCAGGAGAAATAAGTTCTTGGGTCGGTCTGTCCTCGGAAGAGTGGGTTGTGGAAGCTGTGCTGGGGAGTGTGCTGAACTTCTGGCTGGGTCTCTGGCGGGTTCTCCGGTGCTGTAGTCGGAAAAGCAGGCGGTGTCCTAAAATTCTGGTAGCCTTCTAAAATCCTTCCGGCATCTTCGCCGGCTGCAATTTTGGGAAACAATTCATCAGTAATGTACCTTTCTCTTTCAGAAACTTGTACAAAGTGGGACCACTGGGTGGCTTTTTCTTTTCTCTCTTTCTCTAGTCTCTTCAACTCTCGCTGGAGGTGTCGTTAAAGTCTTTCGGTGTCTTCTTGTTGTTTGCTGGCTGCTTTCCTCGGCTTGTTCATGCGGCTCTCTTCGGCCGTGGGTTCTTGTACACTAAAACTATCTTGGGTGTTGGTATCTCGGGGATGAAGGTCTTCATCAAACTCTTGACTTGGTTGTCGGTGATGTTGTCGGGTATCTGGCTGAATGTCGAATCGGTGTCGACGATAATCTCAAGGCTCCGGAAATATCTTCGGGCCTGTAGCTTCGAAGCTAGTCTTCGGTAGTAGTTATTGTATAATCTTCTAAGGGTTACTATGCAAAGATGAAAGATGTGGTGAAAGATGTGTCGGCGGAAGATGTGTCAGAGATGTTTAGCTGGTATGCTGGTGTAGATCCGAGTTGGGTAGAGTGGCTGGTCGAGGTGTCGGTCGTCAAACTCTTGCTGACAGACGAACTCGATGCTGATCCAAAAAGTGGTCGCTAGTAGGAGGATGCCGTCAGTCAATTGAACAAAGTGTGTGCCGGAAGAAGGTCGCGAATCTTCTGCCGGATGATTTCTTGGAGCTCATCGGGGAGTTGACTGATTCAGTGTAGCAGTGATTGGAGAGCGGTCATGCAGGTCAGTCGAAGAAGTTGTCGGGATGTCGTCTGGGCTGGTGTTTGGGCGCTCAGAGGAAAACTCGTCCGGAAGTGGGTAGCAGTTGTACTCCAGGAGTTTCTTCTTCGTTTCTTTCTTCGGCTTGGGCTTGTCGGTGGAGTCTCCAATCGATTTGTCGAGATGAGGTGCTGAGTGCAGGCTGGTCTTCCAGGTGTCGGTGCCGAGATGAAGCTCGATGAAGAGTTTCGGATAGTCGGACTGGTTGGGGTGATCAGACCCAATTTCGTCGTCAATGGTCTCTAGGCCGGCGTACTCGATGGCGTGGTCGAACAGAGTCTTGGCAACGTGGAGATTAGCGTTGTGTCGTCGTTGGATGATGTCCTTGGTGCTGGTTTGGGCGCTCAGTCGGAGAGTCTGTCGGAAGATTGTCGATGCGTTCGGGAGCTTTCCTTCGGTGACTTGGCCAATGCCGGGATAGAGTGTCGGAGGCTTGTCGTAGGAGAACGTGCGGCTGATGTGTGGAAGAAGCGTTGGTCAGGAAGATCTGTTGCCGGAATTCTTGTTGTTCTTCTGTCTGGTTGGTAAAGTAGAGCTGTTGTCAGAGAAGAGTTCGGAGGCTCTGCCGGCGAGTTCTCTGGCTTGCAGTCGGTGTTCTTCTGCTCAAATTCGGAGTTGGGCTCTCAGATTGCTGGTTGGAGAAGATCTCGGAGGAGATGCTCGGGCTTGCTGTCGGTTCCTCGGTGCTGGCCGGTGAAGAGTTCGGTGCTGATGTTGGGGTTGGTTGCAAAGGTCTTCTTCTCCTTCGGATAGAGCGCTAGGAGGTCTCGTTGAAAGATCTTTAATTTCTTCAAAAATTTGCTGGTGTAGCTTTCTTCCTCTAGTGGTCGCTGCAGTGAGGCATGTTCTGGGTACCCATGTTGGTGGTGGCATGCTCGATGTGGAGAGAAAGAGTGGTTCTTGAAGTTCTTGAATCTCTGCAAATGGTTACCGGGTTCTTGTTCCTTGATCTCTCTCAGCGATCCATCCCACCGTGGTCGCCAAATGGCCAGAACCGGTGCGTTAGAACCGCCAACAGGAGAGTGGTTTTGAAAGACCCCAGCGCAGCGAGGGTTCCCCATCTGCTTTCCCATTCCATTGTACTTCAAGACTCCTGAATCGCACCCCTATTTGCATTATCTTTGACTTGAGAGTATTTTCTCAAATATTTTTATCTCTTCACCATAAGATCCTTTTGCTTGTTTTCAGGTACCATATTGGTTTGGGTTTCATTGATCGCTCCATCAACCTTGCATCACACTCTTTCCTCACAAAGCTTACTAACAAGCTCCTGAGAAAAGCTTTTCTCTCATTTTGATTAAGTTCTTTGGATCCATGAGATTAAAGCATATGCCTTCAGTGATATGATGGAGTTCCCTCATTCTGACATAGCACTCCTAGTTCTCAGGCAACTCCCAAGCACCTAAATGAAAAATAACCTTCCAAGGCAACATGAGTAACACCTACTACTACCCTCTCCACAATAAAATTGTATGTCCATTCCCATCCATGTCATTGATGAAAAAGTCAAAGAAGAAGATACTTACCATGTGTAAGGAGATAAGCATTTTTTCATTACCAAGTTTCAGTTTCCTCAAAACAGCTTGAAGATAAGGATTTTAAACTAGCTTGACAGAATTGCGTAAACGAAGTACCTTGTGAAGGCTATAAGACGAAATAAAAAAGCTATGAACTAGTGAAAACACTATAGTACCTATGACCATCATGCTTCGTAAGGCACTCTCCAGTTACTCCAAATGAGTAGTGCAAGAAGAAGTGTCATCGTGACAGTGATGCCAGAGTACTTCTGAACTTGGGGTAGAAAACTTCTTGAGTGGCAGGCATGTCTCCACTCTGAGCGAGCACGTGAGTAGTGGATTCCGTCCAGATTTCTCTCCCGGATCTGCGAGTGGAGCCTCTTCTCTGCTAAGTCGCCACGTGCCTTGAGCACCACCATGAAAGTCTGAGCGTTTGGCTGCCGGTTTGCTCGTAGCACTAAAGAGCAAAGGTTGTTCTTGGCATATCCCAGGAAATGATGTCTTGCTGCTCCATGCAAAGTCTCAGCGTTTGGAGGCAGGCCAGCTTCTCGTTGCGTCTGATAGAAGACTTGCATGTTCGTGTTCCAGGCAACCAACGTCGCGTTTCTTTGTCTTCCTGAACACTTCTGATGGTTCCACAGTCCACGAGGCTGCTTGTGACGAATGCATACGGCTTTGTATTCACAATTTGCGAGGTAGACCAACCTATCCTGTTCTTAGTCCCATCCTGTTGAACAACCTGTGTTGCAAGCCGCAGTGTAAAGATCACATTACTGCGCTGCTTCCTTCGAGATAACATCCATTGCACGAGCAAAAAGCACGTGAGCAGCACCAAGATCGCAACCAAAACCCAGAGAAGAAGCTGGAGCAGCGACCACGGCGTCCTCTGAACCGCTGTAACTACTGCTGCAGGTGTTGGTGTGGCCACTGCTGCATTGTGACCGTCGCGACGATGGTGGTGGTGGTGGTGGTGGTTGTGGCGTCCTCCATGGTGGTGACCATGGTGGTGGTGGTGAACAACCAGAGGAGCTCCATCACCGTGATGATGATGGTACACTGCTGCTGCTGGAGCTGGATGGTAGTGGCGAGCATGATCAAGGATAGCAGGCGCTGGAGCTAGATGAGGAGGGTTGCCACGAGCAGGGTGAACGAAAGCAGCTAGCGCTGGGGCTCAAACTGGAGTGTCACATTGAAGAACTGGAGCTAAAGTTGGCACTGGCTCGTGGCCTTGGTGTCCATGGTGGTGTGCTGGATGTGCTGGAGCTAGAGCTGGAGCTCGCGAGTGTGAAGCTCGGTGATGGCTGCCATGCCAGGGCACTTGAGCTCGGCGGGCAAGCGTTGGGGCAGCATGAGCGTGAGAGACCATAGCTTACCTCTTTGACAGTAGAAAAATCCAAGCGAGAAAGAGGAAAAAAAAAGAGTAGAGTCAAGAGCTTGTGACGTTGTGGATTGTTGGACTTGAACTGAGCATGCCAAAGAGCCCAAACCTAGATGTGAACAAATGTTTTTACTTGCTTTTTCAAACCTCTGAAAACTTGGCATTCATTGAATGTGAGTCATAATGCTAGTAGTTCTTAATCTGAGAAATAATTAAAGTCTTTAAATGTAGAAAATGACTAAACCACCATGGTAACTAAGTCTGTAGTTCTAAACTTATATTCCATGTAAACATTACTTTCAACCCACTAAAATGTATGAACTGGTATTACTTGTTTAAATTTTTTAAAGTGTTTGTACATTTTAAACTCTAGCACAACCAATTGTGCTTATTATGGTATTCAACTTAAATGCATTTTTCTATGTGTTCATGTAACTTTACTCTTAACGGAGAAGGCAACTCCTCTCTCAGATGATTTAAACTTTATTTATGCCATCATTATAGATAATTCTAATACCTCCTTAATGTTTTTGTGCTTCATTACTCATGAAACTATAAAGCATTTGTGGTGTTGAAAATTTTATTTCAACTTGGTATGTGTTGTTCAAAATAGAACTTAAAATGACATTTCTAACATTTAAATTTTAATTTCTAATTCTAATATTTAATTTTAATTTAATTTAAAATTTTAACATTTAAAGAATTATGTGTAATTGCAACTTTGTTGTAAAGCTTTCTATTTACAGTGTCACTTCCATAACTAAGAATTATATACTCATGATGATGGTATTGTTGCTTGATGTTGATCTTTTACTTTTAACTATAATGCCTTTGAGTATGTTATTTTTGCTTCCTTTGACCAAATACTTGTAATCTTCATATATTTGTTGTTTCTCATCTACTAATATGAAATCAAGAAAGATTTAAAAAACTTGAATTGTAATTATAAAGTTTGTATATATGTACAGGGCATGGTTGAAAGAAGAATATAACATCTAATCTACAATAAAATCTTGGAGAAAATTAAGTCCCATATATACTAATGAAAAACATTCTATATACTAATGTAAATACATTTGTGAATAGGCTTGTACAGATTTAAAGTCCATGCACTCCTAGGGCTCCATGGCTACTCTGCTCGGACAAGGTTGTGTGGGCATTCTTGTGAGAGTCTGTGTGTATGCGATTTAGTGTTCATTTTCGAAACCTCTTGCTTTGTGTGGAGCCAAATATGTCGGAGTGGATCAAGCTAACTCCTAGAGGAAGTAATAGGGGCAAGTAGAATGGTAGTCAGGCACACAATCCAAGTTCCTCTTGGGATCAACTCAGGACTGTGAGAGGCAAATTGGCTCATCTCCAACTTAGCAAAGCTTTAATCCCTGTTCGCCACTGCCTCAAGAGCTCTATAGCTTTGGCCTATAGGAAAGCAATTATCAAGGACACACCCTCTTCATCCCCGGATTCTCCCGAGGAATCCCTTGCTGCTGGGCCTGGTGAGGGATTGTTGTTTCAGCACATGCTCGGGATCAACTCTATTTGTATGAATCAGATGTTTTGAGTTGACGTAGGGCTGTCGAGTTACTGCGCCAGCCAACACTACTCCTGAAGTTTTGGAAATCCGACATGGCACTAATGTCCAGGTTCTCTCAAAAGAGGAGGTGCCACCGCAAGCATTGCCTGGTTTAGCTTCGTTTTTAGATCAAGGTAAGTTGTAAGTTTGGATATCTTTGTATTCTATGATGAGATTTTTTTTCCGTCCGATACTACTTCCGTCAAATCTAAAATTTAGTTCCAGTTTCCGAGATTTTGAGGGCTGGTTTCAACAATGCGTGCTTATAGGCTTTCTTAGGTGTTTGGGATGCTGTGCAAGGTAACCTGATGCTGGCGTAGGAGCAACACTTGGGGCTGCAGCTCAAAATTGCAAAGTTGTGGATTATGAGGCAGAGATTGGTAAACACAACATTGGAGTTATTCCGTTATTCTTGAGTGTGCTTCACAAAAGTCTAATATTTTCCTTTCAGATCATTACATAGTTGTGAATTTTATATATATCCAACTGTACTCTGCATTTCTATTCTGCATAAACTTCTATACAAACTCGATTAAAAATATATATATATAAGCTTCAAATTTATAATCAAACTGACTGAAAATGCCTCGCCTCCGCCATCTTTTGAGAGCTATATGACATAGTAAACAATCTAATGGAGATTTAGATGCCTCTGAAACTATGATTGATCATGATACACATACTATAGCTGTTCAAAATAATCATGATAATGATTCTATACACCAAAATATTAAAATTGGAGGTAATATAACTTGGTTATTCTGGCAACACATTGAGTTTTCATCTTTAAAATGCAATGCATTACAAAAAGTACAAACAAATGATAAACTACCGATATTAAAATTTATAATGTTAAAGTCATTATAAATGCTATGGCTTGCTAGTGTGGTATTCATGGGTGGGAGTGGTGGATTTAATATTGCTTGATATATGTAATCATCATAATGACATGCATGTAAGGTTCTAGATGCTTCTGACTGTCCAACTGATTGGTGTATATAATCATTATCATGATCACCTTTACCATTTGATATTAAACACTACAATAGTGCTCTTGCTTTTGCATCTATGTCTTCTAATATTGATATTGTAAAAGATCATGGTCCTTATAACTTTAAAATCCATGGTCAAATATATCATAATATTGTATCAACACATCCTTCTGAAGGTCGTGCTGATGTTTGTTTCTGGCCAATGGGAGGCAGCCAAGCTGCATGGGGCGAAAGAAGAAAGCGCTGCGACACATGTTGCATGTAAATGTGTTGACCATAACTGCATTTGCAGTTTATCAAGCAAATTGGTTTTATTTTGTAATGTTTTTCTAGGGTTTATGAAATGGCGAGAGAGCCCCTGCCACTGCTGCCAATTTGCAATCCAAATCTGAAATCTTGTGTCAATGCACGTTCTGGTACAGTTTGTGTCAAGATTTAATTGATTTGTCCGCACTTTCTTCAAGCATTGTTTCCGTTCCAGGTCTGCTTTGGTAGTGGTAGAGTTCAAAAATGAAGGGTCAAATGCTTATAAGCCAAATCTATATGGCAAGATGATAGTTATTAAGCAGAGAATCACTGCTGGAAGCAACACTATTGTCTTGAAAAATCACCGAGATTGGTTTCTATCGTGCGAGGGATTCACGTCTTTTGTATTGTGTATTCCAGGTGTATGCACTTTCTTCAAACAAGCAAGATTTATGCGATGTGATCGACCATTTTAGTGTAAGCTAAGATTGTATTTTAAACTTTTCTACTTTCCTACTGTCACCTATTTTTGTAGATTGACACAGAAAACCCATGTGTGATTATGTCTCAAGACATGAGTTGGCATTACCACTGCCACCTCCAAGGCCAGCACCACTTAGAACTCTTTTGTCCAAGTGAAGGGAAGAGGGCGTGGTGACAGGTGTTACACCATGCACTCCTAGGGCTCCATGGCTGCTCTGCTTAGACATAGTTGTATGGGCATTCCCGTGAGAGTCTGTGCATCTGTAAGCTCCTAGAGGAGGTGCTCACAGGGATAATAGGGGCAAGTAGAATGGTAGTTGGGCACACAATCTAGGCTCCTTTCGGGATCAACTCGCTTGCGAGTAGTGCATGAGCAGCACCACAGGCAGGGCTGGTGAGGGAGTGCACCAGAAATGAAGAGCTGGGCTATGCTTGAATCCTGGAGCTGACTCGCACCATGGCAGTGGGTGTGGGTGATGCAAGGTATGTGAGTGACCAGATGGTGTGTGCAACATGAAGGCGTAAAAGGAGTTCTTTGAGCTGTCAAAGGAGGGGAAGCTGAAGTACACTACCAGTGATCCTCCAGCATCCGCTTAAAGAGCCTGAGAGCCAAGGCTACATCTCCCTGGTGGGAGTAGCTGGAGATGATTGCGTTCCAAGTTACAGCGTCGCGTCCCACGCTGGCTGTGGCCACTGAGTTGAAAACTTCACAAGCTTCTGCCATGCAGCCACACTGTCTGTAGAAGCCCAGAAGAGAGTTCACGACGACCACCTCGGCTTCCATCTCGGCATGACAGATCTGCTGGTGGATGGCGCTTCCAGTCTCCAAAGCCTTGGAGCTCCCACAGGCCTGGAGCGCAGAAGTGTAAGTTGGAGCGTCGGGTACTAGGCCTTGGACTTGCTGCATCTGCGAGAGGAGATCTAGTGCAGCCGGTGCTTGCTCCGCCTGGATGTATCTGAGCATCAGCGTTGTCCACAAGACAACATCGTGCCTCTCCATCCGGTCGAAAACTCTCCGTGCATCCACCTCTTTGTAAACCACCTAGCATTTGCTGGGGAAGTACTTGTATTCAAATATAGATTCTAGGATATTTAATCTTTTTATTTATAATTTATAATCTTTCCTAAACACTTTCTAGTATATTCTTGTTTATTCTACTATTGATATGGAATAATATTAATCTTGACTCATAAATTATAAATATGTTTATAACCATTGATCAATTAAAATACTCAATGAATGATACTAAGTATTGTCTCTCATATTTTTTATCCTTCACCATGGTGTGCCAGCTAAGACCCTTTTGCGTCTTTTCAGGTACCACCTTTGTTTGAATTTCATGGACGGCTCCATCAACCTTGCATTCCTTGCAAAGTTTACCAACCTCCCAAGAAAAGCTTTTCTCTCATTGAGCAAGCATGCTGAGTAGTGGATTCCATCCAGATTTCTCTCCCAGATCTGTGAGTGGAGCCTCTTCTCTGCTAAGTCGCTGTGTGCCTTGAGCGCCACCATGAAAGTCTGAGCGTTTGGCTGCTGGCTTGCTCATAGCACTCAAGAGCAAATGTTGTTCTCAGCATATCCCAGGAAACGATGTTTTGCTACTCCATGCAAAGTCTCAGTGTTTGGAGGCAGGCCAGCTTCTCGTTGCATCTGATAGAAGACGTGCTGTCCCATGATGATCGTGTTCCAGGCAACCAACGTCATGTTTATTTGTCCTCCTGAACACTTCTGATGCTTCCACATGTCCACGAGGGTGCTTGTGACGAATGCATCCGCTTTGTATTCACAATTTGCGAGGTAGACCAACCTATCCTGTTCTTCGTCCCATCCTGTTGAACAACCTGTGTTGCAAGCCGCAGTGTAGACTTCAACCATACTTTCACAATTGCACTTGCTTGATTCCCGGCTTGACTCTGGAGAAACTTATCTGGCTGCTATGCCCTGCACTGCTTCTTCTCATCGAAATTGAGATTTGAGCGCCTGCAAGAACAGAGAGCAAAAGTAGTACGTTACCTTTTCTCAAACCTTTCGTCTCAAGCAACTTCTCTGGCCTTTGGAGGTGCACTAACGTCTGCTCCCCCGTCACTCTAGAGGATAGCTCAGTCAAATCGAAACGTGGTAGGTTCTTGCTCTATTTTCCAGTCCATGTTCCGAGCCAGCTGTGCAATAACTTCCAAGTCTGGTAGTTGACCCTTGTATGTGATCTTCACTGTCCATGAGCAAGAGCCTGCTGTCTTCTTGCTCTGCAACTTCATCTCCTTGAAGATTGTTTGTACACAATCTTCCATGTGACAACGCATGCACTGTGCTGACTTATGCGTCACTGCCAGTGTTGGCAGGACACTTTGAGGAGAATCCTAGAGTGCCATTGCTGTGCAAACCACGAGTGTGAGCTTCCAGCTGTTTCTTCTCAGTCGGAGGATCGTCCACCACAACTTCAATCTGCCACCCGGGATCCTGAAAGATCACATTACTGCACTGCTCCCTTCGAGATAACATCCATCGCACAAGCAAAAAGCACGCGAGCAGCACCAAGATCGCAACCAAAACCCAGAGAAGAAGCTGGAGCAGCGACCACGGCGTCCTCCGAACCACTGTAACTACTGCTGCGGGTGTTGGTGTGGCCACTGCTGCATTGTGACCGTCGCGACGATGGTGGTGGTGGTGGTTGTGGCGTCCTCCATGGTGGTGACCATGGTGGTGACCATGGTGATGGTGGTGAACAACCAGAGGAGCTCCATCACCGTTATGATGATGGTACACTGCTGCTGCTGGAGCTGGATGGTGGTGGCGAGCATGATCGAGGATAGCAGGCGCTGGAGCTAGATGAGCAGGGTGGCCATGTGAAAGCAGCTGGCGCTGGGGCTCGATCTGGAGCGTCACCTTGAAGAACTGGAGCTAAAGCTGGCACTGGCTCGTGGCCTTGGTGTCCATGGTGGTGTGCTGGATGTGCTGGAGCTAGAGCTGGAGCTCGCGGGTGTGAAGCTCGGTGATGGCCGCCATGCCAGGGCGCTTGAGCTCGGCGGGCAAGCATTGGGGCAGCGTGAGCGCGAGAGACCATAGCTTACCTGACAAGAGCTTCGACAATAGAAAAATCCAAGCGAGAGATTATAACCTAACCCTTGACTTCGAAAAAATAAAGAGGTACTTTTGGCTTTGTGAAAAAAAAAACGAGTGGACTGTGGATTGTCAGCAAGGGTGCTATCGGGCTTGAGCATGCCAAAAAGCCCAAACCTAGATGTGAACAGCGATTTAATCTCACAATCACTCGTTTTTCAAACCTCTGGAAACTTGGCACTCATTGAATGCAAGTTATGGAGCTCATGGAGACACAAGCTATCAGCGTGCACAAACTACTTCCTTTTGCAAAAAAGTGGGAAAAAGAAACACAAGATAAATGTCTATCCATTGCTGTTTTGATGGTCTCACAGTGCAACATCCATCCATAGCTCCCCCAAAGGTCAACACCAGTAAAATCGCTCAAAACACTTGGAACAATCCAATAATCGAACATATTTGGAGATGCTGGGAATCGATCCCGCTGCCTCTCTCATGCTAAGCGAGCACTCTACCATCTGAGCTACATCCCCTTAGCAAAAAAACAAAAATGCTAATCTTTTCTCTTCACCATTCTAATACTCATCCTTGGAGATTCTGGCATCTTTTGTTGCATTTCAAGAGCCTTTTGAGTGATGAGCTTTGGAAAGACCACCATCTCCAGCAAGTTTCTATAGGCAAGCATCTGCATCTGTAGGCAACCATGAAGAATGTTTCTAATGCTTATAATAATAATAATAGTATTCACAAGAGGAGGACGAAAAGAGAGTGTTATTCTAAAGCAATTGGTAAAACCAACACAATATAAATCAATTGTATGATCTTCAGTAACAATCAAATTGTATAAACACTAATATTATTTGGTATTTTGGTTTGCTAGTAAACATATTTAGCTACATAATTGTATAGCTAAAAGTCTTTTAAAATGAGTAACTTTTTTTTCTTACAAAATTTCAAAATTGGAAACGTCACCTTTACATTCTTTCAAAGTTTAAATGCATTTGCTTTTGGTCTCTCATAGCCTTTGAACAAACAAATAGAGATATTGGGCACACTTGATCAATTCAAAAAAACTAATTATTAAAAGCTTACTAGGTGATGGATTTTGTTTCAAGGTGGCCTCTCTCCATTCCTTGTATTCTAAGCATGTTGTCCTACTTGGATCTTGTATAAAAACCAAACTAATGCTTTTAGAACTTGTAAGTTGTAACAAGAAAATCAATGCCTTCCTATTGACCTCAAGAATGTACAACTTAATGTACTTTCAAGTGGATCTGCTAATAAAGAAAGCCAAGTCAACAAAAGGAGTCATTAAGAATATTTTAAAAATATTTTGGTACACTAAAGAATATTTTCTTAATGTTTTAGTGGCAAATAAGTATTTTAAACAAAATAGTAATTTAAATAATATCTAGATCTTGTGAGGTCCAAGTGTACGGCTATGATGCCATATACTAATATTAGCATAGTGGGATTTTGGTAGCCGTCATATTGGTTTCAATCAGACCACTTGCTCTTGTATATAAATTAGGGTTTTTGGGCTAATTAATATGCACATTTTCTCTATTCCCTTTTTATATTTCATGCACTCAAATTGGTGGAGATGAGGGGCACCTAAGGAGTGCTCAAATTTGGGATTTTTGGTTTAGATATAACTTTTACATTGTCTAGATCTAACTTTTTCCATTTCCTTTCTTTTGTTCTTTCCTTTCAAGATCTAGCTTTTTGCATTGTTTAGATCTTCTTTTCCTTTTAGCCTTTTTTCATCTCTCTTCTATTGTTTTTTCCTTTTCGTTCATCTTCATAGTAAATTAGCAATCTCTTCCTCTTTTGACTCTGGAGTAGCAGTTGGTACAATTGCTTGATGCTATGCGATTGCAATTGAACAGCCAAACTCAGTTGATGGCAGCATTCATGGCACATAGTACAACTCCTCCTGTTCTTAGTGCCAATCCTTGTGTTCAGCCGGAGTTCTTTCACGGAAATCCTGAGGATGATGTGTACCATTGGTCCTTCAGCTCTAGTTTTTGTGGGTGATGGTCCTATTCTAATGGAAGTTGATGCTGCTACTACTCAAGCCCAAGGATAAGGGCGAGGCTATGGTTGTGGCGGGCGCGGACCATACTTGAGCTCACGAGTTGAAGAGTTGAGCACACGAGTTGAGCTCAATTTTCAATTGTAATTTAGTACAAATATTATAAATTTTAAAATTTTAAGGTTATGGCGAACCTAATAATTTAATAACTCTTTATATATTATATAGATAAAAAATTTCTAAAGAACACTTTTTGTTCTAATAATTTAAATATTTACTACATGCAATGATAGGGACATTTGTTAGAACATAAAATAAAATGTTTGCAAAAAGAGTATTCTTGTCACTTCTTTAAATTTGTACTCTATGCTTTCTGGCTTGTAAATGTTAGGTTTGTCAGAATTAAAAAATTATTAAATTTGAAATAAGATTCTATGTAAAGCCATATAACCGTTTGAAAGGAAAAAAAATAACCGTTGATGTAAGCTTATTACATATAAAAGAAAGACTTGGTTCTTTATAGAATACATTCTTGAGGGGTTTGTCATAGCATACTGTCTAGAATTTATAGATCTTCATTCACACTCTCATTCGAAAAAAGGGAAATACACCCACAAATGTCTATGGGTTCTAGTGTTGGTAATTTTAACTCTTACAATCTTTCTTCCCAGGGCTCAAGGGCTAGGAGATGCAATAACTATCCCATTGCACAGCATAACCAAATCACACAAGAGAATGAAAGAGAGGATAGTGATCATGAGTTGGAAATAAATGCACTGACAGAGGGTGTAACAAATTGGGTGAAAAAGAATGCCCTCTTGTTTTAGAAAAGTGCAATTCTGCCACTTTCAAGAGGTGCCCCATATGTTTTCTAGCGTCTGGTGGAAACAATGGCAATGATCAGTATGCTGGTATATATGCTCTTGTGACACACTGCAACATCACGCACCCGAAAGACTACCATGAAATCTTTTTTGAGATGGTAAAGACAGAAATGGAGACACACGAGTACTATGGGCAATATTGCGAGAAGAACACTCGGAAGTATATAAAATGAAAAGTGAAATGAAAAAGCACATTTGTATTAATTATATAAAGTATAATAAGTTTTATTGATAGAGAATAAACATCGATAGTGTTGGAGAAATCTAATTAGCTCCAAAAGTTTTCTGCAACTCAGCAATAGTAAGGCTTGCTTAGTGTATATGAATATCCACTTTAGGATCCTGGTGCAAGATGTTGATGAAGATGTAGTACATATGCTTGCAAGGAGCATATGCCTTCCCATGTTCCTCGCGCTTCGTAAAGTTTGGACATGTGCAAGAAGGAAAGTCGTGAATGGCAATTGTGTACTCTCCACCTTCTGTTTTGACTGTGTACTCTTTTGCAAGCGCAGTGATGTACTTCGTGGAGAGAATCTTACACTCAAGTGTTTGAGCCAAGTTTATTTTACCTTGCTTCTGTTTGGAGATGGTACCAATAAATTTAACTACCTTACCTTTTCGTGCTGACTTTCTGTGCATCTCTGTAGGAATAGTCCTGCTCCTGTCACTCATGTCTCCAACTCTCCTCTCAAGATTAAAACCAGATTTCTCAAGGTTTTCAATCTCATCCGAGGTGAGCGCAACCCTATTAGCAACTAGCCATTCTTTAGGTAATGCATCAAGTTTAGTCACTATAGTGTCTTCAAGCCATTTCGTATGGTTGGCGTCGATGTTGCAACACTATAGCTAGCACGATCTTGAAAATCCTGCTTGCTTTCGTTCCCCATAGAAACATGGGGCTGGAACAAAAGCAGACTTTTCACCACGAATCTAGGCCCAACACTTGCCCCTCAGAAGCATCCCCACACACCTTACATTCGATTTTGCTGGCACGCGTCGGATTGCCCATTGCTTCAGCTCCACGCTACGGTAAGCAATTTCAACCTGTTGCGATGCACTCTCTTCATCAGCCACTTGAGGTGGCTCGGTCCGAGAGTGGTGTCTTGGAGCAGAATGGTACTCGACATTAAGCCTGTGAAAGCTTTTTGCTCCAAGGTCCGTACCAACATCTTCCCTAGCAAAGGAAAAACGACGCTTTGAGCGGACAGTCTTCATATCACCAATAGAAGCTCGGGGAGTGTACTCCATAGATGTGCTACGGACCACTTCCTCAACTGCAGTTGCCACTGTTCGGGCGGGTGGAGTTAATTTTCTCTTCATCCTATCATGTAACATTTCAACAGAAGGCCCTGTTCCCATGTATCTTCCTTCCTCAAATGCTAGTGCTTTTGAAGATTGCTTTATAGCACGTATCAAATCTGATAGATAGGCTTCGTATAGACTCATCTTCCCTTTCCCTGCCTCAGAGGAACGCCAACTCCAATGCTTACTTTCGGAGAGATTCACAGTTGGGGTGTATGTGAGGTCCTCAAGTGGTTGATCCTAATGGAAAAGGCAATATTAAAAGGAAATAAAAGGAGAAGAAAAAATATAAACCAACCTGAAAAGAGTGATGTCCCCATTGGAACATCCTAACTTCCCACCATCCTAACCATGACTCAAGTTGTGGTAGGCAACTTATGTCTGTATGGCCATCTTCACGCCACCACATTCAAATCTTGTTTGCTTTTGCCTCATGCTCTTCTTCAGAAGGTACAACCTGCCATTGTTTGCACAACTCCTTAAATATTGATTGAAACTCTGGCTTGATAAGGTGGCAGTGCTGGTTTAGGCTTTGAGCCCAATGGAACTCACAAGTCCTCTCACGACCTTCCAATGGTTGACCATTCCCAAAAACTGCTCGGATACCATTCCAGTTTGCATCAGCCCCATCTGCCATGAAACCACGAAAGTTTGCAGGCTTACTAGTCCGCTTTAGGACAATATCAGAGAGGGACTTCCAAAATATTTCCTGTGCTGTCTGGTCTTGTACTTTAAACTCTGCTGTCGCAATTGTTAAGTTACAACGTAGCCTATGAAAACATAAATATTATAACAATTTCAATATAATGAGAATTAAAATTACCTTGGATCATACACATGAGCTCCCATGATTGTCCAACTGGATACACGCTCCATATGGTCAAAATGTACCCATGCATTTGCAAGGTCACTGGACCCAAACATGTCCATTCGGGAGACAAGATCTACGCTAGAGGCAGGGCCCATGGTAGACATTTTGAAGACGAAGGGGCACTCTTGCTCATTCACAACTTGGTCTGAAAACAAACTTCCGTGGATGAACTTGTATGGACAGGTCCGTTTCAATTCAAGGATGGAGTCAATTTTTGATTGCAACTTCCCCTCTCGAGATTCACACATCCAAGATTTTATCCTAAACAATATAATGTAAGAAAAAATTATTATTATACTGTATGAAAAATAACGGATGTACCTCCTTAGGCTAGTAGTAGGTTGTACTCCTCATAGTAAGTCCCGCAAGCTAGCCTCGTTTAGTTGAGTCTTTTGGCAACCTGGATTGAGTAAGGTATTTGCGATAAAATCCTTGAGGACGGTCTTCTGAACATGCTTCGGAGTTGCAGATGAGTTTCTCATAATCTCTTCCTGTACAGCATCTTTGAAACGGTTGAGAGAACTCCTTTGTATCCCTTCCTGCATTGGATGCATATGTGTGCCAACATGCACTGCAGCTCTTCCAGCCACTCCATCCCGTGGAAGAAAGTAGTACATCTTGGCCTCGCAGATAGCACGACATAGAGGAGCATTTTTGCAGAATCGACATTTGAATCCAACAGCAATGGTGTCACAGGCTGGAGGATTGACTGCAGACCCTTCGAAAAATATAGAGTTTCTAGAGCGGTCTCGATTGCATGCTTCATCCACACAATCTAAATCCCCGCCATAATAAACTATAGACACTGTGCCTTCAAAATGTTGGAAGTGTGTGGTTTTGATCTTGCACCAATTGTGGACATTTTGCTTGGTTTCCATCCCCTTCTATTTGGAACTTGTGCTGCTGACAAGAGGTGGTAGCTCAAAGAAAATGTTGCCGTTGTAGGAGGATGGAAGCTCACTCACAAGCCTATACAAAAACAAGTGCACGTCAATTGAGAGGCATGAAAACTGGAAAGCATTGCTAACGGCTTTGAATATTGCTGAAGTTGGAGTTGGAGCTGGTGATTTGGTGCCGACACTAGCATGACATCTCCACTTGAACTAAAAGAGGACGAGAGCATAACGACTGACTCTTGCTTCACATTCACTTTCGCTGGAGCGCATTTTGGCATTTTGATTGGAGATCCGAACACTCGAATCTCCTTCGACTTGGAATTTTGTAAATCCCATTGTTGTCCACCCTCGCCCACACCAGAAAGAAGAAACTCTGAGTATGCAACTATACTGGTGTTATACAACCCCGGCGGCCACCGAAGTGCTTGAGGTGGCTGGCCTGAGCTCAACCTCAGGCACTTTAGGGGTCGGAGGTTATTTGAATAACCTCGGCCCCCTGGGCAGCCAAAGTGCCCGAGGTGGAGTCTAGGCCCACTTGATTTTTTTTTCTCTTTGACTGTTTGAATTTCTCATTATCTTTATTTAGTTTGACTAACAAAACTTTTTCTCTTGCAGAAAAGGAAAATTGTAACACATAAAAAGGTTGTTGGAGCCAAGAAGACACGAGAAGTTCAATTTGGCATTGACGACGACATCACAATCGATATGTCTATTAGCACAACAGAGACACATTTAGTTAGAGATTCACCACCTCCACCACCATCACCTCCACCATCACCACCTCCACCACCGCCATCGCCACCTCCACCACCTCCATCACCACCTCCACCACCTCCATCGCCACTGCCACCACCACCATTGCCACCACCACTACCACTATTGCCTCTGCCCCCGCCGCCACTGCCACCACCACCATTACCACCACCATTGCCACTATTGCCTCTGCCCCCGCCACCACCGCCACCACCACCAATGCAAATCCCTGAAGTTGGGCAATCTAGTGGTGTTCACGATAGGGAATCTGAGGAACAGCCTGGAGCTGAAAGAGTTGCAGACCTTCCTGACAACGTGGTGGACAAGCGCTTCCAAGAGACTGTTATGCGGACAAGGGAAAAAGCAGTTCACCAAACACTTGAGGCACTCAAGTGGCCAGGCCCTTGTGACTTGATCAAAGAAATCCCCCTTTGCCGTTTGCAACAGACGAACCTTGTCCGCACAGCATCCAAGTATGTCAACTCGGATATATACAGCTTGTTCAAACAGAATGGCCTTGCAACAAATATCGGTATGTTTCTAATCTCTTTTTGCAAGCCAGGAACAACGGAGATCATTACTGTCACACCCAAGATTGTGAATAGCTGGGATCCTATTTGGAGGAGGAAGTCCCTAGAATTTGATGACATAATTATCAGACATCCTAAGACTCGACAGCTTGCGGGGACAATGTTCTAAATTATTGACGGTAACCACCGATATGGAGCTTGGATGAAGTGTATCGATGATCATTTTCGCGATGATCCCGTCTACTATATCAGTGTTTCAGTCGGCCATGTCTATGCGAGGGGACCTTTGGATGTCAACAGACTTATCTTGGCCTGCCAAAAGATCAATGCGTAAGTTTTATAATTTTACCTCTAACTCCACTTTAACTTGTTTTGTTGTGTTTAAATGTAGGCTTGGGCAGTTCGCTGTTCAAAAACAAAATCTTGTCCATGACATCGAGCAACTTCAATTTTTGGCAAACTTGAGTGAGAATGACATTTGCTAACATTATGGTGATGATCTCGCAACACTTGTTTGGCACTCATGCACTCGAAATGACGGTACAACTTGGTTCAACAACCCAATCAGTTTTATGCTTGCTGTGTGGTGTAAGGTATGTCTTTCCCTTTTATTTTATAAAAGCTTCTTTTAATTGTTTTGGTTTTTAGCCTTTGGTGAAGGTCAAGCAAGATGCTTACAAACTTGCATATCCGGAGAAGAGTCGGGAAGAGCTTTCAGCTAAGTTTGTACAAATTGAGTATAAAATTCAGCATGCAAAGTCCTCAAAGTTGAAGAAATTAGTATGCATTGCAGACAATCACAGGCCGAAGGAGTGGCTAGAGACTATAGCTGAAATTTCTTCTCATGAATGTAAGTTTTTTATCACACTTCATTTTTCTTAATTATGCATATGTTACTTTTGCAGTGAACAAAACTCCAGATGACATGATTTACAATATCGCAAAATCGAAGCTTCCATATAAGCAACAGATAGAGACTCTGGAGTTCCTCAATGTCTGCTTGATGAACAGAGAGAAAGGACTGCCAGAACTATTTGAGAACATGATGAGAAGGGTTGTCTACAACACGCAAACTATAAGTGAAGGTGAGAAGTTCTTGGCACCACACATTGGTGACGATCCAGATGGCACATTCATGTCTTTCGACACTTACATCAACACGTCATTGGAAGGGATCGAAGAGGGGTGGCTGCCAGAGAAGTCTACAAGCACAACAACTTATGATTGTCAACATGGTCAACCTTATTTCATGCGACGTACAGCTTATAGGTATAATATGATTTCTAAGACTGTTTTTTAATATATATTGTTTACATGTATCTTCAATATAGAGGCATGCCATTTGAGGCACCAGTTTGCACTCGACTTGTTGCAAAGGGTGTAAGAGATGGAGGAATGTATCCAACAATGTTTGCGAGAGTTCCGAAGGCACGGAAGATAGAATGCCCTTGGGAGTTGGAGCTCCTAGGGAAGGAAACCTCTACACTAGATCGCGAGGAAATTATCAATGCTAGCAACGATGGCAATGCAAGTGACGATGGAGACGAGGATGAGGAAGCTCTAGATCAAGTTTATGTTCCACCACCAGACAGTCAGGAATAGGCTCCAATTCAACCATCAAACAACCAAGATCCGGATCAGGTTCTACCAGTAAATAACGATGATCAAATGGTTCACAGAATATCACGTCGACCTCGAGGTAAGCAAAAGTGAATTTTACAAACTAAAGGTGGTAATACATGTTTTTTGCAGCAATGACTGTTGGTAATAATTTCATTCCAGCTCGACGAGATGCTCGTGAAGAGGAGTTGGAGGAACTCTCATTGACAACACGCGATATGACGGTATCATACTATTTATTACTTTTTTCATTCACTTAGCTCTTTTATAGGTCCATCCTGTGTCCCCAATAACACAACAAGGCATTGTGGGTATCTTCATTGGCTTTTACAGTAGATTATTGACATCTTTCACGGAAGACGACATCAACATGGATATATGCCGCCAGTTCAACCGTTGGTGCCGAAAGATACAAAGGCCTGTGCTCCTAGTTGTGGACTTCATTCTCTTCGACTTTCCAGATGGTCTTTCAGATATCGATGGGAAAGTTGAGGATTGGAACTTTCTCACACCTGACCACTTGCGCGATGCATTCCTATTGTCTGAAGTACTTATGCTCGAAGTTGGCCATGTCGTCTTCATCCTACCGAACGACCCCAACTGAATGTATGAGCTTATGATGTGCGCAGCAAAAGTTCATTTCAAGTCATTCTCTTCCGGGTGCATCATGGATCCTATTGGCGTTGATACGAGGGGCGTCCAAGGGAAGCCTGAAAAGGTGAGTATGTATTTTATATTTTTATATAATTTCTAAACATTTTTATTTTCCAGGTTATGATGTGGACCTATCATGCCTTCTGCAGAAACACACATGATGGGTTTCGTGATAGCAAACGTGTAGCACGTGTTTTGCCTGGATACGACAGTTCCACTAACATCATACCCAACCTTGTGGATGAGCAGATCCACAACACATTTCCAGGGTACCAATTCCGAACTCCATCGGCAATGCAAGTTTTGCTTGAGCTCTATTGCCCACCAGATGGTATTGTGATTGATTGCATAGCAGGTAGCGGTTCTATGGTGGAGGCAGCACGTGACTCTGGTAGGTTAGTGTTTGCTATTGAAGAACATCATTTCTTCAAACGCCGGCTCAGAGGATTTCGTGAGTTGCCTTCAACCTATCTCGTAAATAATTTGCTTGGTTTATTTGATAGTAGTAATAATTTAATTAATAAATAATGATAAATATATTTATAATTTATAAACCAAGATTAATAATAATAGTGGAATAGAAAAGAATATACTAGAAAGTTTTTTCCGAGATTTTATAAATTATAAACATGTTCACAAATTATAAATAATAGATTAATCTAAATGAACAACAACCATTAGATAGTAGAATATCCAATCATATTCAAAGTTTATTCAATACCACTTCAAGTTCGCTTAAGCAAACCAATTATAGATCTATGGTGTTTGTTCACTTAAACATACACAAGCTTATTCACAAACCTATTTCATTAACTTATGTACTCATTAATATATAGATTTCTTTTCCCAAACTTATATAACTAAACTGGTATAAAAACTTGGGACTTACATTTTTCCAACGTTTTGTTGTAGATTAGATGTTATATTCTTCTTTCAACAATGCCTTGTACAAATATACAAACTTCATAATTAAAATTCAAGTTATTTAAATCTTTTCTGATTTTGTATTAGTAGAAGAGAAATAAAAAAACATATGAATATTACAAATACTTGGTCAAAGGAAGCAAAGACAATATACTCAAAGGCAATATAGTTAAAAAGTAAATACGAACATCAATCAACAATACCATAATCACAAGTATATAGTTTTCAGTTAAGAAAGTGATATTGTAAATGGGAATTTTCACAACATCATAATCAACTAATTCCCAAGTTACAATTGCATATACTTTTTTTAACATTAAACTTTGAAAGTTTTTCATCCTTTGCATATTATGGATCTAAATGTTAAACTTTGGATTCATCATAATGTTTGAACATAAGGTGAAAAAAATAGATATTGGTATTTTATTAACTTAATATGAATATATAACTTAAAAAATTAGTATAAATACTAATTAATGAATATTAAATTAACAAATTACTCTCTAAATTAGGTGATAACCCAAAACCTCTGCCACAAAGATTAGATGGTGGTAAGTTAAACAGATGTAAATATTATTTAAATTACTAATTTTATTTTAAATATCTGATTAATAAAACTGTTTGCAGCTAAAACTGTTTGATGTGAGGCGGATGAGAATTCTGCTACCGCTAGAACTCGATCTGAGAGCTGGCTGATCTCTGGAGGTCGCCAGCTGAGGAGGGGTGAAAGAAGTGGTGGATCGGCGGGGAGAGAGATCAAGGAGGTAAATTATGTTTATTAAAATTTCAATATATATTTCATTCTATTTTATAGATCACAGTCACCTGGAGTTTCTAGAATTTGAGGCTTTGGAAGTCTCCCTGACTATACAGAAGCCATGGCTCAACATATGCAAGGTGAATCTTCCCCACAATACCAATATAGGAGGAAGTATAAAAGAAATCATTATGTTGATGATGAGGCAGAAGAAAGTTAATTGCATCCTTACATAAAATGGAAAGCTTGTTATATGTAAGATGTTAGTGAAAGTGTCAGATGTCAGTAAAATTGTCAGATGTCAGTGTTAGTGTCAGATACCATAATTATAGATTATCATTCTCACCTGTCACCATCACTTTGTAGCGCTTGTGTGTTGCCATCTCCTCCTTCAACATTTTGTAAACAATTGTATGTGATATGATAGCACCTTCTAGAACAAGGTATGTTACCTACAACTAATATCATTTTATTATATTTTTTCTTTTAATAGTGACAATACTATAGTATAGTAAAGTTATTCTAGATCTTACATTCCACTATAGGGTGGCCTAAAAACCCTATATTTTGCACTAGCCAATGCAGTGTTTCCCAAGGGGATGTTGTTCCTCACCATGAAGCAATAGTGGGTATGTGTCTGTAACTCATTCTTGAATCTATTGTACATCCACACGTGCACATTTTCCAGACTTGCCGTTGGGCAATTCTTAGAGTGCTCAAGAAAAGTTTGTAAACCTATAGAGCCATTTGTCTTGTCCAAGAAAAAGTAGCATATTGGACACCGAATGTAATAGCGTTCTGTGCTTTCAAGTAGTCCTGCCATATCAGGAGCAAGATCTTGCAAAAACATGTGGCATTGCTCTTGAAGCGCTAGAGGCAATCCCTCTCTAGTAGCAAGATCCGGAATTTCACATATAGGGAGCTCTAATTCAGTTTCACTAAAGCCCTCAGCAGAAAAAGGATTGTTATGTGGAGGTGAAGGTGGAATGTTGGTAGAACTTGGGGATGGAGGTGGAGATTGATATAAAATGCTGGGGGGCCAAGTACGATTAGCAATAGGTCTCCTTTGAGCCATTTCAATATAAACTTCTAAAGAGCTTAAGGAGAACAAAAAACCTACAATGACTATAACTTTTCTAGATAGTTTATATACTGAGTTTTAGTCTTGGGAATGAGGTTTATTTATTATGACACTGACAATACTCAGATTCTTGGGAATGAGGTTTATTTATTATGACACTGACAATACTTAGATTCTTTAAATGTCAGTCTTGGAAATGGGGCTTCATAATCATAGCTTTCTTGTAAACATAAGAGCTTCTAGAATTTTAGATTATCGTGTATACACATGCTCTATCATTATGATGAATCCTACTTTGCTACACATATATTCTTTTCTACACATGCCAAATGTCTAGGGAAATAAATTGCAAGGAAATATAGACCACATTATAGTGGTAGAGCACGTTGGCACGCTACCATTCTCTCATGTGAGATTGCCTTTTAGTCTTGGAAATGTAGATAAAGTTGATTCTTTGATGTGATATTACTTTTGAGTCTTTCGAAAGATTTTTATTTCTTTTATCATTATTTACAAACAATTCCCAAAAACTTTTAATGAGGATTCACTGCAAAATATACCTTGGTCTTATCATATGAGAGGATTGCGATATAGGCAAGCAATAGAGTTTTTAATATGAATTAATATGTAAATTACAAATGTCATGGAAAGTTTTATGGAGTAGATTTCTTGGTGCTTTCCACTGTGCTGTTCATTTCTTCATTTCTCTTGCTCTGGACTGTTGTTTCAGAAGTAACAGGAGCATTTTTATCAATCGTGATAGTGGTCTCCACATTCCCAGATAGGTAATAAGGACCAGAAGTGTAATATGGAGATTGTGGTAGTGAAACAAAATTAACATTTTCACATTCCTTTGCACTACAACTCTTACTCATAGATCTTGTATTTTCCTTGCTTCCCATCTTCTCAAGAACCCTAAAAAATCTTTTGAATGAAGGAATAGTATCTATAGCTGTAAAAGTATTCAAAATATTAAGTAGTCAAATCAAATATGACAGCTGTAACAGTTGTCATAATAAAATAATATAGTTTTATAAAAGATAGGTTCTCATGAACTTTGTCTTTTTTAAACAATTCAATCTTATAGAAACTTTTAACTTAGATATTTACGTATTTTAATATTTTAAAGTTTGCTAGAACCTTCATTTGTTCAATTTAGATCTCCTTTGTAATATTTCTTATTGACTATGTTGACTTGAGTTGACTTGTGTTGAATTGAGCTCAACTCAACTTTGGACCATCCCCATTGTGGCTGTGATATTCGTTGTTGGGCGTGTAATGAAGTTGGTCACATTTATCAGCGTTGTCAGTGTTTTTCAAATTGGCGGCCACCATTTCCTGAGTGTACAATTTGGCGTCAACAACATCTTGTTAGTGCTGCTGCAGTGGAAGGTTTGGACACTGAGATGTATTTGTGTCTCAAATGTGACTTCAGGTATCGAAAGTTACCTGTCGGCTACTCCTTTTGGATATTTTTTCTTTACTGCCACGACGGCAAGAGATCAATATTGTTGGACCCATTATCAGTCTTCGCCTAAGCTAGTTGAGAAACTGGTTTTCACGTGTGCACTTGACCAGATGAGCATAAGGAAGGAATTCCTAAGTGTCTATTTAGTCAAGTATACTTAACTTGGTTAGAGAAACTTATTCGTTGACTTGCACTTGTTAGTGTTGGGAACCCCCGCGATATTTAGCTTGGTCCCTCAATACTCGCTAAATGATAGTTTACCATGTCTGCCAAACACCCTCACTATCATGCCCTTTGTGTTAGAATTATTTCGGTCTCAAATGCTATTTATGGAAAGTGTCTAGATTCACTCATTTGGCATATTTACGGAATGTAAAGATTGGCCTGAACACAATGGTGTTCGTCCCGTGTCTAAATTCACAATCTAGGGACATTTCATATTTAGTAAGTTTCGAGCTTGTCCTAGAGACTAACTCTTGGTACTAAAGGAGGCTTGGGGTGAAAGCCCAAAGTGTATGTTCCTCAGGGGGGGGGCTGTGGAGGGTTTCAAATGTGTAGTAAGGATAGTGGGTAGGTTGGGCATGGCTGATTAACTTGAGGCATAGTCTAGCTTCTGCTTGTGTGCTTGTCCTTGTTCTACGTCCGGCTTGGGTCTAAGCCCAAGTTCCATTCCACGCTAGCTGGTGGAGTACCGATGTCCTCGCGTTAGGCCACCGGTATACCGAAATAGCGCCAGACTCTATTTGGCTCCGTTTTGCGTGCTGGTCTTGGCAATGAGATGCTGGTTGCTCTAGAACTATTCCAAGTCATTCCAGGCTTCTGTCCCTTCACTCCTTGGGCTGTACGCTCGGGAGTTGCTCCATGGATCGGTTCTATCACTCATTGGCTCCATGCTTGGGAGTTTGGCACCATTCCTTCGTTCAGGGCCCAAGGCCCTGAACCTCAGGTTCCACACCATGTCTTCTATTATTCTCTCTATGTTAGTTGATATAGGTTCGAGTTTATCTTCTATTGCTTGACCTGTTGCCACATGTTGCCATCTAGTGGAGCCAGTTTTCATTGTTTATGGCAACGGTCGTACATATGCATGTGCATGGGATGAGGCAAACCTAGTTGTGCGTGTGGGCGATCTCGAGTTTGGGTTGCAATCATTGCGAGTGGTGCCAAGTCAAGCTTTTGACTTCATCCTTGGTATAGATTGGTTGCAGGGCAATCATGCCAAGTGTGACTTTGAGGCTTCTCCCCTTTGTTTCATATTTCTTTATATTTCACTTTCATACTCTTTGTCTCTCTACTTTTACCTCTACTTCCATTTCTTTTGTCCCCCCACTACTTCCTCCTATGTTTCCATCTTGTTTTGCTCTTCTCTTTTTTGATCCCTCTGACAATTTTTATGTTGCAGCAGTTGACCGGCTCATGAAAGAGTATTTTGATCTCTTTGAATTTGACTTATTATCTAGGGCCAAGATTGCCACATGTCATCCAATTCCAACTGGGGATGCTCGTTCAATCAAGGTTCCTGTTTGTTGTCGGTCACCCAAAGAGATCAAGATTTTTACGTGCAAATGTCAAGAAGATGTTGGAGAAGGGTGTTATTCGGATGTTGCGGAGTCTTTGGGCTTGTGAACCTCATCTTGTGATGAAGTCTGATAGGAGTATTTGTTTTTGCATTGACTATTGTTCGTTAAACGAAGTGACAATCTCATATGTGTACCCTCTTCCTTACACAACTGATCTCTTCGATCGTCTAGGGTGAAATCGTTGGTTCACCAAGTTAAATCTTGCTTCTGGTTATTGGCAAGTACTGATGGCCGAGAAAGATATTCCTAAGACTGCTTTTTGTACACTGTTTAGTTTGTACAAGTTATTGGTGATGCCGTTTGATTTGAACAATGCTTTTGCAACTTTTCAGTGGATGATGGATAAGGTTCTTTGCGATATGTTGGAGATGACTACTGACTTCATTGAAGACGTCTTGATCCACTTAGAGGGGATATGGGAGGAGCACATTTATGATGTTTGTAAAGTGTTGGATCAAGTATGGGATGTTGGCTTAAAGTTGAAGCGGTCAAAGTGCGTGTTTGGGTCCAAAGACACAACTTATCTTGGGTACCGTATTTCTCGTGAGGGTTTGCAAGTTAATCATGACAAATTTATAGTTATCCTAAAGTTCCCTACTCCAAAATGTGAGTTACAACTAGCGGCAGTGAACTACTTCACGACAGAGAAAGAGTGTTTAGCAGCAGTCTAGGGTTTTGAGAAACTTCATGCATATCTACATAGTTCTCGAAAGTTACTTGAAGGTGATCATGCTGCCGTTACTTCATTATTGAAGCGGAAGAACCTGATTGATCATACTGCTCAGTGGGCTTTAAAGCTTCAGATATTTGATTTTGATGTTGTTCATCACCTAGGGAATTCTATGGCTAATGTTGATGCCCTTTCTTGAGCTCTTTTCCTTCTCTTTCTTCTCATATTTCTAACAAACCTGTTGTTCCAGCATTTGTGAATTTTCTAGACGAGAATTCTGTGCCGTTGGCAGTTGCTGTACTTGACATTCAGTATCCATAAGGTGCAGAACAAGATTTACCTTATATTCATGAGGTTCACAAGGCTCAAATGATTAAGTTGTGGATTCAAATGCTTTGAGATGGGTTTGAGAATCTTGCATCATTTGCTGATAATTTGCTATTCTGGCATTTACATTCTCAATATCGCCTTGAAGATAGCTTTATTTATTTTGTGGGGACAGATTCTAATGATCCTTTACAGCTGGTGGTGCCTTCTGTTTTTATTCTACGGTTTCTCCATGCCTACCATGATTCTTTTGTTCTAGACAAGCATATGGGATATAATTGTGTGATTGAAAAGCTGCACAGGTCTTTCTATTGGCCGGAGATGCAACGTGATGTTATCTAGTATGTGCATAACTACATTTGGTGCCAAGCCCGTAATACTCCCCCTCGTGCCTCGGAAAGACAGTTGGAGTTAATTACAATTTTGCGTCCGTTTAAGTTGGTGGCGTTTGATCTTATAAGACCTTTTCCACGATCGATTATTGGCAATGAATATGTTATTATTGCTTTTGACTACTTGACTCATTGGGTGGAAGTTGGTGCTCTTGCTAGCGCCTCTACAACTGCTATTAAATACTTCCTCCTCAATCAAGTGGTATTCTAGCATTCTTGTCCAGAGCGGATTCTTTCAAACAATGGTCCCGCATTTATGGCTAAAGCATTTTATGTTTTGAGGTCTCGGTTGGGGATACACCACACTTTCACGAATGATTATCATCCATAATTAGACGGTTTGGTGGAATGGCTCATTCGGACGTTCAAAGGGATGATCACAAAGTACCTTAACTTTTAGACATTCGAATTGGGATGGTTATTTGCCGTCTTTTTGGTATGCATATATGACAGGGGTGCAGAGTTCTATTGTTGCTTCACCATATAAACTTTTATGTGGTCATAATTTAATATTACCAACAGAACTGGGTTTACCTTCGCAATTGTCACGAGCTGCCAATGCTAGGTTGTGGGATCAATATTTGACGAGCATTCTTCCACTTGTTCGAGTAAAGTCTGTCAAACACTTAGGCCGTATACAGTGGGACAACAATAGTGCTACAAGTCCCATCATTGTCCGTCTGTAGAGTACAAAGTGGATGACATAGTGTTAGTTTGTTTTCCCCATCTTACAGTATGTGGTTTATATAAAGGGCTCCTTGCTTAGTGAAAAGGATCATATTGAGTGTTGCGGCAAGTTGAACCACAAGTTTATGAGGTTTGGTATGACATCCAATATGTCGATCCTCCAAAAATTGTGCATGTGCAACGGTTGAAATG
>NW_003314286.1:432553-509825 GCF_000143415.4 Selaginella moellendorffii | reverse complement strand
GTGTAGTAAGATTTAGTAGTTGTTAGATTAGTTTTAATTTGGACCACTTGCTCCTATATATACACTAGGGTTTTTGGGCTAATGCATATTTTTTGTATTTTCTTTCCATATTCCATGCACTCACAATCTGAAATTTTAGAGGTTTTATTTCTGACCTAATTTAAATAATAAATGCACTTTATTTAGTATTACTAAATATATAATTATTACTAAAAAATATTAATTTATATATTAATCTTTATTTTTAATATATCAAATTCAAATACAATACTAATAACTAGTTCTTTACCAATGTCTTTGATTCCTCTGACCATGCATTTGTAATGTTAAGGAACATTAATTTCTTGAGAAAAGTGAGATTGTTATTATAGTTATAAAGGGTTCATTTAAAATTTCAACGAAAGTATAAAACTTCAAATTCATCAATTTCACCCAAATAACCAAATATATAGTTTATTTTTTTGTTTTTGGATAATTGACATTGCACAGACCATTCGTAAGGCATAACCATATTTTATTCCAACATGGTATGTGTTGTTCAAAAAAGAACTTAAAATAGCATTTCTCTTAAATAACTATTACTATAAAGGATTATGCTCTATTTAAAAGGATTTTCTAATAAAAAGAACTTAAATAAAGGAGTTAACAAAAATATTTTTATACACTAAAGAATATTTTATTAATGTTTTAGCTGTAATATTTTTATTAAACAGGTATTTTAAAAATAGTAATTTAAGTATCTAATCTTTATGGGCAATAGTTGCTATTTGATAGAGGCTTTGCATTATCACCTAATTTAGAGAAAAAAATTATTATTTTAATATCTAATAATTAGTACTTATACTAATTATTAAAGTTATATATCTATATTATGCTTTCATTACATTTTTAGTGTAATTTTAATAAATGCCCTATATTGTTTTCAATGTCATTTATATATAATTTTTTTTCAATTTCAATTACAATATCAATATCTATTTTTTTTCACCTCATATTTAGATGTTATAATGAATCCAAAATTTAACACTTGGATCCATCCTATGCAAAGGATAAAATACTCTAGAATTTTAACATTTAAAGAATTATGTGTAATTGCAACTTTGTTGTAAAGCTTTCTATTTACAGTGTCACTTTCATAAATGAGAATCATATACTCGTGATGATGGTATTGGTGCTTAACGTTGATCTTTTACTTTTAATTATAATGCCTTTGAGTATGTTGTCTTTGCTTCCTTTGACCAAGTATTTGTAATCTACATATATTTGTTGTTTCTCGTCTACTAATATGAAATCAAGAAAGATTTAAAGAACTTGAATTGTAATTATAAAGTTTGTATATATGTACAGGGCATGGTTGAAAGAAGAATATAACATCTAATCCACAATAAAATTTTGAAGAAAATTAAGTCCCATATACACTAATGAAAAAAGTTAAATATACTAATGTAAATACATTTGTGAATAGGCTTGTACAGATTTAAAGTGACCAAACACTATAAATCTATAATTGGTTTGCTTAAGCAAACCTGTAGCAATATTGGCTATATTTAAATATGCTTGGAGATTCTAGGATATTTTAATAGCTAATAGTTGTTGTTCATTTAGATTATTCTTTTTATTTATAATTTATAATCTTTCCTAAACACTTTCTAGTATATTCTTGTTTATTCTACTATTTATTAATCTTGACTTATAAATTATAAATATGTTTATAACCATTGATCAATTAAAATACTCAATGAATGAATAGATAAGTATTGTCTCTCATATTTTTTATCCTTCACCATGGTGTGCCAGCTAAGATCCTTTTGCGTCTTTTCAGGTGCCATCTTTGTTTGGGTTTTATGGACAGCTCCATCAACCTTGCATCACACTCTTTCCTTGCAAAGTTTACCAACCTCCTGAGATAAGCTTTTCTCTCATTGAGCAAGCATGCTGAGTAGTGGATTCCATCCAGATTTCTCTCCCAGATCTGTGAGTGGAGCCTCTTCTCTGCTAAGTCGCTGTGTGCCTTGAGCGCCACCATGAAAGTCTGAGCGTTTGGCTGCTGGCTTGCTCATAGTACTCAAGAGCAAAGGTTGTTCTCAGCATATCCCAGGAAACGATGTTTTGCTACTCCATGCAAAGTCTCAGCGTTTGGAGACAGGCCAGCTTCTCGTTCCATCTGATAGAAGACGTGCTGTCCCATGATGATCGTGTTCCAGGCAACCAATGTCATGTTTATTTGTCCTCCTGAACACTTCTGATGCTTCCACATGTCCACGAGGCTGCTTGTGACGAATGCATCGGCTTTGTATTCACAATTTGCGAGGTAGACCAACCTATCCTGTTCTTCGTCCCATCTTGTTGAACAACCTGTGTTGCAAGCCGCAGTGTAGACTTCGACCATACTTTCACAATTGCACTTGCTTGATTCCCGGCTTGACTCTGGAGAAACTTATCTGGCTGCTATGCCCTGCACTGCGTCTTCTCATCGAAGTTGAGCTTTGAGCGCCTGCAAGAACAGAGAGCAAAAGTAGTACGTTACCTTTTCTCAAACCTTTTTCTCAAACGGCTTGTTCACCTTGACAATGAGATTTATTATACAACCAGATGGACTCAGTCTGGACACAAAGTCACCGCGCTAGTCACCATGCCCCAGATATGTCTAGCCCCTGGACAAAAAACATATAATTTCACGTCATTTTCAAATACTTGAAAATTTGTACCTAGTCCCATTTTACTGAATAAATCCCACTTTAACGAAATAGAGCTTGTTACCTTTTCTCAAACCTTTCGTCTCAAGCAACTTCTCTGGCCTTTGGAGGTGCACTAATGTCTGCTCCCCTGTCACTCTAGAGGATAGCTCAGTCAAATTGAAACTTGGTAGGTTCTTGCTCTATTTTCCAGTCCATGTTCCGAGCCAGCTGTGCAATAACTTCCAAGTCTGGTAGTTGACCCTTGTATGTGATCTTCATTGTCCGTGAGCAAGAGTCTGCTGTCTTCTTGCTCTGCAACTTCATCTCCTTGAAGATTGTTTGTACACAATCTTCCATGTGACAACGCATGCACTGTGCTGACTTACGCGTCACTGCCAGTGTTGGCAGGACACTTTGAGGAGAATCCTTGTTAGGCGCCAGCTTTGACTACGTGGTCAACATCGGTCAAAGGGAGGCTCAAGGGTATATTAAGGCATGTTAGGGTAAGGGACTTAACCTACCCTAGGGCTCACAGTGGAGCGGCGGCGCAGTGGAGCTTTTGAGGTAGCTCGGGGGTGGTTGGGTGGTGAGGAACCTCAAGAGGTGGCGTAGCATAGTCTAGGGCAACGAGATTTTTGTCTTTTTGCGCCGGATCATAACATTGGTATCAGAGCATTGGTTGCGATGGCCGACCAAACTGAACGCTGGAATCCTATCATCGATGGTGGTGCCGACGATGGTGCCGACGAAGCTGCGGAGATTTGGACCATTCAAGATGTGGTTCATGAGCTGCGAGCCCTTAATAAAAATCAGCAAGAGATGCAAGACGAGATGCATGGCATGATGGATACCATGCGTGGGCGTGTTGAGGCACTCGAGGCTGGACGGGGTAGCGCTCCAAGTAAGCCTTCTTTGGTAGATCGACTCAAGATTCCAACCTTTTCCGGTGATGGTGGTGTGGACGAGTGTCTTGCTTGGCTAGCCAATGTGAAGAAGTTCTTGGCTGCTAGAGGAACTCCAGATGCAGAGGCTTTAGTGGCTATTCCGATGGTTTTGCGTGATGCGGGTCTTCGATGGTGGAATTGGCTTGAGGAGTCCCGTGTTGCGGATAAGAAACCACCAGTGTCTACCATGGATGAGTTTGAGGCTGCTTTCCGTTTACGTTTTGCCCCTCATTACGACGTGGAGAATGCTCGTACAGAACTTCGCCATTTCCAGCAAGGGAAAATGACGCTCGGGGACTATATTGAGAAGCTTACTCGCTTGATTAGTCGTGTTCCAACGAAGGATCCAGATCAGAACAAGTCCTACTTCATTGATGGCCTACATAGTGAGAGCATGCGGCAACACTTGCGTCATTCTCAGCCTACAAAGAGTTTGGAGGAGCTCTTTGATGCGGCTCGTCGCCTTGACAATGACAAGCACAAGTCTCGCAAGCGTTCACGGAGTCCTTCTGTCGAGAATCGTCGTGATGATCGCCGTGGACACAAGGATGGGAACAAGCATCACAAGTTGAAGTCGGTGGTGACTACCTCGGATGCAAAGGGGTCCAAGAAGCAGAAGTTCTTTGTGAAGAATTATAGACAGGGTTGTCATCATTGCGGCGAACTTGGACACTACAAGGCTGATTGTCCGCAGTTGAAGAACAAGCAGCAGGACAAGAAGAATGGCCAATCTTCTTCTCACGGTAAGTCCGATACTAAAAAGTTGCAAACTTTGCAGCGTGAGGAGGAGGAGAACGACCATTCCGGTCGGAGGAAGCGACTTTCGATCGTTGCTCGTCAGCTCAACTGTGTGTGGAACAAGATGGAGCTTGAGGATACGCGTGAATCAGCTTTAATGCTGGAGGGCGTGTTCCGTGGCGATCCAGTGCGGATTTTACTGGATAGTGGGAGCGATGACAACTTTGTTTCGGCAAAGTTTGTTGCGGAGCATCGCCTGAACACACGTGGAGTTCTTCCATACACAGTGGAAGGTGCAGCTACCTCTGCTCAGCATTTCGATGCTTATGTCGAGGGGCTGGAAGTGTTGGTTGGCAAAACCACACTTGTGGAGACTTTTTATCTCGCGGATATCCATCGTGTGGATCTCATTCTTGGGATGCCATGGTTGGTGAAGGTGGATCCAGAGATAAAGTGGAGCATTAAGCGTATCTCGCTGGAGTATGGTGGAGTTAAAGATGTGTGGTTTGGCGAGGGCGTTCAACCACCAGTTGTTATGCTCTCTGCTACATCTTTGAAGCGGGCTTGTCGTAATGGAAAAGCACTTTCGAGTTACTTGCTGTTTGTTCGTGACTTGGGCGACCAAGGCACGTGTGGGGGAGAAGCAACAGTACGGGATGTACTCGACGAGTTTTCTGATGTTTTTCCATCTGAACTTCCTCATGGATTACCTCCGTTACGAGGTGTGGAGCATGGGATTACATTGGAGCCGGGGACACGGCCAATTTACCGGCGTCCATTTCAGTTAAGTTATGCGGAGGAGCAAGAAGTTCAACGACAAGTCAAGGAGTTACTTGAGTTTGGATTCATTTAGCCAAGTAAGTCTCCATTTGGTGCTCCGGTCTTGCTTGTGAAGAAGAAGGACGGTTCAATGCGGATGTGTATTGACTACCGTGCTTTAAACAAGAAGACAGTGAAGGACAAGATGCCGATGCCACGTGTGGATGATATCCTAGACAAGCTTGGTGAAGCACGAGTGTTTACCAAGATTGATCTGAGGAGTGGATATCATCAGATTGCAATGGATGATGCATCTATCTCCAAGACGGCATTCAACACAAGCTTCGGACATTTTGAGTTTACCGTTATGCCGTTTGGTTTGACGAATGCACCGGCCACATTTACTCGGTTGATGACGGAGGTATTTGGGCGTTATCTTCATGAGTTTGTGGAGATTTTCTTGGACGATATTCTTGTTTTTAGCAAGAATATGGAGGAGCATAGGGTGCATTTGCGCAAGGTTCTTTTGTTACTTCGAGATAGCAAACTTTATGCGAAGAAGAGCAAATGTGAATTTGCAAAGTCGGAGGTGGAATATCTAGGCCATATTGTGACATCTAAGGGTGTCAAAACGGATCCAAGGAAGGTGGCTGTGGTGGAAAACTGGCCTACACCGACTACAGTGGCCGAGTTGCGCAGTTTTCTTGGTATGGCTAATTACTACCGACGTTTCCAGCATAAGTTTGCAGAGGTGGCTATTCCGTTGACGCGGTTGTTACGCAAGAATGTGCCATTCGAGTGGAAGACGCCACAAGAGGAGAGTTTTGTGGCGTTGAAACGATTGTTGAGCGAGGCTCCAGTGCTTCGCATTGCTGATCCATCGAAACCTTACGAGGTGACATGCGATGCGAGTGGTTATGCACTGGGAGGAGTTCTCATGCAAGAGGGACAGCCTATTGCATATGAGAGTCGAACTTTGAATTCCGCGGAGCAACGCTATTCCACATATGAGCAAGAGTTACTCTCTATTGTTCATGCTTTGCGGACGTGGCGGCACTATCTTTATGGTGTAGTGTTCATGGTGTTGACAGATCACAAACCCCTTGTGTATCTTTTCACACAGAAGGAGTTGAACACTAGGCAAGCTCGTTGGATGGTCAAACTCATGGAGTTTGGGGAGTTTCCTATTGAGCATCGTCCGGGAAAATCAAATGTGGTGGCGGATGCTTTATCTCGTGTTCGTCATGTGACGACGTTACGAACACGATTTTGTCATCAATTGAGTAAGGTGGTCAGCGAGTTTGGGCAATTAGTTGAGCATGCTCAGGCTCAGGATGCTGAGGTGGCCTCTTTGCGAGACCAGATGGAAGCTCCTTTCTCATTGGTGGATGGGATTCTCTACTACAATGGCCGTGTCTATTTGCCACGGGTGGATGCGTTAATTACTCAAGTTTTATTCCACTATCATGATCGTCCAGAGGCCGGTCATTTTGGGGGGAAGAAGACGTATGAGTTGATTAAGCGCAACTTTTATTGGAGGAATATGAAGGCTGATATCCTCAAGTATTGTAAATCATGCGAGCTTTGTCAGCGGGTTAAGGTGCCACGGGAGAAGCCGGGGGGACTTTTGCAACCTTTACCTATTCCTCAGAGCCGTTGGTGTAGTATCTCTATGGACTTCATCACTTGTTTGCCACGAACACAGAGGCAAAAGGAGCAAGTATGGGTCATAGTAGATCGGTTGACGAAGTATGTGCGGTTGTTGGCTCTTCGGAAGACTGTCACTGCCTCAGACTTGGCTGCGGTTTACTTGGAGAAGGTTTTTCCTGATTTTGGTTTGCCAGAGGACATCATTAGTGATCGAGATTCAAAGTTCACCAGTGGATTTTGGAAAAGCTTTGCAAAGGCAATGCAAGTGACTTTGAAACTCTCGAGTGGAGATCATCCTCAGACGGATGGGCAAACTGAGCGTGTGAATCAGGTGGTGGAGGATATGCTACGTTGTAGCATTGGTCAAAGGCAAGGACAGTGGGATTTATATCTTCCGTTGGTGCAATTTGCTTACAACAATAGCCAACACAGTGGAACCAAGCTAAGTCCTTACTTTGAGATGTTTGGAAGGCATCCTCGAACAGCGGTGGAGTTGGGATTGCATTTGAGTAAGGACGTTCAAGAAAAGCTTGATTCCGAGGCAACTGATCTGGCCACAGAACTTGATGAGATTCTGGTGGTATGCAAACGGAATTTGCAAGCAGCTCAGGATAGAGCGGAGAAGTTTGCTAATGAGCATCGCCAATTCCGGGAATATAAGGTGGGTGATCTCGTCTTCGTGCGAGTGATCTTTCCGTCAAGTGAGCGGCGGAACACCTTGGTGCCTTTACGGATAGGGAAGAGTGATAAACTCTCCCATCGATATGCTGGTCCATATGAAGTGCTGGAGCGCATTGGTAAAGCGGCTTATCGGGTGCGGCTGCCAGATGGGGTGAAAATTCATCCGGTATTTTATGTCAGCCAGTTGAAAAGTGTACTATCTCGGAGTGACGGGCCCAATGCCTCCTTGATGTATACGGCTGTGGAAGATGGACCAAGAGCTTGAGCAGGATTCCCCAGAAAGGGTGATCACCGGTACAACTAGTCCTTGGGACAAAGACTTTGTTGGGGGGGAAGAATTGTTAGGCGCCAGCTTTGACTACGTGGTCAACATCGGTCAAAGGGAGGCTCAAGGGTATATTAAGGCATGTTAGGGTAAGGGACTTAACCTACCCTAGGGCTCACAGTGGAGCGGCGGCGCAATGGAGCTTTTGAGGTAGCTCGGGGGTGGTTGGGTGGTGAGGAACCTCAAGAGGTGGCGTAGCATAGTCTAGGGCAATGAGATTTTTGTCTTTTTGCGCCGGATCATAACAATCCTAGAGTGCCATTGCTGTGCGAACCACGAGTGTGAGCTTCCAGCTGTTTCTTCTCAGTCGGAGGATCGTCCACCACAACTTCAATCTGCCACCCGGAATCCCGAAAGATCACATTACTGCGCTGCTTCCTTCGAGATAACATCCATTGCACGAGCAAAAAGCACGCGAGCAGCACCAAGATCGCAACCAAAACCCAGAGAAGAAGCTGGAGCAGTGACCATGGCGTCCTCCGAACCACTGTAACTACTGCTGCGGGTGTTGGTGTGGCCACTGCTGCGTCGTGACCGTGGTGGTGGTGGTGGTGGTGGTTGTGGCATCCTCCATGGTGGTGACCATGGTGGTGAACAACCAGAGGAGCTCCATCACCGTGATGATGATGGTACACTGCTGCTGCTGGAGCTGGATGGTGGTGGCGAGCATGATCAAGGATAGCAGGTGCTAGAGCTAGATGAGCAGGGTGAACGAAAGCAGCTGGCGCTGGGGCTCGATCTGGAGCGTCACCTTGAAGAACTGGAGCTAAAGCTGGTGCTGGCTCGTGGCCTTGGTGTCCATGGTGGTGTGCTGGATGTGCTGGAGCTAGAGCTGGAGCTCGTGGGTGTGAAGCTCGGTGATGGCCGCCATGCTGGGGCGCTTGAGCTCGGCGGGCAAGCATTGGGGCGGCGTGAGCGCGAGAGCCATCGACAATAGAAAAATCCAAGTGAGAAAGATTATAACCTAACCCTTGACTTAGAAAAAATAAAGAAGTACTTTTGGCTTTGTGAAAAAAAAAACGAGTGGACTGAAGGGTGCCATTGGGCTTGAGCATGCCAAAGAGCCCAAACCTAGATGTGAACAGTGATTTAATCTCACAATCACGAAATGCTCTAGGTATAAATATTTCCAAAAGAGAAAACAACTTTAATTTGATGGCAACTCCTTTTTAAGCTCAATCCTAATGTAGTGAATGAAACTTTTTTACTCGTTTTTCAAACCTCTGGAAACTTGGCACTCATTGAATGCAAGTTATGGAGCTCATGGAGACACAAGCCATCAGCATGCACAAACTACTTCCTTTTGCAAAAAAATGGGAAAAAGAAACACAAGATAAATGTCTATCTCCATCCATAGCTCCCCTAAAGGTCAACACCAGTAAAATCGCTCAAAACATCTGGAACGATCCAATAATTGAACATATTTGGAGATGCTAGGTATCTTTTGACTCTAGAGCAGCAGTTGGTACAATTGTTTGATGCTATGTGATTGCAATTGAACAAACAAACTCAGTTGATGGCGGCATTCACGGCACGTAATACAACTTTTTCTATTTTTAGTGCCAATCCTTGTGTTCAGCCAGAGTTCTTTTGTAGGAATTTTAGGGATGATGTATACCATTAGTTTGATCACTTCATGGTGATTGCCATATATCATTCTTGGGATGATTCTTGACGTTTGTATGAGTTTCCCATATGTCTCCAAGGGACGGCGTTGTAATGGTACAATGGTTTGAATGTAGCCACTTGTGGGGATTGGAATATTCTCCCGGACGTGTTTAAACATGCAATCGCAATTGCATTGTCTTCGTCAAGGGCCATGTGAGTTGGTGATGCAATTTAGCATTTGTTTCTAAAGCCTATTGCTTTGTGTGGAGCCAAATATGTCGAAGCAGATCAAGCTAGGAATGTTGTGGCCAGCACTTTGTCAAGATCTTATTAGACTTATGCATGCACTTGCTCCCACCACCCTTGACAATGCTTTTCGCTTGGCACAACATTATGAAACATCACCTCTTCCACTTCTCACTTCACATCACTTCCTGTGGGTGATGGTCCTGTTTCAATGGAAGTGTGAGACACAAAATCCCTAGGCCCCAAAGTGGAGCCGGAAGGGCGCCACATGGTAGTGGCCAAAGCGAGAGCCAAACGAGCGTAACACGTTTGGACCAAAAGCTCCGACTTGAAAAGTCAAGAGCGGGAGTGGAACTCCCAACGAAGTGCTCGAGGAACGAGCACGAAGCGAGCAAAAGGCAAGGCTCCAAAAAGGGACCCAAAAGGACAAACACATGACACGTGGGAGTGTCCGAGATGGACTCGAGTTGGAGTCTGAAGTGGAGTCCGAGATGGACCCGAGTTGGAGTCTGAAGTGGAGTCCGAGATGGACCCGAGTTGGAGTCCGAAGTGGAGTCCGAGATGGACCCGAGTTGGAGTCCAAAGTGGAGTCCGAGATGGACCCGAGATGGAGTCCGAGATGGAGTCCGAGGTGGACCCGAGATGACCCGAAATGGAGTCCGAGATGGAGTCCGAGATGGACCCGAGATGGAACCCGAGATGGAGTCCGAGATGGACCCGAGATGGAGTCCGAGATGGAGTCCGAGATGGAGTCCGAGATGGAGTCCGAAGTCGAGACTGAGACCGGGACCGAGACCGAGACCGAGACCGAGACCGAGATCGGGACCGAGACCGAGACCGAGGCCGAGGCCGAGACCGAGCCCGAGCCCGAGTCCGAGTCCGAATCCGAGTCCAAGTCCGAGTCCGAGTCCGAGTCCGAGTCCGGAGCCTGAGAGGGTGAAAGCCCAAAGCGTTCGTCTCCCAAACCCTGGGGGGTTTGGTGAGCTCCAAAAGTATAGTAGGGGGAGGACTGCAGTGGAGCCAGTTTGGCTAGGAAAGGCCAGTTTGGCCCAGGAAGGCCGGACCCAGTGTTGGGTGATGAGCTGCCCACTGGGAAGTCCAAGACTAGAGTGAACACAGACCGACAAGCGGGGTAGCTTGGTGAAGTGTTCAAGAGCCAGCTCTAGTTCCCCCGGGAGATCGACTGGCCGATGCTCCCAGTCCAAGTGTGGGTGGCACTACCTACTTGGATACCTGGTGTGGCTCAACGGAACCCGCTCTAAGCCCATGGCTAGAGCACCCAAGGGCAGAAGGCGAGGAGAGTACCCAGGTGGCTCGCGTAAGGCCACGGTGTTCCGAAATGTTGTCCCAAAGGCCCAGACTGTGGAAAGGAAGAGGAGCAGTCCTCTGGGGTAGTGACCAAGGACACAGTCGTGTGGTGAGGAAGTCCCAGAGGACTGTGGGACTTAGTAGTCAGGCCTGTGGGTCTCGATCCAGTGGCAGTGTTGGCAAACACGGCCAGGGGCAGAAAGGGACTTAGTGGGGACTGACAGAGGGATATTGGGGAAGGCTATTCCCCTTGTCGGTGGGCATCCTAAGGATGCTAAGGAGTGGATCTGAGATGACCACTCACGGATGGTTTGCCTAGTCTTGGAGAGCCAAGACGGTGATGCAAGTGGTATTGGATTACCAGTGTGGCAAAGGTGATTGGACATGGCCTTAGCGTAACGGGCTGCTATGTCGGTGGTACCTTTGAGTGTCGGTCATGGGATCGGACACGTGGAGCACTTGGACCAAGTGCAAATGTTGAGTGGCATGGATGCCATTCTTGGGGCTAGCAAGTCCCAAGTCCTGGATTGGACTTATGGAGGTTGTGAATGAGACTCCTCCAAGTGGTCAGAGGTGTGGTTAAGTGACTAAAGTAGAATGGAAAATTTAGTCGCTTACAACTTGGTATCGGAGCTGTTCCTCAGTCCGACTTTTATTGGTGCTCAAGTATATCACCACTAGTGTTGGCATCGGAAGGTCCGAGGAGTGGGCCTATCCTTGAGGAGTAGCAAGTCGGAAAGACATGGCTCTCCATTACAGTTCATGTGTGAACTTGTAGACGAGGTGGTGGATAGAAAAGGGCCAATGATGGAACGACTTTGGGATCTTGGGAACAGTATATCGTTTTCCTCAAAGAGTTGAGGATGTGATCCAGATGAGCGTTTGACTTAGCAAACTGGCTAATGTAGTTGTGGTAAACAACTACAGTTGGGATCACGGGAAAGATAAAGACTCCAAAGCAATAAAGGAGTTACAAGATTTTCCTCATATAGTTGAGGTTGGTGCTCATGAATGTGAGACCAGAAGTAATGACTGTGGGAGGTCAAATATGGAAGAGGACTCAAGTCCTTGAAAAGGTAGCCGGGGCTACCTCTAATAAATGCTGGAACAACCCAAGGAGTTGGGGGTGCATTAAGTGGATGAGTTGGTGTTCTCATCCCATGGACAAGTAGTCATAAGGGGCAAAGGTTGCCCCCAGAGAACAAAATCAAGTGTCGGAGTAACACTTGTGAAAATAGTCCTTTTGAGTAGGACAGGAATGCAAGAAGTATATTCCAGTGAGCTAGTGCTTCGCAAGTAGGACCTTACGGGTCTGTGGATTAACCAAGTCCAAAACTGCTAGATGACTCAAGTAGAGTCAACGGATGGTCCTAAAAGGACTGATGGAAGCATTTGGACTGAGGTGTGTTGTACCCCACAAAGGATGGGGGGGGATCATAGGATCCAAGGATGAGAACAGAGGGTATTTCATCAATGGCAAAATATGCCATGCTAAAGTTATGGGAAAGGTGTTCTCAGAAGAAAACAACTTTGACATAAAGTTGTGTATGACCTCTATGGTGCAGTGCTAACGGATGGTTGGCATGAGAAAGAGCGGTGTTGGTCTTGGCAAAGACTTAGACACGAAGGGGAAATGTCATAGAGGTAGGCTCGTGGAGCTGATAGTGTGGAGACACCAAATGTGCCAAGGTGTGATACCTTGAGGCTATGTTGGTGGGTTCATGAGAACCCCTTGCCAAAGGAATCCCAATGGAAATGGGAATAACATAGCCTAAGCTGCAGAGCATGCAGTTGGAGTGTGGTGACCCAGATAATGATGGAGGTGTGAAAGCACCAAGCAATGAGTTGTAGGACTTGACAACTATGAGGCAACTAAGCAAGAGGTGCAAAATAACTGGTTAAACGGGTAGAAGGTAGCTACCCAAGACTTCTTAATAGCATAAGGAAGTTGGATATACCCTTACGGGGGATAAGTTGCTTGTGTTGCGATATAGTAAGTCAATGTCATAAAAGAAAATACTCATTGTCAAGAAAGCCATCATTGGGACACCCGAACACTCTAGAACACCAGAAGGTGGTGTTTGATGTCGCGAGGGCAATGGATAAAGCCCAAGGGATTAAGTCCCTAGCGAATGATGGATAGAAGGTGCTATCCAAATGTCCAAGGTTGCGGAGACAGGAGAGGACTGTCTACCTGAGTTGGACAAAGCCAAAAATGGAATTTTGGCAAGGCTAGTGATGGGCATGTAAAGGCCCATAAGCAACAATGTAATCCCAGTGTGTGGGATTATAAGGTGAGCATACCCGGATTGAGGAACCACTCCCTAGGCTATTGGGTAGGTTCATCCCTAAAAATACTTGCTAAAGCATGATAGAAAGTGCAAAGCTATCCTCCTGGTCTGGAGGAGAATGACCAAAGGAAAGGTGTGAAGCCCAAAAGCAAGAAGTAAGGGGATAGAACCGAACCGTAGGAATCAAAGGGCATAACCAAGGTTGGTTATGCCAGCTGGGAGTGGAGAATCAAGTGGGGGCTCAAGGGTGTTGCCGCTAGCAACCGTGATGCCATGGAGAGTCTAAAATATGGAATTGTCCATGTTAGACTATGTGGCATTTGGAAGGCTTGCAAAAAGGGAGGCCTTAGCAAGCTGAGGGACAGAGTTCCTTCAAAGTTCCCAAAGACGATTCTAAGCAGCTTAGTACCTAGAAAGGCCAAGTGTAAATGGTTCATAGAACGCGCGAAATCAGAGTGGCGCAGCAGAAGCGTGGTCTTGAAGCTTGCCATGAGGCAAGGCTGTCAAGGTTAGGGAAGTAGTTCCCGAGTGTTCAAAGAGAGGGCTTTGAACGAAAGTTGATGGTTAGGGACTTCCACGCTTATGCATGAACCATGTTACGGTGGCCGGATGACTTGCTAAGTGAGATTGGCAAGTTGGGGGGAACAAATACCCTAGTTGAAGGTGCTAACTTCAAAAAGGGTGGCCCATGGGGCCAAGCATGGAGGAGCCCATGCATGATCACAGATATGTCAAGTGAGAGGACTTGGCAGTGTGGGGGAACTAGGTTCCTAAGCTGTGATCTGTAGCGCGCTTTAAAAATAAGTTGGTGCACCGGCGTGGGGAGTCACGCCAGGCATCTTGTGTGATGCCGTCCGTAGATGCATATACGGAGGTTGGGTTCGAGTCCCGACCCTCTAGTGCTTGGGTTCGAGTCCCAAATCACTAGGGTGTGGTGATGGTTTGGAATATGAGGACACTCATATTTCGGTGGTCATGGACTCTCAGTGGGGAGACTGGTTTGGGCACACCGCCAAGCGAGGGATGCCTCGGAGTCGTGATGCACGGTTAGATTGCTTAGTGTGAAAGCTCAGCATATCTAACTTGAACACTTTGGTGCAAGTGGCACCAAGGTCGTGGTGAGTGAGATGGGGACACCTAATCTCAGTTGTTATGAACCCTTGGCCGTAAGGGCTAGCTTGGGTGCACCGCCAAGTGTGGGGGATGCCCCCGGGGTTATAGTCAACAACTTGGAGGTCTAGAAGACCAAGTACCTCTTGGCAACTCTGTTAAGGTGCCAAGGTGAGATCACCAGGTGATCTTATGGCCAGATAAGGACAAAGTCCTTGGTTGGCTAAGGAATGAAGTTCCTGGTTCAAAATGTTGAAATTGAACTGTTTAAGGTGGTGTGGCTTGGTCGTGATGACCAAATGGGAAAAGCACCTAAGGGAAGTAAACTATGTCCGTGCGATGGCATAGTGAGTCCGAGGAAAGTAGTCTCTAAAGAGACCCATGAGAGGGTCACAAAGTTGGGCTGAGGATAGAGCCCACAACAGAAGATGCTAAAAGAGACTTACTAGGGGTGAACACCCTAGTCTTGGCAAAGCAGAGCCTTTGCTATGGAATCAAAAGAATACCTCAAAAAGGGAGGTAGAGATTCGATGTTGCTTGGTGCAACAATCAACGGATAGGAGCAAAAGATGAGTGGCCAGAATAGGGCCGTGGAATCCCTTGGAAGGAATCCAAGTGACAAAGTTAGGCAAGGAACACTAATGTGTTGGACGCTAACAAGTTGCGAGAAAGGAAGTGTGTTTCCAAGGAGGGATTCCGAAATACTCCAATTTGGCAAAAGTGGAAGCTCCAAGGGAGGGAGCGGTAAGGTAGCCAAATGATAGGGCCATGAACAGCCCTAGCACAAAGTATGATAACTGGAACTTTGGCACGAAATAGAAGAGAGGATGATGGTGCCCTCAAGTAGAGAACTTCCTAGGATGGGAAGTGGAGTTGCACAAAAGGTGCAAGGCAAGGTGTCGGAGACACCTAGGAAATTGACTCCAAGAAGTCAAAATTCAAAGTTCCAAAGTGCAAAGGTTATATCAATGGAAATTAAGATTACTCGAGAAGGAGTAGTGGGATTGACTTAGAGAAGGGTCTCTAAGAGGTTTAGCGAGAACTAAACCAATAAAAGGAGAGAACCACTATATGTGGTCCAATCAATCTCTAAGTTGGAGAGACTACCCTCCTTAGAGGATATGCAAAAGGCATGGTGAGCCTTCAATGTCCAACCATTGACGAATATGGAGAAGGCATGGTGAGCCTTCAATGTCACACCATTGACAAATATTGGCTACGCGCCAAGGATGGAAATGGTAACACATGCGGGTGTTACTTTATAAAATGGTTCACCGTTTGATGAGGACATCGAACTTCGTCTATGGGTGGTGGAGTTGTGAGACACAAAATCCCTAGGCCCCAAAGTGGAGCCGGAAGGGCGCCACATGGTAGTGGCCGAAGCGAGAGCCAAACGAGCGTAACACGTTTGGACCAAAAGCTCCGACTTGAAAAGTCAAGAGCGGGAGTGGAACTCCCAACGAAGTGCTCGAGGAACGAGCACGAAGCGAGCAAAAGGCAAGGCTCCAAAAAGGGACCCAAAAGGACAAACACATGACACGTGGGAGTGTCCGAGATGGACTCGAGTTGGAGTCCGAAGTGGAGTCCGAGATGGACCCGAGTTGGAGTCCGAAGTGGAGTCCGAGATGGACCCGAGTTGGAGTCCGAAGTGGAGTCTGAGATGGACCCGAGTTGGAGTCCGAAGTGGAGTCTGAGATGGACCCGAGTTGGAGTCCGAAGTGGAGTCCGAGATGGACCCGAGATGGAGTCCGAGATGGAGTCCGAGATGGAGTCCGAGGTGGACCCGAGATGGACCCGAAATGGAGTCCGAGATGGAGTCCGAGATGGACCCGAGATGGAACCCGAGATGGAGTCCGAGATGGACCCGAGATGGAGTCCGAGATGGAGTCCGAGATGGAGTCCGAAGTCGAGACTGAGACCGGGACCGAGACCGAGACCGAGACCGAGACCGAGATCGGGACCGAGACCGAGACCGAGGCCGAGGCCGAGACCGAGCCCGAGCCTGAGTCCGAGTCCGAATCCGAGTCCAAGTCCGAGTCCGAGTCCGAGTCCGAGTCCGGAGCCTGAGAGGGTGAAAGCCCAAAGCGTTCGTCTCCCAGACCCTGGGGGGTTTGGTGAGCTCCAAAAGTATAGTAGGGGGAGGACTGCAGTGGAGCCAGTTTGGCTAGGAAAGGCCAGTTTGGCTCAGGAAGGCCGGACCCAGTGTTGGGTGATGAGCTGCCCACTGGGAAGTCCAAGACTAGAGTGAACACAGACCGACAAGCGGGGTAGCTTGGTGAAGTGTTCAAGAGCCAGCTCTAGTTCCCCCGGGAGATCGACTGGCCGATGCTCCCAGTCCAAGTGTGGGTGGCACTACCTACTTGGATACCTGGTGTGGCTCAACGGAACCCGCTCTAAGCCCATGGCTAGAGCACCCAAGGGCAGAAGGCGAGGAGAGTACCCAGGTGGCTCGCGTAAGGCCACGGTGTTCCGAAATGTTGTCCCAAAGGCCCAGACTGTGGAAAGGAAGAGGAGCAGTCCTCTGGGGTAGTGACCAAGGACACAGTCGTGTGGTGAGGAAGTCCCAGAGGACCGTGGGACTTAGTGGTCGGGCCTGTGGGTCTCGATCCAGTGGCAGTGTTGGCAAACACGGCCAGGGGCAGAAAGGGACTTAGTGGGGACTGACAGAGGGATATTGGGGAAGGCTATTCCCCTTGTCGGTGGGCATCCTAAGGATGCTAAGGAGTGGATCTGAGATGACCACTCACGGATGGTTTGCCTAGTCTTGGAGAGCTAAGACGGTGATGCAAGTGGTATTGGACTACCAGTGTGGCAAAGGTGATTGGGCATGGCCTTAGCGTAACGGGCTGCTATGTCGGTGGTACCTTTGAGTGTCGGTCATGGGATCGGACACGTGGAGCACTTGGACCAAGTGCAAATGTTGAGTGGCATGGATGCCATTCTTGGGGCTAGCAAGTCCCAAGTCCTGGATTGGACTTATGGAGGTTGTGAATGAGACTCCTCCAAGTGGTCAGAGGTGTGGTTAAGTGACTAAAGTAGAATGGAAAATTTAGTCGCTTACAGGAAGTTGATGTTGTTACTACTCAAATCCAAGGACAAGGGCGAGGCTGTGGTTGTGGCTGTGATATTCGTTGTTGGGCGTGTGATGAAGTTGGTCACACTTATCGGCGTTATCGGTGTTTTCCAAATTGGCAGCCACCATTTTCTGAGTGGACAACTTGGCGTCAACAACATCTTGTTGGTGCTGCTGAAGTGAAAGGTTTGGACACTGAGATCCATCCAAGAAACAAGGAGTTGCACAAGTAATGGAGGGACCTTGTGTGAATAAGTTAGTGACCTCTCCATATTTCTTTCGGAAGTATTATCAAGGGGTTCACTCGGCACCAGTTCATCCAGTGTTTACTTTCCAAGCTTATTTTTATAACAAACGGTGTTCTATTATTTTCTCTGTGTTGGTTGATATAGGTTCAAGTTTATCTTCTATTGCTTGACTTATTGCCACATGTTGCCATCTACACTTGCATCGTGTAATGGAGTTAGTTTTCATTGTTTATGGCAACGGCCGTACATATGCATGTGCATGGGATGAGGCAAACCTAGTTGTGCATGTGGGTGATCTTGAGCTTGGGTTGCAATCATTGCGAGTGGTGCCAAGTCAAGCTTTTGACTTCATCCTTGGTATAGATTGGTTGTAGTACAATCATGCCAAGTGTGACTTTGAGATTTCTCCCCATTGTCTCATATTTCTTTATATTTCATCCATTCTTTTCACTTTTGTACTCTTCATCCCTCTACTTCTACCTTTGCTTCCATTTCTTTTGTCTCCCAATTATTTCCTCCTATGTTTCCATCTTGTTTTGCTCTTTTCTTTTTTGATCCTTCTAACAATCTTTGTGTTGTAATAGTTGACCGGCTCATGAAGGAGTATTTTGATCTCTTTGAATTTGACCTATTGTCTAGGGCTAAGATTGCCATATGTCATCCAATTCCAACTGAAGATGCTTGTCCAATCAAGGTTCCTGTTTGTCGTCGGTCACCCAAAGAGATCAAGATTTTTACGTGCAAATGTTAAGAAGATGTTGGAGAAGGATGTTATTCGGATGTCGCGGAGTCTTTGGGCATGTGAACCTCATCTTGTGATGAAGCCTGATAGGAGTATTTGTTTTTGCATTGACTATTGTCCATTAAACGAAGTGACAATCCCATATATGTACCCTTCCTTGCACGGCTGATCTCTTGGATCGTCTAGGGCAAAGACATTGGTTCACCAAGCTAGATATTGCTTCTGGTTATTAGCAAGTACTGATGGCCGAGAAAGATATTCCTAAGACTGCTTTTTGTACACTGTTTAGTTTGTACAAGTTATTGGTGATGCCGTTTGGTTTGAACAATGCTTCTGCAACTTTTCAGTGGATGATGGATGAGGTTCTTTGCGATATGTCGGAGATAACTACTAACTTCATTAATGATGTCTTGATCCACTCTGAGGGGACGTGGGAGGAGCACATTCATGATGTTTGTAAAGTGTTAGATCAACTATGGGATGTTGGTTTAATGCTGAAGTGGTCGAAGTGTGTGTTTGGGTCCAAAGACACAATTTATCTTGGGTACCGTATTTCTCGTGAGGGTTTGCAAGTTGATCATGACAAACTTGTGGTTATTCTAAAGTTCCCTACTCCAAAGTGTGTGAATGATATGCAGCACTTCCTGGGCAAGGTCCAGTATCCTAGTCGTTTTGTGGATCATCTTTTTGATCGCACTGCACCGTTGCGAGCGTTGCTAAAGTCATCAATATCATCTTTCATCTGGTCTTCGGATTGTGAGCAAGAATTTATGGATCTCAAAGAGATATTGACAACTCCTTTAGCTTTGGCATATCCTGATTACACTTGACTTTTTATTTTGCGCGTGGATGTTTTTGATATTGATCTTAGAAGTGTGTTGATGAAAAAGAGCTTGAGTGTGTTTGGTCAGCACCATCCCATTCTATATATAAACTATACATTACAATTAACAAAGGTGAACTACTCTATAACAAAGAAAGAGTGTTTAGTAGCAATTTAGAGTTTTAAGAAACTTCATGCATATCTACATGGTTCTTGAACGTTACTTGAAGGTGATCATGCTGCCATTACTTTATTATTGAAGCGGAAGAACTTGGTTGATCATACTGCTCAATGGGCTTTAAAGCTTTAGATATTTGATTTTGATGTTGTTCATCACTTAGGGAGTTTTATGGCTAATGTTGATGCCCTTTCTTGAGCTCTCTTCCTTCTTTTCTTTCTTTTCATGTTTCTAACAAGCCTGTTGTTCCAGCATTTATGAATTTTCTAGATGAGGATTCTGTGCCGTCGGCGGTTGCTGTACTTGACATTCAATATCTATAAGGTGCAGAACAAGATTTACCTTCTATTGATGAGGTTTGCGAGGCTCAAAAGATTAAGTTGTGGATTCAAATGCTTTGAGATGGGTTTGAGAATCTTGCATCACTTGCTGATAATTTGTTATTCTGGCATTTACATTCTCATTATCGCCTTCAAGACAGCTTTCTTTATTTTGTGGGGACAGATTCTGATGATCCTTTATGGCTGGTGGTGCCTTCTATCTTTATTCTATGGTTTTGCCATGCCTACCATGATTTTCCTATTTTAGATAAGCATATGGGATATCGTTGTGTGATTGAAAAGCTGCACAGGTCTTTCTATTGGCTGGAGATGCAATATGATGTTATCCAGTATGTGCATAGCTACATTTGGTGCCAAGCCCGTAATACTCCCTCTCATGCCTCGGAAAGACAATTGGAGTCAATTGCAATTTCCCGTCTATTTAAGTTGGTGGCGTTTGATCTTATAATACCTTTTCCACGATCGATTATTGGCAATGAATATGTTATTATTGCTTTTGACTACTTGACTCATTGGATGGAAGTTGGTGCTCTTGCTAGCGCTTCTACAACTGCTATTAAGTATTTCCTTCTCAATCAATTGGTGTTCTAGCATTCTTGTCTAGAGCGGATTCTTTTAGATAATGGTCCCGCATTTATGGCCGAGGCATTTCATGTTTTGACTGTAAGCGACTAATTTTTCCATTCTACTTTAGTCACTTAACCACACCTCCAACCACTTGGAGGAGTCTCACTCACAACCTCCATAAGTCCTATTTCAGACTTGGGCTTGCTAGCCCCGAGAATGGCATCCCCGCCACTCAACCTTTGCACTTGATCCAAGTGCTCCACGTGTCCGATCCCATGACCGACACCCCAAGGTACCACTGACATATCAGCCCGTTACGCTAAGGCCATGCCCCTTTACCTTGGTCACACCAGTGGTCTAACACCACCTGCATCACAGTCTTATCTTTCAAGGACTAGGCCATTCGTCCATGAGTGATCATTCCAGATCCACTCCTTAGCATCCTTAGGATGACCACAGACATGGGGAATAGCCTTCCCCAATATCCCTTTTCCGGTCTTCACAAAGTCCCTTTCTGCCCATGGCCGTGTTCGCCAACACTGCCACTGGATCGAGGCTCACAGGCCCGACCACTAATTCCCACAGTCCTCTGGGACTTCCTCACCACTCGACTGTATCCTTGGTCACTACACCAGAAGACTACTCCTCTTCCTTTCCACAGTCTGGGCCTTTGGGACAACATTTCAAAACACCGTGGCCCTACGCGGGCCTCATGGGTACTCTCCCTGCCTTCCGCTTTTGGGTGCTCTAGCCATGGGCTTAGAGCGAAGTTCTGATGAGCCACACCAGGTATCCAAGTAGGTAGTGCCACCCACACTTGGACTGGGAGCATCGACCATTCGATCTCCCGAGGGAACTAGAGCCGGCTCTTGAACACTTCACCAAGCTACCCCGCTTATCGGTCCGTATTCACTCTAGTCTTGGACTTCCCATTGGCCAGTTCATCACTCAACACTGGGTATGGCCTTCTTGGGCCAAACAAGGCCTTTCCTGGGCCAAACTGGCCCTTCCTGGCCAAACTGGCTCCACTGGGCTCCAACCCCCACACTCTCCCTACTATACTTTTGGAACCCCCCCCTGGGGGACGATCGCTTTGGGCTTTCACCCAACTGTCTGTATTAGTATTCGGACTCGGACTCGGGCTCGAACTCGGACTCGGACTTGGTCTCGGTCCCGGTTTTGGACTCGAACTCGGTCTCGGTCTCGGTTCCATCTCGGACTCCATCTCGGGTCCATCTCGGGTCCATCTCGGACTCCATCTTGGGTCCATCTCGGACTCCATCTCGGACTCCATCTCGGGTCCATCTCGGACTCCATCTCGGACTCCATCTCAGGTCCATCTCGGACTCCATCTTGGACTCTATCTCGGGTCCATCTCGGACTCCATCTTGGGTCCATCTCGGACTCCATCTCGGACTCCATCTTGGATTCCATCTCGGGTCCATCTCGGACTCCGTCTTGGGTCCATCTTGGACTCCATCTCGGGTCCATCTCGAGTCCATCTCGGACTCCGTCTCGGGTCCATCTCGGACTCCATCTCGGACTCCACTTCGGACCCCAACTCGGGTCCATCTCATACACTTCCATGTGTCATGTGTTGGTCCTTTTGGGTCCCTTTTTGGAGCCTCGCTTATTTCTTGCTTCGTGCTCGTTCCTCGTGGCTGCATGGCAGAAGCTTGCGAAGTTTTCAACTCAACAGCCACGGCCAGTGTGGGACACGACGCCATAACTTGGAACGTGATCATCTCCAGCTACTGCCACCAAGGAGATGTAGCCTCGGCTCTCAAGCTCTTTGAGCGGATGCTGGAGGATCACTGGCAGTGTACTTTAGCTTCTTCAACTTCCCCTCCTTTGACAGCTCAAAGAACTCCTTTACGCCTTCAGGTCGCACACACCATCTGGTCACTCGCATACCTTGCATCACCCACACCCGCTGCCATGGTGCCAGTCAACTCCAGGATTCAAGCATAGCCCAGCTCTTCATTTCTAGTGCACTCCCTTACCAGCCCTGCCTGTGGTGCTACTCATGCACCACTCGCAAGCAAGTTGATCCCGAAAGGAGCCTGGATTGTGTGACCAACTACCATTCTACTTGCCCCTATTATCCCTGTGAGCACCTCCTCTAGGAGCTTACAGATGCACAGACTCTCACAGGAATGCCCACACAACCGTGTAGCCATGGAACCTTAGGAGTGCATGGTGTAACACCTGTCACCACGCCCTCTTCCCTTCACTTGGGCAAAAGAGTTCTAAGCAGTGCTGGCCTTGGAGGTGGCAGTGGTAATGCCAACTCATGTCTTGAGACATAATCACACATGGGTTTTCTGTGTCAATCTACAAAAAACAGGTAACAGTAGGAAAGTAGAAAAGTTTAAAATACAATCTTAGCTTACACTGAAATGGTTGATCACATTGCACAAATCTTGCTTGTTTGAAGAAAGTTTTTCACTTGGAATACACAATACAAAAGACGTGAATCCCTCGCACGATAGAAACCAATCTCGGTGATTTTTCAAGACAATAGTGTTGCTTCCAGTAGTGATTCTTTGCTCAATAACTATCATCTTGCCATATAGATTTGGCTTATAAGCATTTAACCCTTCATTTTTTAACGCTACCACTACCAAAGCAGACCTAGAACTGAAACAATGCTAGAAGAAAGTGCAGACAAATCAATTAAATCTTGACACAAACTGTACCAGAATGTGCATTGACACAGTGTCTCAGATTTGGATCGCAAATTGGCAGCAGTGGCAGGGGCTCTCTCGCCATTTCATAAACCCTAGAAAAACATTACAAAACAAAACCAAATTCGCTTGATAGACCGCAAACGCAGTCACATGCCAGAGTACTTGCCAAGCAAATGCTGCAAAGAGGTTTAATATAAAACCTCTTTATAAACAGTGTTGATTGTAAAAACAAAAGGATCTTGAGGAAAGGGGTGGCTTTGGCATGTGGTGTTTTGAATTTTAATTCCAATGCCATGTGGTGATGTGCATCTTGATAAAGCTACATAAAGTTGCCCATAAGTGCCTTCTCCCTTAAGAGTAGAGTCACATGAACACATAAAAAAATGCATTCAAGTTGAATACCATGATAAACATAATTGATTGTGCTAAAGTTTAAAATGTACAAACACTTTAAAAGATTTAAACAAGTAATACAAGTTCATATATTTTAGTGGGTTGAAGGTAATGTTTAAATGGAATACAAGTTTAAAACTACAGACTTAGCTAGTATGGTGGTTTAGTCATTTTTTACATTTAAAGACTTTAATTATTTCTTAGATCAAGAACTACCAGCATTGATTTCTTTATTAATTCTCTTTTTTTATTAAATGAGTTTTAAAATACTTGCTACCCACTATCGAAAACAAATTGCTCTAAATGCATATTTTAATATAAAACTTTCTAGAATGATTTGGTAGATTTCTAAGCTGTGATTTGTAGCGCACTTTAAGTATAAATTGGTGCACCGGCATGGGGAGTCATGCCAGGCATTCTATGTGATGCTGTCTGTAGATGCATATATGGAGGTTGGGTTCGAGTCCTGACCCTCTAGTGCTTGGGTTCGAGTCCCAAACTCACTAAAGCACAGTGATGGTTTGGAATATGAGGACACTCATTTTTCGATGGTCATAGACTTTTAGTAAGGAGACTAACTTGGGCACACTGCGAAGCAGGGGATGCCCCGGAGTCGTGATACACGATTAAATTGCTTAGTGTGAAAACTTAACATATCTAACTTGAACACTTTGGTGCAAGGGGCACCAAGGACGCGGTGAATGAGATGGGGACACCCAATCTTAGTTACTATAAACCCTTGGCCGGAAGGGCTAGCTTGGGTGCACCGCCAAGTGTGGGGGATGCCCTTGGGGTCATGGTCAACAATTTAAAGGTCTAGAAGACTTAGTACCTATTAGCAAACCTGTTAAGGTGCCAAGGTTAGATCACTGGGTGATTTTATGTCTAAAACAAGGACAAGGTCCTTGTGAGGTTAAGGAATAAGGTTCTTAGTTCAAACTGTTGATTTAAACTATTGATGATGGTGTGGGGACTAAGTGGGAAGAACACTTAAGGGAAATAAGCTATGTCAAAGCGATAGCATAGTGAGTCCGAAGAAAATAGTCTCTATAAGAGACCCATAGGAAGGTCACAAAGTTGGGCCATGGATAAAGCCACAGCAAAAAATGCTCAAAAGATGTACTAGGGGTGAACACCCTCTAGACTTGGCAAAGCAAAGTCTTTGCTATAGAACCGAAAAGATACTTCGAGAATGGAGGTAGCAATCCTATGTTGCTTGGTGCAACAATCAAGGATACGAGCAAAAGACTAGTGGCTAAGAAACAAACCATGGGAATCATGGGAAAAAATCCAAATGGCAAAGTTAGGCCAAGAACATTAATGTGTTGAGTGCTAATGGATTGTGGGAAATTTAATGTGTTTCCAGGAATGGATTCTCAATTGCTTCGATATGGCAAAAGTGGAAGTTCCAAGGGAGGGAGCAGTGAGGTAGCCAAATGATAGGGCTGTGGACAGCCCTAGCACAAATTATGATAAATGCCAAAGGTGGCATGAAATCGAAGAGAGGATGATAGTGCCCTCAAGTAGAGAATTTCTTAGGATGGGGAAGTGGAGTTGCACCATATGTGCAATACAAGGTGTCGGAGACACCTACGAAATTGACTCTGAGGAGTCAAAATTAAAAGTTCCAAAGTGCAAAGGTTATATCAATGGAAATTGAAACTACTCAAGAATGAGTAGTATGATTAGAGAAGGTGTCTCTAACAGGTTTAGTGATAACTAAACCAATAAAAGGAGAAAACCACCACAAGTGGTCGAATAAGTCTTTAAGTTGGAAATACTATGCTCCTTAGAGGATGGGTAAGGCATGGTGAGCCTTTGGTATCAAACCATTGACGAATATTGGCGAGGGGCCAAGGATGCAAAGGGTAATACAAGTTGGTATTACTTATAGAATAGTTTATCATTTGATGAGAACATCAAACTTCGTTTATGGGTGGTGGAGTTGTGAGACACAAAATCCTTAGGCCTCAAAGTGGAGCCAGAAGGGTGCCAAGTGGTAGTAGCCGAAGCAAAAGCCAAATGAGCATAACACGTTTAGACTAAAAGCTCCGACTTGAAAGGTCGAGAGCGGGAGTGGAACTCCCAACAAGGTGCTCAAGGAACAAGCATGGAGCAAGCAATAAGTGAGTCTCTAGAAAAGGGACACAAGAGGACCAACACACGACACGTGGAAGTGTCCGAGATGGACCCAAGATGGAGTCCGAGATGGACCCGAGATGAAGTCCGAAATGGAGTTCGAGATGGATTCGAGATGGACCTAACATGGACCCGAGATAGAGTCTAAAATGGAGTCCGAGATGGACCCAAAATGGACCCGAGATGGAGTTTGAGGGGGGCGGGCTGCAGAGGGTTCCAAAAGTATAGTAGAGAGAGTGTGGGGGTTGGATCCTAGTGGAGCCAATTTGGCTAGGAAAGGCCAGTTTGGCCTAGGAAGGTTGTGCCCAAGTGTTGGGTGATGGGATAACCACTAGGAAGTCCAAGGCTAAAGTGAACACGGACTGATAAGCGAGGTAACTTGGTGAAGTGTTCAAGAGCCGGCTCTAGTTCCCTCGGGAGATCGAATGGTCGATGTTCCTAGTCCAAGCGTGGGTGGCACTACCTACTTGGATACCTGACGTGGTTCAATGGAACCTTGCTCTAAGCTTATGGCTAGAGCACCCAAAAGCGGAAGGCGGGAAGAGTACCCATGAGGCCCGTATAGGGCCACGGTGTTTCGAAATGTTGTCTCAAAGTCCCAGACTGTGGAAAGGAAAAGGAGTAGCCCTCTGGTGTGGTGACCAAGGACACAGTCACACAGCGAGGAAATCCTAAAGGACAGTGGGACTTAGTGGTTGGGCCGTTGGGCCTTGATCTAGTGGCAATATTGGCAAACATGGCCATGGATAAAAAGGGACTTGGTGGGGACTGGAATGGAAATATTGGGGAAGGCTATTCCCCATATCTATGGGCATCCTGAGGATGCTAAAGAGTGGATTTGGGATGACCACTTATGGACGAATGGCTCAGTCTTTGAGAGACGGGATTGCAATGCAAGTGGTGTTGGACCACCGATATGACCAAGGTGAATGGGTATGACTTAGGGTAATGGGTTGATATGTCAGTGGTACCTTGGGGTGTTGGTCATGAGATCAAACATATGGAGCACTTGGACCAAGTGCAAAGGTTAAGTGGTATGGATGCCATTCTCAAGGTTAATAAGCCCTAAGTCCTGAATTTGACTTATGGAGGTTGTGAAAAGTGGTTAAGTGACTAAAGTAAAATGGAAAAATTTAGTCGCTTACAATGTTATTCAGTATGTGCATAGTTGCATTTGGTGCTAAGCTTATAATACTCCTTATGCTATAGAAGGACGATTGGAATCAATTATAGTTTCTCGTTTATAAGCTCTATTTCGTTAAAGTGGGATTTATTCAGTAAAATGGGACTAGGTACAAATTTTCAAGTATTTGAAAATGACGTGAAATTATATGATTTTTGTCCAGGGGCTAGACATATCTGGGGCATGGTGACTAGCGCGGTGACTTTATGTCCAGACTGTGTCCATCTGGTTGTATAATAAATCTCATTGTCAAGGTGAACAAGCCGAATCTGAAACTAAAGAAGAGCGATGGCATGCGCGCACACACTATTTGTTTGTTCATTGAGCGTGTGGTGGGCTTTCCAAGATGAACATCATTCCTATTAGCCAGACATATAACTTAATGGTGAGAACATTTAGATATTATTCAATGTTATCTTTTTCTAACGAATCTAATTGTGAAGGTGTAGCAAGAGGCATTGCTAGTCTGGAGAAGTCATTTAACTCATTTGACCCTTAGTGTATTTTCATGAAACTAAATAACATTCATATTATTAAGGAATTTCTCTAGTACCTTTTTTTTACGACATAGAGGCTTGCATTTCTTTCAAAGGTGATTTAGTAAAAGGCCTGAGGGCACATGCCATTCTATTTCTCAAACCGGTATTAAGATATACTAGTGCAAAGGGAAAAAGGTATTTGGTGATCAAGTAAATGACATGAGGGCACACGCCATTATAAGCCTAAGCACTAGTGGACACCTCCTTTTTGGTACTCTCAGCGGTACTATCATCCTTCTCCGAGTCAGTTGTTTTGCTTTGGATTGTTGTCTCTGACATTACTGAGGCGTTCTCGATAGTTGTTAATGTTGCCGTTTGTTCAGAAAAATGATCACATGGAGTATAGTACGGGGAGTTTGGAAAACTTATATATTCTACATCTTCACCTATCTCCTTCTCCGTCTCCTTTTCTGCCTCACTTACAGATTTTGTGCTTGCCATGAGAACGCTCTTCACCCTAAAATATGGAGTTCGTTGTGTTATAAAAGGAAACCAACACACACGCTGCAAGGGAATGATGGTACATAAAGCACGTAAGCCCACAATATGGGTTTATGTGCCATTAATATGGGCCACACGCCATATTATTAGATTTATGCACGTGTGATTGGTAAATGCATATGTCACATCATCTTTGTTTTACCTCACACACTATATCAGGCCTAATGAACCATATCACGTGTGCGCACATGTTATATATATAGAGAAGTATTATGCAAGGATAGAAATTCAATGCATGATTGTGGAGAGCAATGGCATGAAGCCACATGCTAAATAACATTTTAGAGAAAGAATTAAAATAAAAACATGCAAACAGTACTAAGTGGACCAAGACTTAGAAGTGCACAATTGAATGAGGTATTTCTAATAAATACTTCACTCACCTCATATAGGAATGGCTACCACTCTCAAATGGCGTATCGCCTCATGCCATCACCTCGCAATTTGTTATAACAATCCGATGAATTCATATTTGGCTTGTTCACCTTGAACTTTAAGTAAGATTTGCTAGAACAACTAAGAATTTATACTTGTTATTTGTATCATCTCACCTAGGAATGGCGTAAGGCCACATGCCATCATGCCTCCTCTGATTCAGATTCGGATTGTTTACCTTGAAATAAAATACATTAGAAACTTAGTAAAGGAATATTCATGAATCTCACCTTGAACCCGGGTTATGAATGCTCTTGCTGCATCTCTTACATGGTCTGGCAAGGTGATGGTGGCACTCTGCTTCCGCATCCAACCATGCACAACATTATCCACCGATATGCTCATGCTGGGATCCCTTGGATTCAGCACCCATCTCTTTTCTAGGCAATCCTTCGTATATCCGGAACTTGGCTTGAACCACTCCACAGTTACATTGAAGGAGTTAGTTTCCGCGTCCTCCTCTGCATCAGTGATGCAGCGCCCCACCCATATCATTTGTTTTTTATTACTGGGTCTAACAAGCACGACCATTCCTTTGCAGACCTGTACTGGATTGAATGCTGAATCCGGCTTCTTGTTCCTCGGCCCACAATAGTGATCCTCAACATCGTTATCTGTCACTGCATTTCCAGAGGACATTGTTCCGCTACTATCTGGTGCTCTGGGTTCTGGCCAAAAGGACTCTTCCAATTCTTCATATACAACCGGCCCATTTTGGATAGCAGATATAATCTTCTCCCAGTATTCGAGCAAAGGCTTGCACCTCTAAAAATAGGATTCTCCACCAAACACCAACCCCCTCTTCCAGAAGGCAATATGCTGTCTAATCCTGGCCACTATACTTTCCTGGTCTTTGAGTCCATCCGGGTGCATTGGCCGTGGGGAACCCTGAGGAATCATAGGTTCCCCAGTTATGGGATCTCTCTTGAAGAGTTCAATGCCGTCCACTGGCAGCCACACTGTGTCCCATTCTCTCATCTTATACCTCATCATTGGAGCACCGTCACACATGCTGAAATGAAACTGAAGAGGCTTGGAGTGGCCAATCAGCGTTTCGGATCCGTCCCTGATGTAGCTTCTTACAAACCCCTTAAAGTCTGGAACCTCTGTCAGAAGTGCAGCTTCAACAGTGCCTTTGATGCAATTTTGGAATTCATCGTAGAGTTGTGGGAGGGTGAGGACATTGGATCGCCAGAGGGACTCTGCCAGGTGACTGAACATGGCATCGACGTCTTCATGAGTGTGCCCAACCATGAGAAAGCCAAGTGTAACCGTTTCAAATATGCCTTTGGCAACAAGCATCGCCAAGTACGCGAAGACGTACATGTTTTTGTTCTCACTGCCAGCATTGTCTGTTTGGAGCAGAAGATGGGGTGGAAGGCCATATTGGCCACAAGAACTTCCTTGAGATTCTGCTTCGTTTGGATGAGGCTGTGCATTCACCGGGCGACCAGCCTCGTCGGAATGGCATGAGGCCTCACATGATAACCCTACAATCTGACGGCCAACATATTCACTGGGATGGCATGGGGCCCCACGCGATACTGCAAGCCTTTGCTCCTCCTCCAGCTGAACCCTGTATGGGGTTCGATCGACAAGGGCCTTATGCAAGGGTTGGCCGTTCAACTCAATCTGCGCACTTTGCAAAGACCTTAAGTGTTTTGCTAGGGACGCAATCATCATGTTTGCACCCCCGCCACCCCATAGAGGTACAAAGAAGTTCCCATAGTTCTGGGCACCATGCCCATGAGCGATTATGCCAAACAGAGACACAGGCAGCTGCATGGATGAAGAGATTGCCTTGGGGGCAAGATTGAGTCGAGGTAAGCACGTCTTTTTCTGGTCCATTTTGTCATGGATGATGCAGAGGTAAGAGTCAGGTCTCTCCATGGAGAAAATCCTGTTATGATAATATGCAATCCTGCAGCTTCTCTGCTCGATGTTGTGGTTGAGCCGCCTTCTAACCAACGTCTCTCGCTCTTAAGCGCTGCAAGAATTCTTCGACAAAGCCATTTTGATAGCAGTGCACTCGTCACACTTTGAAAAGCTGGAGTACTTTCCTATACTCACATCCCTGAACCTGTTGCTCCACAATCTACTAAATCTAGATTGGCTCAGCTTCCTGTAGCCATTACTCTGGAGTTCCCGATTCACATCTTCCAATATGGCCCCCTTGGTATACATGGAAGGGAGAACTCGTTGGGTGTCTCGTGTTCCATCTTCCAAGAGGCGGGTTTTATGTGGTTGTTGCTCGCTACATGTCTCGACAAACCTCTTGAAGATTGCCTCTCCATATACAATATGACCCCTGGTTTTGTGCGTACCGTCGTTCCCATGGACTGCCTGTTGAACCCTTTGTTCCTCGAACTCAGTTTTGATTCTGTAGAATGTGGTTCGAGGGACTCCATAAATGATTCTCCATGCCTTCATGCAGACCAAACCCCTCTGGAAGACCATGCCCCCCACCTGATGTTCTGAAGCATCAACAGATGACCATAATGCCTCATACACAAAATTGCGAGCTGCCTTCCAGGATAATGTCTTGTATCTTGCTCTCTCCTCTTCAATAGCATCCCAATCAGCATGTTGACAGCACCTCCTCTTGCAACAAGCAACTGTCGAGACCATTCGAACCTCCATCGCCATTTTCTGCCTTTTCGGTTCGTTGCTCAGATCCCTTTGGCTGCGCTTTAGGAAGGTGTACTTTCTTTTCCCATGAAGAGATGTTCTGTCATCAGTTGTAGTGGTGTTTGATTGTGAATCCTTCACATTCTCAAACACTAAGTGCCTCAATTTCCACCGCACAATGCTTCCAATAGTCAGACTGTTTTCTTCTGTGTCAACAACCTCTAAAATCGCAACTCCAATATCATCCCAGCCCAATTCTTGATTAGCAACCGCATCTCTTGGATCGACAACTGTGGCTAAGCCCTCAGCTACCACCTCCCCCTCGGGGTTGTTTAGAAACACCTTCGCCTGAATCCATGTAGCACGGTTCTTAAGATCCACGGAGGGAACATGCGTCGCACTTGCGTTGTCCCCAACATCTGCTTTCTTCTGAAGATTTTTCAAGGCAACAACAACATTTACCCCGACGACCATCTCTCCTCGTTCAATAGCGACCACATTCCCATCGAAGACAGTCTCTACTGATACAGCAGCATTGCCTTCCCCAAGCCTTTGACAGTGTATAACAAAGTTCCTATCCATAGACACAAGGGTCCCTTTTGCAACTCTCTTCCCACCATTCAAAATGTAAACCTTTTCCCCAACCCTGAAGGCCATTCTGAAAGTGCAGAAAAGAAGTTAAGACCATACAAAAAATGATTGGAGAATGGCCTAAATCATAACATACCAAACAACCTCAATAGCATAAGGCCACATGCCATTATTCAAACATGCTATTGACACCCACGTGAAATTTTGCATTCACAAAATTGGCATGAGCCCTCATGCCATTAGTGGTACCACTAATGGCATGAGGCCTCACGCTATCTTTGGCCCCTACTCGCGACAAAAGTTGTTTTTGACAAATGGGTAGATGTGCTGAGGAGGTACCATTACGGGGAGTTGTTAAACTCAATGGGTGTGGAGGACGGCCGGAAGCCCAATGATTTGAAGCTCAACGCCTTGCGTTTCTCGCGGTCTCTAGACGACGACGACCTTCTGACAGTGGCTAATGCTCTTCTATGTGGTGAGGTAGTCTTCAACAAGACCAAAATGACTCCCGGCCATATTGTGACATACGAGGACTTGTGCACGACTCTGAGAGCTCGTGCGCTATTGAAGGATTGGATCTTCGAGCAAGTGGCCATGGAGAGGGTGAGCATCGACACCACGCAAGAGATGATGGAAGAGCTGGAGTTGTCAAATGAAGACATCGACGACTACGTGAAGGGGGCCCCCAAGTTCATCGATCTGCTGCGGGATGCCACGAAAAGTAAAGCTGAGAAGTTGGATCAGTATCCAAATTTCATTAAGAGGGATGTCGACCGCCGGCTTCAGAAACAGCTCGACCCCGCAGCAGAGGCCTATCGAGAACCTTACCGGGTATACGTGAATTCGGATGAGGATCAAAGGTGGAGGAGCATCGTTTCCCGCGGAGATGAGCAGGTCAAGAACATCTTTTGTGTGATAGACTTCACAAACGAGGAGATCACTCATGCAGATGAAGTCAGCTCCATCATTGACTTAATGGTGGGATTTGCGGAGGTGGAATCTTCAGTCCACTATATGATTTACGACTCCGAATCCTATCACAAGTTCTGGAAGGCCTTGAACGAGGTGAAGGCTTGGTTGAAAGGCAAGGAGATGCAGGAGATCCATGGGATAATGGCTAAGAAGAAGATACTGACGAATGTCCGCATCTTCACACTCGCCCTTGTTATTGGTCCTGCAGCAGAGTGGGACTGGAGTGACTTCCCAGCTTCGTTCAACAAGGCCGATCGAATTGATCTGAGGGAGGTCAATTTACCCGTGCCTGAGGAATTGAAGACGGCTATGGAGCTTTCGAATCCAAAGAAAGCTCCAGGTGCAGCATGGGAAATGCTCAGCTGGGTCTTCAACGCAATAGTGGGTGACTCCAAGGGCAAATGCGTTGTCGAGTACAACTGCGGCGGACTATTCTTTCGAGCCGCACTACTCAAGAGTGTCCCGTGTGTTGCGGTGACAAACTCCATTGAAGAGGTGACTTCAATGGAGCATATAATTACAGTTGCCAAAGAAAAACAGTATCTTCTCTGCGAACCTGGTGAGTACGCACTTTAAGTTTAAATGTTATCTCACAAGCTCTGTATGCAGGAGCGTGGCCACCCCCAGATGCTGAAACGGCGTTAACAGCTACTGTTGAAGATACCCATGTTAGGCCGAGCTCACAACCTGCACAAGGTAAGGTCACGTGAGGCCTCACGCCATTTTGATTATAGATCGTTGTGAATATTCAGACACGAGGACTGAAAAGCGCACTGGTGGCGCGTCGAAGAAGGACAAACAGACAAGCAATAGGAAAAAAGGAGGTACAAATTATATTTGCAATGGCGTGTGGTCTCATGCCATTCCTTGCAGAAGACACTTCTTCAAAGGCAAAACAGGCAAGCACCAGCCAAGCTCAAACTGACAGTGGTCATAAAAAGCGAAAGCACGTTGGACAGTCGTCGGGATCAGAGGCATTTGATTTGAAAAGGAAGAAGGGCAACGAAAAGATGATAGGTAATGCCTCGCGGTCACCACCTCCTGACTCAGATTCCTATGGCGGACTCCCCTTCCCCAATCTCAATGGAGAGGTACAATGGATGAGGGATGCTTTTCAAGTCAGGGCCACATTTTTCTCATTTCGTCGTCTTCGAAGGGTGCAAGAACGTGCAGAAACCATGTTAAGACAGTCGGGTGAGGATACGGTCTTAGGTCACGCACTAAAACAGGCTATGGATGTCTTGTATTTTGAGATGGAGACTCGGCCAGATGATTTTCCCAAGATGGTCCTGGAAGAACAAGCCATCCAGCCTGAGCAGCCTATGGAAGAAATGCAGGAGGGGGATGAGGAGCCAGAGAAAGATAATGAGCAGGAAGAGCAGAAGGACGAAGAGGAGGACAAAGAAGAGGAGGACGAAGAAGAGGAGGACGAAGAGGACTTGGATGGTCCTCACAATGGTGACGATCACAATAACGACGATGACGATGATAACGACGATGGCCAGCCTGAGGTGGCCAAAGAGCAGCGGAGGAAGGTCATACAAGACAAACCATCAAGTAAATAATAATACATCCATTCCTAACCTTTTACCATTTCTAACATTGTCCATGTAGGTTGCAAAGCAAATGGTAAGTAGAGATTATTCAGTTGAATTAAGATACAAACTCTAGCCTTTAGTGTCGAGGAAGGATAGTGCCAAGCAAAGGTCGAAACGTATGTCCAATCCTTCAGAATCAGCAGTGCACCCAAGTGATATCAGTCCTAGTTCCTCAATAGCAGTTGATGGTAAATACAGTATAGTCGATTCAATGTGCTAATGAGTTTGTTTTTAGTAGCCAGTAGGGAGGATACCATCTCAATCGAAGGGAGATATTTGGACATGCATATGGATCCGCCAGTGGACTCTACTTGCCTGCAAGAGTCATCAGAGCTGGTGGAGGCTACTATTTATATCAACGCCAAGCAAGCTGACCACGCTCCACTTGATGCTGCCCATACCACTGAGTCAATCTTGTCCACGTATCCAACTGACGGTGACCAGGCGCCATTGGACCCGCATGAGGCCGCCCCAGCCGCCGAGCCGGTCGTATCCTCATTTCCAACGTGTGCCCAATCGTCTGACTACGCGCCGTTAGAACCTCCCTACACCGCCCCTGCTGCCTGTTCGGTCATGTCCACTTTGCCAACGGAGGCACCAGCTGAAATGGCGTGTGATCACACGCCATCGGAACCACCCCATGCCACTGTTGAGCCAGTTGTACCAGAGTCTACAGCTGAAATGGCATGTGCCCACACGCCATCGGATGTGATTGACCCCACATTGCAGAGGAGAGTATTTCCGCCCTTCACGTTTCCTCGACCAAAACCCTCTCAACGACCATCGGGAGCACCATTCGCTAATATTGTAGATGGTAAAATTGACTTGTACCATTTTTTATGCTGACACATTTCATTTCAGAGTCACGGCGAAGGTACTGTATCGTTTTTGATCTGAACGGTGTCCTTTTCTCCCATGAGCGTGGCTCGTCCTCGAATGTCACTGCACCCTCCAAAGCCTGCGGTCGCAAGTTGGTCAAAAGAGACAGATTCACATTAATCACACGGGAGAAACTGCGGGATCTAATAATGACCATGCGACATTTAAAACAGAGGGCCGGGTTCAATTTGCAATTGGGAGTTTGGACATCCATGATGCGCCACAATGCATTAACGTTGCTACAGATGATGCACGATCAGACGCGAGTAATATTACCATTTGACTTTCTCCTAACGCAGGAGGATTGCTTGACTATGGTCTATGTGAGGGGTAGCAAACCCATCTTCGTCAAGCCAGAGGCTGTAGTGATGAACCGGACTGCTAGGTCAAGTGAAATCCTCATCATCGATGACTCGCCGATTAAAACTGCAGCGAACACGCACACATATGCAGTGCACCCCATCTCTTGCAGTATGGAAACTAGGGAGAAGAAGCCATATGTTCTGGGGGACCTTGCAAAACGGCTTGGAGCGATGGTGATAGAGAACCAGCCAGTCTAGGAGGTGGCTGCAGAAATCAACCAAATGGCAGATGGAACGGTATATCAGAAGCCATTTGATCGGACAGACACCAGTCATCATTTATGGCATGTATATTGTCTAGCCAAGCACTATCCGCATCTCCATAATCTACTCAACCGGATGGGTTCTTCGGCCACTGAACATGAGCGTGGACGTATTAGAGAAGAGATGGCATTACTATTGGGTTTAAATCCTGATAGTGTGGAGAGTGATGAAATTCCAAGATTATTGTATAGGCGTTGGAGGCAAAAAATAACAATCTGAGATGACATGTATTTATTTAAAAATGTAACTTATTATGGCATGGGGTTCCATGCCATTGTATTAATATTAAAAGACAATTCTTTGAGAGGATTTGCATTATACTAGAAGTGTTACAGCACGTTATTGGAAGTCTACGAAGTTGTTTTATTAATAAGGGGAAAGTAAAGATTGAATGGGGACTTGGGCTCCACCTAGACTCGGAGCAACTGAGCCAATATTAAAAGGATGGAAAGAAATTGGACGACAATGACAAGGAGAAGAGAGAGGTGAAGCAGTGGCAGAGGGAGGAGAAGTGATTGAGTAGACATTTCCTTGTTTAAAATAAAATGGCATGTGCCTCAATGCAGTTGAATTTTGTTATATTTATATACTATATAAAGGTTTGGAAACCTTATTTTACAAGTGGGATAATGACAATTCCCACTTTAACGAAATAGAGTTTTTATTTGAGTTGGTGGTGTTTGATTTGATATAACTTTTTCCATAATCGACTACTAGCAATAAGTATATCATTATTGCTTTTAACTACTTAACTCGCTAGGTGAAAGTTGGTGTTTTTGCTAGCACATTTGCAATTGTTATTGGATACTTCCTTGTTAATTGAGTGGTGTTCTAGCATTCCTGTTCGGAGTGGATTCTTTCAGATAATGGTTCCACATTTATGGCTAAGGCATTTCACGTTTTGACATCTCGGTTGGGGATACACCACACTTTTATGAGTGCTTATCATCCACAGTCAGACAATTTGTTCTGACATTCAAAGGGATGATTGTGAAATACATGAACTTTTAACATTCGGATTGAGATGGTTATTTGCCGTCTTTTCAATATGTGTATGTCACAGGAGTGTAAAGTTCTTTTAGTGTTTCACCATATAAACTCCTATATGGTCATAATCCAATGCTACTAATGGAGTTGGGTTCACCTTTGCAATTGTGACAGATTGCCAATGCTAGGTCGTAGGATCAATATTTGACAAGCATTTTTCCAAGCAAAGTCTATTGAACACTTAAGCTATGTACTACCTACAAAGTACAAAGTGGATGACTTGATGTTAATTCGTTTTCCTTATCTTATAATACGTAGTTTATTTACATTGCTTAGTGGAAAGGTCCATATTAAGTGTTGTGGCACGTTGGATTGCAAATTTATGAAGTTTGGCATGACATTTAGCAAGTTGATCCTCCAGAAATTGTGTATGTGTAGTAGTTGAAACATTTTGTACAAAGGGATCAGAAACAATTAGCACCATTTACAGATCCATTGATGTTTCCTCCTGATGTTTCTTCAAATCTTGGCCCATCCATGAGAGAACCTTGATAGTCTTTTATCATTCTGAGAGAAGGGGATGATATAAGGTCTAAAATGTACAGTTATAATGTCAATACTAATATTGATATAGTAGGATTTTAATAGCTATCAGATTGATTTTAATTCAATCCATTCGTTCTTATATATAAGTTACAGTTTTTGGGTTAATTGATATACACATTTCCTGTATTCTTTTTCAATTCCATTCAATCGCAAAAAGAAATATATTTTGAGAACTAACTAGTAAATTGAAGTGTAATAAATTTACTAATTAAGCAGCATAAATTAAATTATAACAAAGTAACTCAAAAATAAACTAGAAAAACTTCTATAATTTTTTTTTTAAATCTTTAGAAAAACTGTACCTTAAACAATGTAGCATTTTATAATTAAAGTTCCCAATGAAGATGAAGGCGTGTAGAACAGCAAATCATGGCAGCCTGCAAAACCTTCTTTGGGATGGAGTTCATATCACTGAATCCATACCTTGGCAACGACCAGCAAGGCAAGATTGTCCCAGGAGCCTTGTTCCTCAGCAGCTGCTATAACATCTTACATAAACCCAGAAGGAATTTCGTAACATGCAAGAAAGAAGATAGTACCTGGAATAGCAATAAAGTGGACCTCAACCTATATCACAAACATCACTGGAAACATGGTGTTTTTATCAGCACAAATCTGTTACTCCAAAGGTGCAAAAAAGGAGGAAACCTAAGTTCTATTGTATGCGCTCGTTGCGAGTCAGGGTCTGGAAAGATCGCTCGTTTTCTTCCTTGGCTTGTTCGACCACCCACAGCGTTGATTCTGCAGAAGCCCAAAGAGAGGTTGAGAACAGATATGCGGCGCTCATACGCAAATGCCGCCACTTACACGAAGTCCGGAGCGTTCACGGCAAGCTCGTCGAAGCTGGATTTGACGGCCACAGGTACCTCACAAACGTGCTCATCCAGATGTATGGCAACCTCGGCGGGATCCAGGAGGCCAAGCTTGCCTTTGAGCGGATGCCCGAGAGGAATCCATACACTTGGAATTTTCTCATCGTTGCTTGTTCCCGGAATGGGCATCTGGAGGAGGCTAGGATGGTGTTTGACAAGCTTCCGGAGAAGAGCGCGGTGACTTGGAACACAATGATCTCCTGTTACGCCCAGAAGCAATGCGTGAGCGAAGCAAAATGCCTGTTTGACAGCTTACCTGTCAAGGACGTGTTCTCGAGGAACATCTTGCTCACCGCATACGCCCAGAGCGGGAACTTGGCCGAGGCGAAGGAGATGTTTGATTCCATCCCGAGCGAGGAGCTGACCTCCATCTGCTGGAACAATATTCTCACGGCCTACTCGCAAAACCGGCAGCTTCCAGAGGCGAAGTCGGTCTTCGATCGGATGACGGAGAGGACAGTCGAGTCGTGGAACGCCATGATCACTGCGTACGTCGGGAACGGGGAGTTCGCAGCCGCCCTCCATCTTTTCCGGCTGCTAAAGCTCGACGGCACTCGGCCCAACAAGATCACCTTCACCTGCGTTGCTGAGGCGTGCTCGAGCATCGGAGACCCGACGGAGGGCCGAGCTCTCTTCCAGTGCGTCACCCAGAGCGATGAAACGCTGGATGTTCTCGTCGGCAACGGCTTCGTCAACATGTTCACAAAGTGCGGGAGCTTGGACGACGCGAAGCTGGTCTTCGACATGATCGCCGAGAAGAACAGCATCGCCGGGACGAGCATGGTGAACGCGTACGCGCAGGAGGGCCGGACTCGCCAAGCCAAGCTCGTCTTCGACGAGATGGTGGATCACGACGTTGTCTCGTGGACGACAATGCTGGCCGCCTACTTGAACAACGGCCACTTCACCTCCGCCGAGAACCTCTTTGCTCTGATGCCTGCGAGAGACTATCTCGCGTGGAGCACCATGGTTCTCGCCTACGCTGTCAAAGGAAACATCGAGTTGGCAACCAAACTCCACGAAGAAATGCCAGTGAAAGACGCTACCTCGTGGACCGCTCTCATCTCCGGGCATGCTCGAGCCGGGCACTCCAAGCAAGCGCTAGCGTACTTCAAGCTCATGGACCTCGAAGGGATCGAGCCGGACAGGATCACCTTGATGAGCGCTCTCGAGGCCTGCGCTAGCTCCACCGCTCTGGCCGAAGGAAAAACCATCTTCGAAGGCGCTGCTGGTCGAGGCCTCGATCGAGACACCTTCGTTGGCACAGCGCTGGTGAGCATGTTTGGAAAGTGTGGCCGCCTCGATCAAGCTCGAGCTCTCTTCGACAACCTCCCACTACCAAACGTGGTCTCCTGGACGAACATCATCGTCGCCTATGCCCAGAGCGGCGAGCGATCCCTGGCGGCCGAGATGTTTAACTGCATGGATCTCCAGGGAGAGCAGCCGAACTGGCTCACCTTCTCCACGGTGCTGGCGGCTTGCAGCCATGGCGGCCTCCTGGAAGACGCGCGCTGCTACTTCCTCCGGATGATTGGCGACAATTCCATCGATCCCGTCGTGGAGCACTATCGCTGCCTGGTGGATCTCCTGGGGCGCTCGGGGCAGCTGGACCGGATGGAAGATCTAGTGAACGAGATGCCGTTCGAGGGGGACGAGGTGTCGTGGACTGCCGTTCTTGGAGCTTGCAGCTTGCACGGCGATACCGAGCGTGGCGGACGGATCGCCAAACAGCTGCTCGAGATGGATCTTGATCGAGGATCGGCGCTCTACCTCTTGCTCGCGAATCTCTACACCTCTCTCAGCAACGGGAATGCTGGTCAAGAATCGAGTGATCCGCGCCTAGAATCGCGATCGCGATCGCCGGTCGATGGATTGCGATCGCTCTTCCTCAAAGAAACGTAGCTATGGAAACCCTAAAATCTTGATAGGGTTTATGGCGGGACAATCCAACTATGCGCCTCCGGCCACATTCTCCGCGGCGGAGGTCTGTAGCAATCTTTCCGGCTCTATCGCGATTCAATCTCGCTGCGCTCCAGGTGGAGTTTCTCGCGGAGGACGAGACGATCGGCATCATTCCCAGCTTGAGAATGGATCCCTTGCATTTGATTTCCGTGAGTGTTTTGCTACCAGCATTGCCATTTCTTCTCATTCTTGTGCCGTCCAGGGAGATTTTGGTCCCTTTCGCCCGCAAATCTCTGCTATAGTGCCTTTGTGGCTCGCAATTGCTCTCAAGAAGCGAGGGAAATGCCGGATCCAGGCTCCGGAGTGGATGACCGTAGGTACTTTGATCGATTCTTTCGATCTATCGAAGAGTTTTCTTTCGCTGTGTGTTCTTAACAAAGGTGAACAGAGAGGCTCACGGAAGTGCTGGAGGAAGAGCGTCAACAGCCACAGGAATTCCGACCTCTACCATTTCACTACATTGAGATATCTAGATTGTTGTTTGATCAGTAAGCTCCATTTCTTTCTTCCTGATGGTGGCTGATATATGTTTTTGATCGTTCTAGTGCGCAAGATGATATACCCGACTGTTACTTGGTACGAGCTCGAAGAAGATTTGCTGCTTGTTCGCGAAGTCTGATTATTCTTTCAGGTGAGGTCATTGATTGAAGACATACGCAATGTGAGGTTCCATAAGATTGAGGCTGGACTCGAGAAGCTCTCCAACAAAACATTTGCTGTGAAGGTGAGCTTCGTGAAGCACACACACTCAACAGCTATGACGGCCTCTTTTTTGCAGCTTACAAACCTCTCGGCTATGGAGGTGAACATCATCCGGCCATTCACAGTGCGGACGCTCCAGGCTCTTTTCAAGCATGGAAGCGACGAGTACCATAGGCATCCCGACGATAGGTTTTCCCAGCCAACTGTCATAAGAGTGAGTTAGTCGATGTTATCGGAATCTTTTTTCTTGTCTCACCACTCGATCTTCGTGAATGCAGCGGATTTAGTCGTGGTTTCTTTCTGCTTTGTGCTAAAATCCAAAAAGGAGTTTTTGGATCCTTGCACAGGTGTGGCAAACTAGATGAAGTGAACTAAATCTTTGTGTCGATTTCTTAAGAAGCTTTTTTGTACTCAGCTTCATCAGACTATTTTCCTTTTTAACTCTCCGTGTAAACGGTAAGTATCCAAAGCAACGCTTTCTTTCTGACCATGTTTGGTGCAGAAGTTACGTTGTCTAATCCCCGAAACAAATGCAAACCGCAGCCAGTGATGAGGTTTTCTTTGTGGTTTTCACTTGAGGTTTGTTGAATTACACTTGACGACTTTTACGCAGGTACGCATTCACTGCAGACCTGCTACATTAATGCTGGCGGAGAAGCTACCACTCTGGCCGTAGGCTGCCTCATGTGCTTCTTGCTCTCTCCTCTGGGTGGACGAAGCACAACAGCCGAGGAGCCATGGGTGAGAAGAAGAAGAAGAAAACATCTATGGTGGTGAAGCTGTGGGAGTTTCTCAAGAACGTCAGGCAAACTCCTGTTCCATTCGAGCCAGTAGAGAGCTGCGACTTCCTTGACAGGAGTGACGACTTGGTGGTTTCAGATTTGGAAGGCACTCTCCTCAGGTCAGCCAGCTATTTCCCATATTTCCTCCTGGTGGCTTTTGAGGCCGGAAGCGTCCTCCGAGCAGCTATTCTCCTCTTCGCGTATCCGGCAATATGGCTTCTAGCATCCCAAGCGACAGCGATTCAGATAATGACTTTCATCTCCTTCATCGGCATCAAGGTGTCGGTGATCGAGCGAGTTGCGGTGGCCGTGCTCCCGAAGTTCTACCTGGAAGATATGCACCTCCACGCCTTTCGGGTCTTCACGGCTTGCGGCACCAAGTACGTGATCACGGCGTCGCCTAGAGTGATGGTGGAGCATTTCCTCAAGCACTACCTGGGAGTGGACGTGGTGCTGGGGACCGAAGTTCACGTTGCTCGAGGAGGCTTTTGCACGGGATTTCTCCAGAGCCCGGGAGTTCTGGAAGGGGGAAACAAGGCCTTTGCTGTGAGGAAGTACCTGCGAGACAGACTACCGGACCTGGCATTGGGCTGCAAGAGCACGGATTTTCCATACATGGCACTGTGCAAGGTCAAGTTTTTTTTCTTTTCGTGTTTCTTGTCTTGCTCTTGCTAACAGACACTTTGTTTTTTTTCTCCCAGGAAGCCTTCGTCGTTCTAAACAGCTCCAATGCCCCGACTGTACCGCGCGACGAGTACCCAAAGCCGCTTATATTCCACGACGGTAGAATCGCGTGCCGCCCGACTCCAGCGAAAGCTCTCACGCTCCTCCTCTGGTCGCCAGTCGGCATCCCTCTCGCATTCCTCCGCGGCTCGGTCCCGCTTCTCATCAACGACACCCGCATCGTCGTCCTCGTCTGCGCCTTGCTCGGCGTCCGTATCCGCGTCAACGGCACACCGCCCACCAGCAGCAGTACCAACAAAGGTGGCGGCACGCTCTTCGTCTGCTCGCACCGCACGCTGCTGGACCCGGTGTTCCTCTCGGGCGGCGTGCAGCGCAGGGTGTCGGCCGTGACGTACAGCATCAGCCGGGTGTCCGAGGTCCTGGCCCCGATCAAAACGGTCCGGCTCACGCGCTGCCGGAGCCAGGACGCGCGGCGCATGCACAACATCCTCCTGGACGAGTGCAAGGATCTGGTGGTGTGTCCCGAGGGGACGACGTGCCGCGAGCCATACTTGCTGCGATTCAGCTCGCTCTTCGCGGAGCTGTCCGACGCGATCGTCCCGGTAGCCATGGACGCCCGCGTCCAGCTCTTCTACGGCACTACCGCTCGCGGCTGGAAGGCGCTCGACCCGCTCTACTTCCTGATGAATCCCCGGCCCGAGTACGAGATGTGGTTCCTGGATCAGCTGCCGTGGGAGATGACTTGCGCGGCCGGGAACTCGGCTCACGACGTTGCGAACTTGATCCAGAGGAGGATCGCCGACAAGCTGGGATTCCAGTGCACGAACTTGACGAGGAAGGATAAGTACCTGATGCTGGCCGGGAACGAGGGCGGTGTCGCCAACAAGCAAAAGAGCTTGCGGCGGTCCATGAAGCGGCTGAGGAGCAAGATGGGGAGCTAAAGAATAGAGAAGCTCTCCTACCGACGTGGATCTGACGTGGTAGTGACGTGTGCTTTGTCACTTGAGAAGAATGACCTGCGAGAATCTGAGCAGTACTTCTGATTGGTTTCCACAAGTGTTAAGACTGCGAATCGTCTTGGCATCTCGTCTCTTTCCTGCGAAGCAGAGGTGCCGTGTTTCTCTGTGCTTCTCGAACTATGGGCTGCGTTGGAACTGAGATCCAGCATGGGAAACATCGTTTGTAGACTGATGTCCATGGTACCTTTCAACGACAAATGGGCAACAAGGACAGATTAGATGTATACCCAATTGTTACACACTTTGCTTTGAAATGGTTTTCCCGAAAGTTTCGTGTCAGCTTGCTGGTCCATTCGTGATAATCCGAAAGTGGACCAAAAGTTCTCACGAGCGTTCAAGGTTGACTCAATCTGAGGAACAAAATCAACATACTTATAGCGAAGTTTCGAGGATCAAACTCTTAGTTCTTTCTTTGCTATCCATGAAGAACGAATATATATCATCATGGAAGGCGATGGTCTGGATTCCAATTCCTGGAGCTCCCAACTGGCAGACTACGTGATGTTGCTCAAGTCGTTCAAGGACCAGCTCCAGCACCACGTTCGCGTCCATGCCAAGGCAGCTCTAACAATCACGATCGCGATCACGGGTACGCACAATCTCTCTTTGATTCCTTCCTAGAGCTAGGCGGTGCCGGTATCGATCATCAACAAACCGACAATATGATCGAGGATGCCAAGCCCATGACAGATCTCAAAGCATCGATCGTCAAGTGCTGCGAAGCCATCGCCGCGAATGCCACCACCCAAGCCTACGCGCTCGTCAGCGAGCTGAGGGACAAGTCCTCTTCCACAGGAACCACAGTGGAGCGCCTAGCCTTCTACTTCTCCGAGGCACTCATAGCTCGAATCACTGGCACCGGGAGGCTGCTCTATAATACCTTCAAATCCAGGCGAACCATCGACGAGACCCTCCAGATCTTCGCCACAGTCGCGCAGACCTCCCCGGGCTTTGGGCTGCCAATCTTCTTCACGAACCAGACGATCCTGGACGAGACATCGTCGGCGGCCCGCGTGCACGTAGTCGACTTTGGAATCGGTCCGGGCTATCGGTGGCTGTGCCTGATCAAGGATTTCTCCGAGAGATCCGGCGGCCCGCCACACTTTCGTGTCACCGCGGTAGATCGACCGAGCAACTCCCTCTTTTTCCCCAGGGAAGATGTGGGTGGCAAGCTCGAGAGATACGCCAGCAGCCTCGGCGTTCCATTCGAGTTCCACTCGGTCGTGACCGCCGAATGGGATTCGATCCAATCCTCGCAGCTGATGATCCAGCCGGAGGAGGTCCTGATCGTCACCTCGTTCCACGAGCTGCGCGAGCTCTCGAACGATTCGAAGAGGAGGTTCCTGAGGAACATCCACGGGATGGAGCCCAAGCTCTTCCTCAACGCCGCCTTCCCTCCAGTGGGATTCAACTCGCCATCGCTGGTGGCGCGCGCGCGAGAGGCCTTCGACTTCCACGCGGGCGTGTTTGAAGCCATCGCCGCGTCGCTGGCGGAGTCACGATTCGCGGGCGAGAGGAGGTTCCTGGAGCAGCTCCGCGGGCTGGAGATCCTCAACACAGTGGCGTGCGAGGGCGAGGATCGCGTGAAGAGGCCCGAGGGGTACAAGCAGTGGCACGAGCTGATGCGCGGGGCCGGCTTCCAGGGCTATGAGATCAAGCGCCATGTCTACGCTGGAGCAAAACAAATGCTGGCGACGTACTCGAGTGCGAGAGAGTTTAGCGTGGGGCGCAGCGGGAATTGGATCCTCTTGCGGAGGAATGGGCAGGTCCTCATCGCCATTAGCAACTGGACTTGTTGAATTTGACTAAAGCTCGCCGGAGATGCGAGCAGCAATGTAACGTCAGCTGGCGGCATGGCAGCGGTAGCGCGGCTGTTCCGGGCAGCTTTCTCTTTGCTAGATTGCTCATGCTTTGGTACTTATCTTACTGATCTTACGACATTAGAAATGAATAATAACCATAAAATACCTCAGAATATTGGAAATATTTTAAAGGAATATTCACTAGATTTGCTTAAGCAAATCAATTATTGAAAAGAGGAATTTTTGTCAATCTCGCTGTCAAGTGTCAGTGGAAAGAGTGTTAAACTGAGATCATGGGATCGTTTGCAAAAGACAAGGTCTTAGATGCACACGTAACGCTGCGAGTAGGATCTTTTCAAAATGGTCGCTCTCAAGTAAATTTTTTAAAGTTTTCCATTCCAGCTGTGGACCAAGAGTTTTGGTCTGATTTGCTGATCACGAGCATCATGGAATCCTCAAACTATTCTGTGAGGAAAGAACTGAGAAGCAAATGATCCTTCATTTGTGGCGCTATAAGTACCGTCAATAAGTACGGTGATCTGTCTAGATGGAAGGCGATGGTCGGCAATCCAACTGGAGCGAGTCCAACCCTATGGCGGACAACTCTAACAATCAGGATCACGGGTACGCGCAATCCCTCTTTGACTCCTTCATAGAGCTAGACGATGCCGGTGACCATCAAATCGATCAGCAAACTGACAATCTGGTCGCGGCTGAGGAAGCCAAGCTCATGAGATATCTCAAAGCATCGATCGTCAAGTGCTGCGAAGCCATCGCCGCGAATGCCACCACCCAAGCCTACGAGCTCGTCAGCGAGCTGAGAGACAAGTCCTCTCCCACAGGAACCACGGTGGAGCGCCTAGCCTTCTACTTCTCCGAGGCGCTCGTGGCTCGAAGCACTGGCACCGGGAGCCTGCTCTACAATGGCCTCATCAAATCCAAGCGACCCATCGACGAGATCCTCCAGTTGTTCGCCACAGTCGCGGAGACCTCCCCGGGCTTTGGGCTGCCAATCTTCTTCACGAACCAGACGATCCTGGACGAGACATCGTCGGCGGCTCGCGTGCACGTAGTCGATTTTGGAATCGGTCCGGGCTATCGGTGGCTGTGCCTGATCAAGGATTTCTCCGAGAGATCCGGCGGCCCGCCACACTTTCGCGTCACCGCAGTGGATCGACCAAGCAACTCTCTCTTATATCCCAGGGAGGATGTGGGCGCCAAGCTCGGCCGCTACGCCAGCAGCCTCGGCGTTCCATTCGAGTTCCACTCGGTGGTGACTGCCGACTGGGATTCGATCGGACCATCGCAGCTCATGATCCAGCCGGACGACGTCCTGATCGTGACTTCATTCCACAAGCTGCGCGAGCTCTCGGACGATCCAAAGAGGAGGTTCCTGAGGAACATCCACGCGATGGAGCCCAAGCTCTTTCTCAACGCCGCCTTTCCTCCGGTGGGATTCAACTCGCCATCGCTGGTGGCGCGCGCGCGAGAGGCCTTCGAGTTCTACGCCGGCATGTTTGAAGCCATCGCCGCGTCGCTGGCGGAGTCGCGATTTGCGGGCGAGAGGAGGTTCCTGGAGCAGCTCCGCGGGCTGGAGCTGCTCAACACGTTGGCGTGCGAGGGCGAGGAGCGCGTGGAGAGGCCCGAGGGATACAAGCAGTGGCAGGAGCTGATGCGCGGGGCCGGTTTCGAGGGCTACGAGATCAAGCGCCATGTCTATGCTGGAGCGAAGAAAATGCTGGCGACGTACTCGAATGCGAGAGAGTATAGCGTGGGGCGCAGCGGGAATTGGATCCTCTTGCGGAGGAATCGGCAGGTCCTCATCGCTATTAGCAACTGGACTTGTTGAATTTGACTAAAGCTCACCGGAGATGCCAGCAGCAATGTAACGGCAGCTGGCGGCATGGCAGCGGTAGCGCGGCTAGATTGCTCATGCTTTGGTACTTATCTTACTGATCCTCCAATCACGACATTAGAATATTGGAAATATTGGAAATATTATTCACTATCAATCAGATTTGCTTAAGCAAATCAATTACGAATTTCCAGTCATGGAATTTTTGTCAATTTCGTCTCTTTCATTTGGCCGGTCAACGGAAAGAGACTGCCGTGTTGAGCATTTCCTCCAACACTTTGGTCATTCAACAGGCCATAAGCGAGAAAGTGAGTTCTCTCTCTTTTGCTTTCATAGATGGGAGTCCAAAGACAAGGTCTTAGATGCACACGTAACGCCGCGAGTAGGATCTTTTCAAAATGGTCGCTCTCAAGTAAATTTTCTAAAGTTTGGGGTTGGTGTCTCCGTGGAAGCAGCGGCTTGCTTGAGTAAGTCCTGCTTGTCCATTGACACGAAGTAAGCCATTTGTGGATTTCTAAGTTGCGAGTCATCCACAGCTTTGATGAACCTCTCGGCAACCTGGAGCAATCCCGAAGATTCAAACTGTGGACCACAAGTTTTGGTCTGATTTGCTGATCACGAGCATCATGGAATCCTCAAACTTTTCTGTGAGGAAAGAACTGAGAAGCTAGGAAGAGAATTGATCCTTCATTTGTCGCGCTATAAGTACCGCGAATAAGTACGGTGATCTGTCTAGATGGAAGGCGATGATCTGCAATCCAACTGGAGCGAGTTCCAACCTGTGGCGGACAACTCTAACAATCAGGATCACGGGTACGCGCAATCCCTCTTTGATTCCTTCATAGAGCTAGACGATGCCGGTGACCATCAAATCGATCAGCAAACTGACAATCTGGTCCTCGATCAACAAACTGACAATCTGGTCGCGGTTGAGGAAGCCAAGCTCATGAGAGATCTCAAAGCATCGATCGTCAAGTGCTGCGAAGCCATCGCCGCGGATGCCACCACCCAAGCCTACGCGCTCGTCAGCGGGCTGAGAGACAAGTCCTCTCCCACAGGAACCACGGTGGAGCGCCTAGCCTTCTACTTCTCCGAAGCGCTCGTGGCTCGAATCACTGGCACCGGGAGCCTGCTCTACAATGGCCTCATCAAATCCAGGCGACCCATCGACGAGATCCTCCAGTTGTTCGCCACAGTCGCGGAGAGAATCCCGGGCTTTGGGCTGCCAATCTTCTTCACGAACCAGACGATCCTGGACGAGACATCGTCGGCGGCTCGCGTGCACGTAGTCGATTTTGGAATCGGTCCGGGCTATCGGTGGCTGTGCCTGATCAAGGATTTCTCCGAAAGATCCTGCGGCCCGCCACACTTTCGCGTCACCGCGGTGGATCGACCAAGCAACGCCCTCTTCTATCCCAGGGAGGATGTGGGCGCCAAGCTCGGCCGCTACGCCAGCAGCGTCGGCGTTCCATTCGAGTTCCACTCGGTGGTGACGGCCGACTGGGACTCGATCGAACCATCGCAGCTCATGATCCAGCCAGACGACGTCCTGATCGTGACTTCGTTCCACAAGCTGCGCGAGCTCTCGGACGATCCAAAGAGGAGGTTCCTGAGGAACATCCACGCGATGGAGCCCAAGCTCTTCCTCAACGCCGCCTTCCCTCCAGTGGGATTCAACTCGCCATCGCTGGTGGCGCGCGCGCGAGAGGCCTTCGAGTTCTACGCCGGCATGTTTGAAGACATCGCCGCGTCGCTGGGGGAGTCGCGATTCGCGGGCGAGAGGAGGTTCCTGGAGCAGCTCCGCGGGCTGGAGCTGCTCAACACGTTGGCGTGCGAGGGCGACGAGCGCGTGGAGAGGCCCGAGGGATACAAGCAGTGGCACGAGCTGATGCGCGGGGCCGGGTTCGAGGGCTACAAGATCAAGCCCCATGTCTATGCTGGAGCGAAGCAAATGCTAGCGACGTACTCGAATGCGAGAGAGTATAGCGTGGGGCGCAGCGGGAATTGGATCCTCTTGCGGAGGAATCGACAGGTCCTCATCGCCATTAGCAACTGGACTTCTTGAATAGAATCTCCAGATAATTTAACAAGGGCGGCGTATTTTAGGGTTCTTGTGAAAATGGCTATGGCGCTCGCCAGCGCGCCGGAGCTTCTCCACCAGGGGCCGCAATGCGAGCAGCAGCGGAGCGGCAGGCATGGCAGCGGTAGCGCCGCTCTTCCCGTGCGGTTTCGGGGCAGGCAAGCGCGCATTGCTCTGTGCTGGATTGCTCATGCTTTGGCTGCTCGTGTTTTAGATCGAAGCGGCTGTCGTGCACAGCTAGGGCGTCGAAAATGCAGCACAGTAGTTTCTCTAGCGAGCGGTTTTGGTCCCCGGATGCAACGATTCATGATGGATTGTGGTCGATTAGGTACTCTACTGGAGCGATTGAGAGATTTTTTTAATTTTCTTTCTCTTCGCAGGAGAGATTTGGAGGTGCCGCCCTCGGCATATCTGGGAGGTGCTTACGCTGCTGGGCAAGGCCAAGGTCCACCTCCCATGCTACAAGAGCGCTTTCAGAGTGTTATCACTCAGCTCTTCCAGCACGTAAGTTTGTCGTTTGATCTGTTTTGTAAATTTTCCTTGCTTGATACTTTCAGCGGATAATTCGATGCGGTGGAGCTGTTGACGATGATATGGCAAATCTCATTGTTGCGCAGCTTCTCTATCTGGATGCTGCGGATCCAAAGAAGGTTTGTGGGTTATAACATGTAGAAGATGGTTAAAGCTCGATTGATTTTGTAGGATATTGTCATGTATGTAAATTCACCTGGAGGTTCCGTTACCGCTGGTATGGTTTTTTTTTTTTTTCCCTATCGAGTTGTCAGCTAACAATTTATTTTCTTTCTGCTCAGGAATGGCCGTGTTTGACACCATGAGGCACATTCGTCCGGACGTGAGTACTGTCTGTGTTGGTCTCGCTGCAAGGTTTGCTTCTCAGTCCTATGTGACTCGTTTTCTAAACACATTTCATCTCTTTCATGGTTTTGTAGTATGGGTGCTTTTCTTCTTAGTGCAGGCACAAAAGGTATTCTACACACTTACATGATTTTTTTTTCTCACGTCTGCCATTTTGAAACTCCAGGAAAGCGTTATAGTTTACCAAATTCTAGGATCATGATTCACCAGCCGCTCGGTGGCGCTCAAGGACAGCAGTCCGACATTGAGATCCAGGTACACAAGCGATGAGTTCGTATTCATGGATGGAGTAACTGACATTCAAAATGACGACAGGCCAATGAAATCTTGCATCACAAAGCGAACTTGAACAGCTATCTATCTTATCACACCGGGCAGCCACTGGAAAGGATAATTCAAGACACCGACCGGGATTTCTTCATGAGTCCCAAGGAAGCTCAAGAGTATGGCCTCATTGACGGTGTCATTTCCAATCCACTGAAAGCGCTATCACCACTTCCAGCTCCGGCAGCAGCTTGAGGAGAGGTAATTGCATTTCTTCATTCTTTTCTCTTGCTGTTCTTTCTAAACCAACGAAGTTCTCTTCTAGGAACGAAATAACGAGCGGAGCTTATTCTACTTCGTGATTGATTTGGTGTACTGGTAGTACTGGTACTTCATGATGGGAACTTCGTCAGCTCCATTCCCCGTGATAAAGAAGTAAAGGTAGCCGGCTATGAAGGCCGTGAGAAAGAGCGAGAGCACGGCGATCCAGAGCTTACTTCGGAATAGTTTGGCCAGGGATTTCTCTAGGCCTACTGGTGAGATTGCTTGGTCTTCTTTTTCTCCTGTGGATTCTGGCTTGTTGGTAGCTCCTGCCACAATAGATGGATTTCTTAGCATTCTAGAATTCTTTGTTGTGTAGATTTGCATTGGAATTCTTATTCTCGTTGCTTTGTTGAAGGGATGAATTGAAGAACACAACGTTGGCGCGTGGAAGAGAAGCGAAGAACACAACGCTGGAGCGTGGAAGAGAAGCGCCATAGCAAGCCCTCTTTTCTATCTTTCTAAGTTTTTATAGGATGTGATGGACGGCCAAGATTGATTCTCCAACGGAATAGCCACATCAGATCTTTTATATGTCTGGTTTGCCCTAACCCCATATATCTGAAAGGGAAAAAAAAAGAGAGAAAACAGGGGAGAGCTGTACGCGACGCTATCGGGGTGTGGCGCTGCAGATCCATGGTAAGAGCATCCAATTCCGCGATCCAGAGGTCTCTGGTAGAGTAATTTGTGATCTTCTTGCCGAATGCTCCAGGAATTTGGAGGACCCCGGATTCATCCATAGCGCGCGCGCGAGAGAGAGCGAGAGAAGCGAGGGATTGATTGGCATTGCTCTAGGGATGGCTGACTTTGGGGCTAGATGGAATTACGCTACTGCTGACAGGAGGACTCCATCGCCCTCGCCAAAGAGACCCCGACGAGACTACGGTAAAATTTGTTTTGGTTCTTTCTCTTTCTTTGTTAACTTCTTCTTTCACTCAGAGAGAACTTACGATGATCGAGGTGGCTGGGGAGGCCGCGAAGGCGATCAACTCACAACATCCTCGGATCTCTTGCGCAACGGGGTAGATCTTTCACAATGTGGAGAAAACAAAACACACAACTTTCGTGTTTTTTCGGCAGCTTTCGTTTGCGGGACTTTCCTCGGACTTGGGATTGTCTGGAGTCGGGCTCGGCGTGAGTGGTGCTGCCAGTTTGAGCGCTCTCGGGGCCGGGCTATCAGCGCTGGATGATTCGTCGCTGATCACGCAAACTTCCCAGATGATGGGATACGACGTTGCCTGCTTAGCCGGAGCTCGATCCAACTTGAACATCAACACCGGCGATGGCCTCCCTCACGACGCATCCTCCACTCTTTTCGTGGATGGATTGCCATCGGACTGTACGCGCAGAGAGGCAGCACGTATCCTTTCAGTGATCGTTTCTCGATTTCTCTCATATGGTTTTGTGGCCTTGACTGGAGTTGTCTCAGATATCTTCCGGCCATTCATCGGTTTCAAAGAAGTTCGGCTTGTTCACAAGGACGCAAAGAGAGTAAGATCTTCCTTGTTCTCGAAAGTTTCGTCAAAGTTTTTATCGAAAGTTTTTTGCTGCGCAGGCAACCGGGGAGAAGCTGGTCTTGTGCTTCGTGGAGTTCATGGATGCCAAGTGCGCGGCCACGGCCTTGGAAGCCTTGCAAGGTAGAGTGCTCGCGTTCTTCTTTCCTTTTACGTTTTGCTTCCTGCTTTGGGTCACCATGATCATGCTCCTCCCTGCTGGTGTTTCTTTAAGTCCCTGGGACGGGCCTGGGAGTTGTAGCTCCTGGGAAACTCACACTTTTCCAGCTTGTACTATCATTTTGCCAAGGGACTGGCTTGGCATTCTTCGAACTTTTCCTAAACGAAACGTTAAAAAAGAAGAGAAAGAGAAAAGAATGAGAATGAGTAAACAGAGGAAAGGAACGATCATGGTCTAAAGAACCAACCTTGAGAGCTTTCCCAGAACTTAAAAACCGTGCGCGGGCCTTGCAGGTTATAAGTTTGATGAGAATGATCCCGATTCGTACGTTTTGCGACTTACGTTTGCTCGATACGGCCCGAGAGGTGCTCCGCGATCTCGATCCCCGCTTAGAGTCCGAGACCGAGCACAGTTTGCCAACAACACCAACAACAATCGCAGAGATCGACGCCGTTAAAAATTCTCTCTAGAGAAAGAAAGAGATTGAGAGAGAGAGAAAGAGAGAGAGAGAGAGACGAGAACCTCCTTTGTTTTGCCACCACCACCTTGAGCTTCTTCTCGCTTTTCTCCACATCCTGTTCGAGATCTTCGTCTGGAACACGAACGAATAAAAGTAGTCAAGAGAGTGAGAGAGCTTTCCAAAACTTTCTCCTTTCTTTTCCTTGCTGCTGCTAAGTTACTATGCTGTATAGAGGACGAAGAGTTAGCTACACAAAGATCTTCACTAGAGCTTACTTGGTATGCTATGGTTGCTTCGCAGCTATGGTGCCATGCTTAACTTGGGCTACTTTGCAGCTATGGTGTCATAAACTGCCTCGCGGCAAGACTGGCTCGTGGATCGCCGTAGCTGTTTCGCAGCAGCGCGATGACTCCATTCTTTTGCTTGATCTGCGACTTGAGGCTCTCGATCTCCTTCTCGAGCTTCTCGGCTTTCCTCGCCTTCTCCTCGTCCTGATCCGCGTCGATGGCGCGAGTCAGCTCCTCCACCCGAGCTTTGAGCCCGGCGTTGTCTTCCTTCGCCCTCTTGAGCTCCTCCACGGCCTCGTTAAGCTCCTGCTGGAGCTTGCTCGCGTGTTCCTTGGACTTGTCGAGCTCCTCCCTCTGTGCAACTTCTGCCGCGTTGGCTGCTTCCAGAATTCCCACTTTCGAGTAGAGCTGGTATATTGCGAGCTTGAGCTTGAAGACCTCAGTCTTCCTCATCCTGTTCTTGCTCACCAGCAGCTTGAGCCCCTCGTCGAGATCGTCCGGGACGGTGATCGGCTCCTTTGGAGGCGCTGTGAAAGTCCTTCGTTGGTTGGATGAAAATGAAGGAAACAAACCATTACCTTCGATGGTTTCCATCTCCGGAAGCCCGTCGCCGTGAGAGAAGTCGGCGTCCATTTCGTAGCATACGGCCCTCGTAACCTGTGAAAAAGAAAGTGGGATATAAACCACGATGGCTATGGCTTCTACACAAAAAGAGAAAGAAAGAAGAAGAAGAAGAAACTGTGATAAAGGACATGGAAGAAACTCTAGCGGAACGAAGAAACACGGAATAGATCACACAAGCACAGAGAAAGCAGCATAGGTAGAACCAGAAACAAGAGAAAGAATAGATCAAAGATCATAGCACTCAAACGAAGAAAAAACTTCTTCGCAAATGTAGCACGATCCATCAAAACGAGCAAACCAAAGATCATAGCACTCGAACCAGGAGAGTAGAAGCAAAGAAGGAGAAAAAATCCTAGCACGATCCAAGCGAATAGACCAAACAAAAGAATCGTCACGAACCTCTTTCCAGTTGTCGTCGAGGCTTTCCTCCTCTTCCTGTGGAGCGGGAGTAGAAGGAGTGATGGGCGCAGTACCGTCCTCGCTCACAGCCACAACCACATTCTCGATCTCTTCCAAGCTCACCACCATATCCTCGCTCGATCCCGGGGCTTTGGCTTCGCCATCCGACAATGTCGCCTTGGCGTTGCTCGTGCACGATCGGAGATTCCTCGCCGTGGAGGGAGCCGGGCCGCGGCGCTTACGACCCTTAGCCTGCTTCGCCCCATCGTCCTTTGCCATTCTTGTCCTCCTTTTTTTCAAACCCTTTTAGGGTTCTTGAGCTTTGCAATGGGTATAGTAGATCAATCGCGGCTTCTCCAGGAGGGGCTCCTCCAGCGGCATGTGATGGCGCTCATTGTCTCGTATCTCCGGGACAACAATCTCAACCAGGTAATCGATCCTCGTCCTTGCGAGCGCCTGGAAATTCTCCATGATTCTTCGTTCCAGGCAGCCACTGCGGTCGCAAATGCGACCATGATCCCTCTTAACATCGAGCTTCCTCCAAACAAATTACTGGAGCTTGTCCAGAAGGTCGCGAATTCTTCTACCTTCCATTCTTTCAGACGATTCTCGCGAATTCTTCTAACGTTTTTTACTCTGTAAGCAGGGACTTGCCGTCGAGAGTAGCGCTCCAGCGAGGGGATCAGCTTCCATCGACGCTGGGACGAGTTCTATCGGATATGGCCCTCTTCCAGTCCTACCATCGAGACTCACCGATTTCAAGTACTTTCTCTCTTTTTCGATCTAGCATTGTGCTACTCTTTGGCAGCTCGTTACAAACAGGCAAACGCGCGTCCAAGTTCTTCCCAAAGCTTGTCTCCCAGCAAATATCGGAGCATAAGGTAGCGCACTACTTTGTTCGCGTGAAAGAAAGTTTTCACGCTAACTTTTTCTTTGTCTCTTTTCTTTGTTTCAGAATGCCGCACGGTGTGCTCGATTCAGCCCGGATGGCCGGCTCGTCGCAACAGGAGGAGCCGACGCATCGATCAAGCTGTTTGAAGTACGTTAAGTCTTTCTAGTGTTCATCTTTCTTCTTCTTTTGGCTGATATCTTCCTTTGTTTTTCTTGTTCTTGAAGGTTGAAAAGATACAGCAAATGATGCTCCCAGATGTAGGATCGATCAGGCCGGCCATCAGGACGTTTTTCGATCATATACATGCAAGTCTTCTTTCGATTTTGTTCTTGCTTACTTGAGGCTTTCGACGCAGCCTATCAACGATCTGGACTTCCATCCTCAAGCTCATATTCTTGTTTCTGGTGCTAAGGACCGCACTATCAAGTAAAGCGAATTAGCCTTTTGAAACTTCTCTGATGTAAGATGACTACAGGTTTTTTGATTTCGCAAAAACTTCTGCTCGCCGAGCCGTCAAAGCGATTCAAGTATGCTGGTTTTTGTGGAACTTGGAAATGATCGAGGTCTAACGCTTTGGCTTTGCTTTTCAGGACACACACAACGTGCGATCAGTTTGCTTTCATCCATGCGGGGATTTTTTGCTTGCTGGTAAGCATTCGATGGGAAGTTATAAATTCACGCTAATGTTTTTGCCAGGAACGGACCATCCAATACCTCATCTCTATGACTCAAACACGCTTCAGTGCTATGTATCAGCCTCCCTTCAAGAGAAGCATGTTGGTAGTGCTATCAACCAGGTGCGCTTTATGCTTAATATTTTGTGAGATTGATGGACAAGTTCAACCGCAGGTAAGATTCTCGGAGAACGGAGGTCTTTATGTTACAGCAAGCAAAGATGGCGGTGTTCGCTTCTGGGATGGAAAAACTGCTCGGTGTGTCAGGGCGATTCAAGGTGCTCATGTTTCAGCTGAAGCCACAAGTGCCGTTTTTACAAGAGATCAAAGGTGGTGATAGACTACTGCTGCTGGTCCCTAAGCTTTTCGATGGTTTGTGTTGCAGATACGTGCTTTCGTGCGGCAAAGACCTTGCAGTAGTACTGTGGGATGTAGGCAGCGGTAGGCAAGTCAAGCGTTACATTGGCAGCCAACACTCTCAGACGAGATGCCAGGTTTTTCGAAGTGATGCCTCTGGACTTGCATGATCGTTGTGCTGCTTTCAGGCGGTCTTCACTCACAACGAAGAATTCGTTTTGTCCAGCGACGAACCGAAAGGCGAGGTATTCTAGATGAGCTCCATAAACAATCATGCTCACCACTTTTATCTTTTCAGGTTGTCGTGTGGGATGCTCTTACTGGTGACCTCATGAGTCGTCTCAATTCGAATCACGCCGGTGCCCTTCGCTGTATCGAGCATTCTCCAAGTGAAGCTTGCTTTGTAACATGCGGAAGTGATCGTACCGTGAGATTCTGGCAAACAGCGAGGTAAGCTTGCTACTGCACTGATGTTAGACAGTTCACTCACATCCTGTATTACAGGTGAAGATCTTCTCGTGCAAAATCTCTCGACAACACCGACAAACATTCCGAACAACGGTGCTACTTCAACTTTTGCCTGCATGGAGTTTTCTACATTCCGAATCATCTCCGAGAAGCATTCGATTTCCACCGCAAGTAGATCTTCACGACCAATGTCGATCTTGCCATCAACCAGCTGCGAAGCTTGATACTCCGACAATCTCACTCAAGCGCAGTGGAGACTGGAATGCTTCTCGCCACAGTCCTTTTCCCTTTCGGTGCTTCTCAGCGACACTCGGCTCCAATGCTTCCAAGTTAGTAACGTTTTGAGAAGGAAAGACTCCTATAAATTCTCGTTAAAGGCAACGATTTAAATACTCCACGAATTTTCTTTATCCTCGCAGTGGCGTTTGTATAAACCCTATTTATTGCCAGCGGCATGGAGCGGGAGAGCATGGAGCCGGACAAGATTGACGGGGCGTTGGAGATGAAGGCGCTCCGGAGAGTCATTGCCACCTATCTCAAGTGAGTCGAGGATCTCTTCCTCCCAAAACTGGCACTGATTCTTCCTTCTCCGATTTTTGGTTTTGGATGATTCCAGCTATGCGAGCTCCGCAGAGGATGATGTGAGACGATGGGAGCGATCGTACTCGCGACTACCGTCGAGGCAAAAGGTTTGAGAATTTGGAGAGAGCCATTGAGTTTCTTCTTCTTCGCTTTTTCTTTTGTAGGAGCTTCTAAGTCATCTGCCAAAGAAATATGCCGAAGTGAGGAGGTACTCTTCTTGTTGAGAAAAAAACGATTTGTGTTCCATCTTTCTATCTATCAGGTGTATTTCAAGGAATTTCCATCTCATATCCACAATGCTTCGGGTACTCGTTTTATTTCTTCTCTTATTGTGATGAAAGAAGCTCTTTCCTCTCGCAGTACTTTGAGCCTCCTTTCGAAATGAGCGACGACGAACAACAGTTTGAGCATGTTTCCGATGCTGGGAACGAGGACGTTACGACTGCTGGTTGCAAGAATCACAAGAAAGACCACGAGAATGCGAACGGTTGGAAAGATTGTCGCAGCGAAACGAGCGTTAGTAACAAGAGACTAGCAGTCGAAAACGAGGGAACAAAGTCTGCAGTCGAGGTGCAAGGCTCGCACGAGGTATGCTTTTGTTTTTTTCTTCTTTTGTTCAAGCTCTGGAGAGTTTGCTTTATGTTCTTAAGATGGATGACTTCCATTTCGGATCTCGAGAAATGCCAAATTCAACCGGTGGTTTTCATTTTGAGGACAATGCCGACCAACACTTGCACGTCAGACCGTCAGATGTTGATAAGGTTCGTGGGCCTTTGGAGTTTCTCATTCTTGCAACTATCCTCTGTACTTGTGTAGGTCCGTTGCGTTCTTCGAAACATTGTAAGAGACTGGACAAAAGAGGTAGAGGTTTTCGAGTTTGTCTAGTGTTCTTCTTTTCCTGATTAGTTTTCTTCACAGGGAGCTGCTGAGCGTGACAAGTGCTATTCGCCGCTGCTACAAGAGCTGCAGTCATGGTTTCCAAATATTGATCCCGAGGCGTACGTTTATTTACTCGCAAAATCTCTTGATTCACTCTTGAAAATCTCGCAGGAGACCAAGCTGCTTAGTTCCTGGAGCGGGACTGGGACGACTAGCCTTGGAGATATCACGACTAGGTAATCTAATCTATACTATCAAGGTTTGATGGTTTCTACATGGTGTTTTTCAGGGTTCGTGTGCCAAGGGAATGAGTTTTCATACTACGTGCTCATTTGCTCGAGTTTTATCCTTAACCAGTAAGCGATTTCATTTTCTGTAGAGCGAAGATTAAAAGTGTGCAATGCAGGACTGTCGAGCCGAACGAATTTGAGATGCACCCGTGGATACACAGCAACTGCAACAAACTTTCGGACAAGGATCAGCTCGAATCTGTACGCTTTCCTGATGTTCACCCTGGAAGGTTTTCTAGTTCCAGCAGCGATCTTACAGTTCAGCTCATGGATATTCAGATAACAGTGCAGGAATTACTGAAGGCTTTTCGATGTGTGCCGGTGATTTTCTGGAGGTTTATGGCCACGAGAGCCAAACAGGTTAGCCTTTCTTTCAAGGAAAAAACCAAAAACAATCGTTTCTTTCTCAAACTTTTTCGTTTTTTTTTTTTTTGTTTTACAGGTGCCTGGGATGCTGTGGTGACTTGCTTCTTCATCGACACGGCGCACAACGTCGTGGACTACATAGAAGTGATTCACAAAGTTCTCAAGCCCGGTGGTGTAAGCATCGATGTTGATGTTTGTTTGATTTGATATCTAAGACGTTAGTGGAGTTTTCTTCGTGCCAGGTGTGGATCAATCTGGGGCCCCTTCTCTACCACTTCGCTGATGCTCACGAATTCTCCTCCCACGACGTAAGCCCTCTATAATTTTTTCGTTTCTTCTATCAGCAATGTTCCTCGTTTTCTAGGAAATCTCCATAGAGCTGAGCTTGGAGGACGTGAAAACAGTAGCTTTTAGCTATGGATTCGAGCTGAAGGTAAAAGTCTCCAGTACTTTCTCATCGATTTGATCCATGTCCTCTTTTTTCCTCGAGCAGAAGGAATCCACAGTGCAAAATACATACGCTTCGTGCCCAACTTCGATGAGTCAGGTGGGTTTCATTCTATCCCTCAATCAAAAGAGTGATTTTGGTTATCGCTTGAGGTTTTTTTCTTACTTGGTTTTTTTTCTCCAGCATTTGTACTACTCGTCGTTCTGGACGATGATCAAACGCTGACATCCATTTTTCTATCTTGTCAGCATAAGTATCGCGTTTTTTAGAATATTTACTTGAAGCACGGCGTTTGACTAGGGTTTATAGAAGCTGGGGTTTTCTTCCGGGATCAGGGTTCTCGATCGCGCAACTATGAGCCAGGGAGAGAAATCAGAGGCGCCGCTTAGGTCTTCTAAGGTAATCCTCCTCTCGCGTCTCTCTCTCTCTTTCGCGCCGATTGATTCGCCTCCTCTTGTCAGCCAAATCCGTTTGGAGCCGCGCGGCCGCGAGAGCAAGTGATTGCCGAGCGCCTGGGGAAGAAAGAGACCGAGATCTTGAAGGAGCAGGCACAGCGCGACTGGAAGCCCAATGTATGTTAAAAAGTTTTCGGCTTGAGGATCGCCTTTCCTTTTGTGTTTATGTTCTTCCAGGCTAAACTCACGGAGGCGCAGTATGAAGAGAAGAAGGCCGCCGAGGCGGAGCTCGCCTATGCTCGAGGCGATCTGGAGAAGGCTGTGGATCCTTTGAAGGTGAAAGAGATCCAAGAGGACATCGCTCTTAAAGAGAAGAAGCTCGACGAGCTGCTAGCGAGTTTTGAGGTGACGTTTTGAGTTTTGATTTTTCTTCTCTCTTTCGGTTCTCATTCTTTGATGCAGCAAAACGTGAATGTGAGGTCTTCTGCCCCGAGAAGGAGAGAAGAACCTCTCGAGAACCCGGAGTATGGGAACTTCAGCAGGGGTGGTCGTGGCCGCGAGCAGCAGCCTTACGCGGAGACTCAAGAGTATGGAAGCTTCAGTAGAGGACGACCGCGTGAAAGTGATCGAGGAGGAGCCAGCGCGTATGGTGATGCATGGGGCGGCTCGAAAGGGAGGAGCAGCCAATCTCAATGCTACTCGTGTGGAGAGGTAAGTTCTCGTCTTTCTGGCCTTGTTTGTTTTCATTGACTTTTCCAAGCCGCGATTGTTTATTCAGTTTTTTGTTTGGTTCCTGCTGTGCTTGTGCTTTTTTTCCAGAAAAGAAAAATGTTTGGTTTCTTTTTTTGATGATTTTGTTACTCTCCAGGTTGGTCATTTCTCTCGCGAGTGTCCCAACAATGTCCGTGGTGGTGCTGCTGGTGGTGGTGGCGGCGGCTCGAACTATGGCGGAGGTTTTGGTGGTCGCAGCGGCGGCGGAGGGGGCGGCAAATGCTACAACTGCAACGAGGAGGGGCACATTGCTCGTCAATGTCCGCAGGCCAGCGGAGGCTATGGTGGTCGAAGCTACGGAAGTGGTGGCTATGGAGGAGGAGGAGGAGGTGGTGCCGGTGGTGGTGGCTACAGCGACTACAGGAATCAAGGATATGACAACTTTGGCGGAGGGCGGTGAAAGCTTGGGAGAGTCTCGACCACCGTGTACATTACAATTGTGCTGCTACTTGGTCAGTTTTGGGTCTGCGATTGGCAGATAGTTTTCCTGCTGTTCTTCCTTTTCGTCTTTGGTTTTCCATGCTTTTGTATCTTTCGTTTGTGCTTTGCAAGCTAACTCTCTTATTGAGCGTTTTCCTTGTTCTTAAGCTTTGCAGTTTTTTCCTGTGGCTAGTAGTTTTTTTCTTTCTTTTTTTCCTTTTTTGCTGTTTATTAGCTGTGTAGCACTGGCTAACCATGTGAAAGTCTGGCTTATTTTAATTCGTTTTGATCGTGTTCCAGCAGCTGCTGACAATCCGATGAAAAGGTAAAGTTTCTTCTCTCTTTTCTCTCGTAAAGCTAATCCTTTGCCTTATGCCGCTGCTGCTATGATCATCATTCGCAAAAGGCCACTCTCATTCAGGTTCGCCAGTCTGTGCTCTCGTAAAGCTTTTCAGATCATTCAGAGGCTTCTTTAAATGCTGAAGCGAAAACCAGAGAAATCTCGATCAGTGTCATGTTTGATCACACAGGTCCAGCAAAGATCTTTGGGGTTTTTTCGTTGGAGAAGTTCGCTCGATCAGTGTCATGTTTGATCACACAGTTCCAGCAAAGATCTTTGGGGTTTTTTCGTTGGAGAAGTTCGCTGCTAGCTCCAAGCTTGTTTTAAATGATCTCGCCGCTGTTAAAGTCTGAAACTATAACGAGGAAGTTCTTCAAGAGTTCTGTTTGTTCTCTTGTCTTCCTAACGCAGCAAAGGGTAAAAACTAACTGGATATAATTCTTTCCACCGCGGCGAAATCTTATTTTATATTTTTAACCCAAGCACCAATTTAATTGGTCGAGAGGAGACGAGAGAGCGAGCGAGTAGGGTTTTTGGAAGCGCTCTCCTCGCGGACGCGATGTGGATCTTCTCCAGGTGAACGCGCGTGCCTCTCCCCCTCCCCCCTCGCATCCGCCTTGGATCTCCGGCGGCGGCGGCGATGGAGGAGTAGAATCCGAAGATCAGGGGCCGGATCGCGGCTGTGATGCATGGCTTTTCGCCAAGGCAGCGGCGCCCCGATGGTGAACGGGGATCACAAGTCCAATGCGCCTGCCAGATCGTCGGCCCGGGGCCACGACAGTGATGTGGAAAGCAATGGTAGCAGGGGCCGGGTAAAGAAGGCGCCACGCAAGGGCAGGCAGTGCTCCGCGGGTCTCTACTTGGCGATTTTGCTGGGAGTGGTGGGATTCACGCTGCTGGGGAGTGATTTCATCGGGCGGGCTTTGGTCGTTGTTCCTGGTAAGTGGAGCTCTAGTCTTTGTGTGGCGACATTGAGCGATTTCTTTGTAGGGGACTTGGGGACTAAGGACGATTTTTTCAATCACCCGGTATGCTTCCTGTCTGTTGTTTTCTAGTTTCTTATTTGCTCCCTTGTGGCTTTTAGGATACTTTTGCAGAGATCCGGAAGCACGGTCTCAAGCACCATCGAGGTAAGCATTCTTGAGCCTCCTGTTTGATTTAGGAATGAAAGGTCTTAAGAGTCTTTCGTGTTTGGTGTCTTGGTTGATCAGTAACTAGAGGACAAACACGGAAAGTCGAGCCCGGGTTACACTTTGGTCAAGCTATTCGTGGTCGAGAAGGCGACAGGGACTCCAGGGACTGGGATACCGATGACAGGAACAGGGATATAGAAGGGAGCTTTGAGGAAGAGTATGCGAGGCTTCAAAAGGAGCTGCAGCGGAACCAAGTGCAGGAAAATCAGGCCGAGCTTAATGACAAGATTCTTTCAAGTAACAGTTCCGGGTCGGCTGCGGAGGACAGCTTTTCGAAAGTTCCGGGTTTATCGTATGAAAGAGGGCGGAAAGAGCTTAGGAAATACGAGAAGCAGTACGAGGACGATCTCCTTCGAGAATCGAATGCAACAGAGGCTGATAGGGATTTTGACGACATGGAAGATGAATACGAAGAAAGTGAGGCAATGGTCGTAAGGCGGGCAGGGAAAAGTATGCCAGCAGTTCAAGAAACCGTAACATCAGAACAGAAGCATTTAAGGCCACCCCGAAAGCACCGAGGAGGTACGTTTCTAATTCCTTAGAAGAGCGGAGGAACTGGGTTGGGTTTACGTTGCTTAGTGATGAGGTACATGAGCGTTTGTAAAGTCAAGGGAGAAGGTGACTGCTGCAGGACTTAGCTAGACTTTGCGTGCGTTTCCGAGATTTATGATTCTCACCTGCTTCGTTTGGGTGTATTCCAGCATGCGAGATAAACTTTGCAAACTTGAGCAACGTCCATGAACCAGACAACAGCTTAAAATTCGCTCGCTTCGATCTGAAGTATGTTTCGAAGGAAGAAATGCCGCTTAACGACAGCTCTTGGACACCAAGATTTGCCGGTCATCAAACCTTAGAAGAAAGGGAGGACTCGTTCCGTGTGGCGAACAAGACTATACACTGTGGTTTCGTCCGAGGGCCCGATCCATCCGAGAGCGCTGGTTTTGACCTCAGTGATAAGGATACAGAGTACTTGGCGGGTTGTCGGGTTGCCGTGTCATCCTGCATCTTTGGCAAATCTGATAAGCTCCATTCGCCTAGAAAACGAAAGGTATGTAAGTTTGTTTCCTAAACCGCTCGCTCCATGAACTGAGTTTTCTTTCTGTTTCCAGGTCTCTAGCCCGTTGAAGAAAGAAGTATGTTTTGTTTTGTTCGTGGATCAATTAAGCCTGGATGTGATGCTTGAAGAAGGTCAAGTTCCTGATGAGAACGGATTCGTTGGCATCTGGCGGGTAGTACTAGTTTCAAATCTGCCGTATGCAGATTTTCGTCGGGTTGGAAAAATTCCCAAGCTTCTTTCGCATCGCCTATTTCCATTCGCGAGGTATGAAACACTTCTTTTTCCTGCGGTGATGCAGCTTTCTTTTGTTTCAGATATTCCATTTGGCTGGACAGCAAGCTAAGGCTACAGGTCAATCCGTTGTCTATTCTGGAATACTTTCTCTGGCGTGGAAATCACGAGTATACAATCTCAAACCACTATGATCGTCACTGTGTCTGGGACGAAGTACAGCAGAACAAGAGGCTCAACAAGTTCAATCACTCCTTGATCGACGAGCAGTTTCTATTCTATCAACAGGACGGCCTCACGAGATTCAATGCTTCAGATCCCAAGCGCCTCCTACCAAGCAGTAAGACATATACTGATCAGCTACAACCAGCGTACTCATTGGCTTTTTTCTTCTCTCCAGACGTTCCAGAGGGCTCGATAATCGTTCGTTCACACACGCCAATGTCCAACCTTTTTTCCTGCCTGTGGTTCAACGAGGTAGACCGTTTCACCCCGAGAGATCAGCTCAGCTTCGCGTATACTTACATGAAGTTGGTTCGCACAAACATTGGCACTCGCTTCCGATTTGCGATGTTCAAGGTACGTAACTTCACGCATCGGATCCTTGTTTTCCAAACTTTTTCTTTATTGTTTGCTTCCCTCATCCACAGGACTGCGAACGAAAGACGATAGCGAAGCTATATCGTCATAGACAAGACGACAGGGCCAGTGTACAGTAGATAAAAGGAGAAACGCAGAGAGACAGATTTTTAAAGTCCCCAACATTAATAGGCTGGACTGTGCCAAACGCAATGCGCTGAGCTGCGATGATCGACCACCTCTTTCCAATGCGGCATTGAAAAAACTGGCCAAGTAAGTCTCTTTAATCTTATTTTTTCTAGCTTGTCAGTGCTCTCCATGAATGGAAGTCTTGACGATCTCGTTTTTTCCAGAAGTTCTTCGTTGGGACATACATCACTAGAGTGTAGCGTTTGATAAAAGAGATGGAGAGAATTTTTTTTTCCCAGTAATAAAAACGGGAGTAAACGTGTACGTATCGCGTGCGTCGGCTGCTCAACGGCCCAGATCGGCTAGGGAGGTAATAAGGAAGTAACTGACAGTCATAACCTACAACGCAACCACGTGTCGGGTAGTGACTAGTGCGCAGGAGCACCGGCCACCGTGGCGGAAAGTGCCAGCGTGGCTAGCAGTTTGGGAAGAGGAAGAGGTTCGGCGTGCGTGACTAGGCTCGTCTCAAGGCTTCGCTGGAGGTCCGGTAGAGACAGGGAAGAGAGAGAAGAGAGAAGGCTATGGAGGACGAGGCAGTGGACTGTTTAATGAGAACGCTTGTCGCGTTTAGGGGATCGGTAGCGTGAGATCTCCTCTCGCCATGGCGAGTCCGGGCGCCAGATCCATGGCAGGGAGCGGCACATTTGATCATCGCGGCAATGCGGTGTGGATTTGAGGGATTCGGCGCGGCGGCCATGGGAATTTCGCGAATTGGGGCGCGGGAGGGGCGCGTCGCGGCGGTGGGGGAGGCATTTCGAGGGAATGTGGCCGGGTTTGGGAGGAATCGATGGCGCGAGGCAGATGATTCGGTCTAGCGTTGGTGGGAAAGAGCGTTTTCTTGTAGTTTTTTTGATTTTTTTCCACTCTTAGCGATGTTTGCGAGAGAGATGGCAAGCTGGTTGTAGCGACGAAGTAGAAAGGGAGAAAGAATGGGTGGAGGCCAGTCTAAGGAAGAGCAACTCTATCAAGCGGTTCAGCATGCAAATCACACTGCTGTGAAGACTCTCCGGCGAGATGGAACATCTTTGGAGGTAAGCAAAGCTTTTCCTTCTATCGGATTTCCTTTCTTCTTTGCTAATTCTTTCTGTGGTTTCTACGCAGTGGACCGATAAGGACGGTCGGACTCCTCTCATCCTGGCTTGCACCAGAAGCGAGCTCTTCGACATGGTCATAACTTTGTTGAATCTGGGTGCCAGCATCAAAGCTTTCAGACCAGGTAACTTTAGTGCTTTTGTTCTATGGTTTTTCAGTTGGCAACTTTGTTCGTTACGAGATCTGGCTGGCAATTGGATTGTAGTTTACTCCTTGTTGTTTTACGCACGATTGTCGTGTGTTCTGTAGGCTCTCACGGTGGATTTCCATTGCATCATGCGGCCAAGCGAGGGCTGGACAAAACGGTGATCTTGCTTTTGTCTCGTGGAGGTTAGCTAAACGTTTGGTATAAGCTCGAGTACTTTCATTCTAAGTAGCGATTGTCTCTTGTGTGTGCAGCTGATCCATTGGCTGTGAATGACGATGGCCAGACACCTCTTGATATGGCACGTAGCCGAGGCCATGTCTCGGTCGTACGAATCATTGAGGTGCGTGTAAACAGAGAGCAAAAGAAAGAAAAGCAATGTTTTGGATGTGATGTGCTGGTTTCTCATCTCAAACGTTATCTCCAGGACAGGATGTGCCTTTTCAGTGGAGTGTTGAGAGAGATATCCGGCCCTGGATTTCTTGAAGCGTTAGCACCTCAATGGGTGACCAGAAAAGTGTAAGCGTTAACTTCATGTTGAACTGAACTGATGTTTCTTCTCGTATGCAGATGGGCTGTTGTGATGCCGTCAGCGCAAGCTAGAAGGCTTCCGAGATACGAGCTTGTTATTTACCAGTCACCAAAGGTTTCTCTTTTGTCGTAGCTGGACTAAGACACCAACCAGCTTGTGCTTTTGTTTAGGTGTCGCTACCAAGGATAATAATTGCTTTGTCGAAAGTCCAGATCGAGGAACCCAACTTCAGCCTTGCGGATCCCGTGATGATTCTTACAGACAGATCGTCAAGTAAGTGACCAGCCTCGCTTGTTTAAGTAACGCAGCATGTGTGTGCCGGGCAGAAACGAGGTTCAAGTTTCTGTCAGAATTTGAAGGCCGCAAACCACAGTTGGAGAAGTTTCACAGGGCCTGTAAAGGCATACCATACCAACAGGTATAGTCAAGGCTGTCTCCTTGTAACTGTGCTCACATTTTTCGTTTTTGTTTTTTTTTCTAGCAGAGTGCTACTTCAAGTCCCCAAGAGTCCGTTTCTCCGACGCGGTCACGGGGTCCGCCAATTACGATTGTCGGGCCGGCACCACCACGGACGGTCACTGCCCCTCCTCCACAGCAGGTAGTCGTGTGCCCGCCAGTACGCAAGGTATCCTCTCCACCTCACAGCAAAACAGAGATCCCAGAAGACGTAGCACTGGCAATGGCTATCAACGCCTCGATACAGTCCGCCAACGCGGAGGGCCTGATTCTCTCGCCAACATCATCCAGCGTCGTCGACGAGTGCTGGCCATCTTTGAGTAGTCCTCCAAAGGCGGCCAAGCGACGGGGGCCGCTGAGCAGGAACAGATGGTCACTAGACTCGGACAACAGCAACAGCACCAGCAACAGCTCGTGCTGGGGGTCTCCGGAGGCCGGGCCGAGCCGAGCGACATCACTTCCGCTCCAGCAATCGCCATCGCCACCACCGCCACCTTACGAGCAGCGGACTAGAGTTGAGAGCTTCTGGCAAACGAGGCCCGTGGCCACAAAGCCACCAGTCCGAAACGTTCCAGTGAAAGATCCCTCGGCTCCAGCAGCACCACCTGGGTGCTCCAACGTCCCCGTGGAGATCTTCGTGCCCTCCGGTCCACCGCCGCCGCCACCACCTCCAGTTTGCAGTCATCGCCAACTTACGACCCAATCCGAGGCTCGGCAGGGTGCTTCTCCGTCTGGATTCTCGCTGTTTGGCATCAAGAAGAAGGCAGTGAATCCGGAGCATCAAAAGGTAGTGGCAAGAGCAGGAACAGGAGGAACTGGCGATGAAAAAGCGAGCGGGCAGTGCGTGGTTTGCTGGGACGCACCCGCGAGAGGCGTGTGCATCCCTTGCGGCCACCTCGCCGGCTGCATGAATTGCCTGATGGAGATCAAGGAGAAAACTTGGGGATGTCCTGTGTGTAGGACTTCCATCCAACAGGTTGTCAAGGTCTTCACCGTGTAAAGTTAACAATCATCTTGTTAGAATAAAAGACAATCACAAGGAAAGAATTAAAGATACACAACAATCACAAGGAAAGAAGGCTGTGTATTACGTACAGAGTTTTCATGGCACACCATGTCGCTTGTTCCCACAATCTGTGCAGAACCTGGATGTTTCCCTCAAGAAGGGAGCTCCACACTGGTCGCAGAATTTTGCGGGGCTCGGAGGCTACAAAAACGAGTAAACCAGATGGTGAGGCAGCAAGAAGAAACGACGGAACTGACCGGAACCATCACGGTCATTCCAGGATGAATCCCAGACTGTATATCGCGTGATACATGGGGAGGAGTGCGCGGGGTGTGTGTTTGTGATGGCTGCTGCACCTGGTGACGAACACGGGACTGCTGCATCTGGATCTGCGGGTGATCACGAGTCTGTGAATTTGTTAGAATCATGGAGAAAAATGGAAGAAAAGCTTTCAATACCGGGGAGTGTGGTGTTATGACACTGGGAGACTCCCCGGCCTGATACTGCTGCTAGCAAACCACCAGTTAGTTTTCAAAGACACCTCTCAAAGGCAGCTATAAGCTTACTGGCACGGGTGGTGGATCACGAACAGTAAGCCGGCGGTGTTTAACTCTGGCCGAATAGAAGTTGTAGTCACTTCCGGTAACTGCGGCTTCTTGTCTTCCAGTGAGTCTCTTAAACCTGGAAGCGAGAGAAAGTCATGGTTTTCTAGCCAGTTTTGAGAAAACTAAAGGGGTACCACTCAGCATCCTCTTGTGGCATCTCCGGACGCTCAATCAGCTCCAGGCCGTGAACAACGACGAACCTTACACGCTTTTCGTCTCCTCTAACGAGCTGAGGGAACTTTGTTTTGGCTTCTAACGCGGATGCCATCTCCCGTCTCTTGAAAGACACCGGATGGCCTGCAGTGGACACAAGAGAATGCAAAGAAACGTCAGCAGAGAAAATGAGAGAGGAAAGAAAGAAATACCAACCGGACTTTGGAAACTTTTTCACCAGCTTTCTATATAGCCCTCCAGAGGCCTCAAGAGCAACTCCCATCGTCTTCTCGTGGACACCCTCGACGGTGTGCAGCCTCGCATCGATCTCCGAGATGAGCGTCTCGTATAAGTTGGCGACGAACGTCAAAGGCAGGAGGAACCTGGGGTCCCCCTCGTAGTGCACCTCACTCGGCTTGCGTTTGCTCTCTTTCTCCTTCGAGTTTGGATTGCTATAGTTCCCTTCGGGGGAATCGGACACGGGATATGAACGGGGCTGGATAAAGCGATCGATTATCAGCTGCACGAAACGAGCCCTGGCCGCTTCAATGGGGACCACGTCTGTAGCGAGGGAGAAGAAAAAACAGTAAGGAACTACGTAAAACATCAACACTGACCACTGTAAGTTAGAACACCAAACGCAGGAGTCGAGCTCTCATCGTTCTCGAGATTGATTTGCTGCTCTGTGTCCACTCCGTCCACCGCGTCCACTCCATCCACCGGTTGCAGATTCTCGTACTCTTGTGCTACGCAATCCTGGTCGATGAGAAAATGAGCAAAGAACTGCAAAAGCTAGAAAGCCAACGAAAGACTACCTCAGATGGAGATTCCTCCTCGTTGTCCAGGCTATCGGCGGCAGCGTCGCCACCTCCATCACCCTCGTCGGCATTGCCAATGCTTTCCACATCGGCGGCGGCGGGAGTTCTTGCCTCGACTGTGTTGAGGTCGTGCAAAGTCGTTCCCACGACGAGGGCGTTGGCGGCGTTTAAGTTGTAGTGGGCTCTCACATTCCCGGGCCAGCAGCGGAAGGGCAGAGAGTAAGGGTCGTGCGCGGGCGCGTGTTGGGAGAGATTGGGGGGAAGATTAGCCAGTGCGATCTAGTGAAGCTTGGAAAGAAATCACACTCTATCTCTTGCTCTCACGCACACACCACGCGACAGCTAGCTAGCTCGCAGCTGATCTCACCATGGCCGACGGAGGATTTGAAAAGGAGAGAGCGCGCCATCGGGAAGCCGAACCACCATAGCCATAGCCCAGACCACGAACCAAATGCAAAGCCCTAAATTTCTAGGTTATACAACAATTAATGTGAGTCAAATTATCTTTAATCCTGATAATTAAAAGAAATGGGATCATGTATTAGCAAACTAAAAATGACTAATCTTTATTTAACAATTTAACAAAATTCTTTTGAAGCTTTTGATTAACAGCTTAGTGCTTGATGTTGTTTGATATATACAATATATAGCTAGATTTTTATCTTTTTGTAATCTTAAAATTAGAGTTATTAACTTCACTTATATTTTCTGATTTATATTATGATAAAATGTAAAAAATAAAATAGTTAGATTTTATAATAATATATGAGGCAACTGGATTTAATATTTCATAGTATGAGTTTGGAAAAATTTTATACATCCATATAGCTTTTCATTAGTTTATATGACAAATCAACTGAAAAATATCCAAAGAAAAAATTATATTTAATATCAGAATTTAGATTTGTTAATGATATATTTTATAGTTTTGCTATTTCTTTAGAAATCATTCTTGAGGTATTTATTATCTAAAATAAAGTTTTCTAAAAAATAATAAAAAGTTAAAAAATGACAAAAATAACAACCAGGTGTTAAATCAATATGACTAATATATTTGAGCAAATCAGCAAAAATGATGTTAAATATCTAAATTTAATTTAAGGATTAATAGGCTAATTATTAAATATACTAAGATAATATTATATATGTAAGTGCATCTGGACCTCATATATAGTTTTTGTTGAGGAAAAGAGAATTTAATTTTATAAATTTTTATAAAATCATTTAAATATTTTTCATATGATCAAAATTTCTATAAAAAATTAAATTTATTTATGAAATAATTATAATCTAAATTTACATGTCAAACAATATAAATCAGATTCAGAAAATTTTTCTAGATAAGATAAATGCTTATATATGCTTCATATATGCTTAGTGAGTATTGAGTATTAGTCCCTCAATATTGCTATATAATAGCTTATTTTGTCCACTAAATACTATATCTTATATATTGGTCTCATTAGCTATTTATGGAAAGTGTTTAGATCTACTAGTTAGGTATATTTATAAAATATAGAGATTTTCTTCATCACAATATTCACAATCTAACATTATTCTATATTTAATAAGTTTTCAAATTTGTCCTAGAAACTAACTATTAGGACTAAGATGAAAGCCTAAATCAAACTTTCATATTCAAGGGGCTATAAGGGGTTCTAAATGTATTGTAGAGATAATAAGAAGCTTAGGCATAGCTAACCATTAGAGACATTGTTTGCCTCCTTATTAGGTTAGTTTATCCTTGTTTGTGTTTAGCTTGGGTCTAATCCCAAGCTGATGGAGTATTTATATCCTTATATTAAGTGGCTGGTATGCTATAATAATGCTAAAATCCATTTAGCACTATTTTGCTTATTAATTTTGACATTGGGATTTTGGATGCTTTAAAACTATTTTGATATTGCTTTATGTTTTTGCTCTATCATTTCTTGGCTGTAGTTTAGTTCTTTCCCTTCATTCATTCATTCAAATGGCCTAAAGCCCTAAAATGTTTTTGCCCGTGTCCAAGAGTTACATTCTATTTTATAGTTATTTTATGGTAATTCACTATAAAATATAGGGTAAAAACTATGTGCACTACATCATTTATATGATATCAATTTGCAAGTCTCATGTATCCATTCTAAAGATTGGATGTAAGCAAGAAATTCTAAAAGCATTCAAAACCACTCATAAATACAAGATTTTTCAAAGAGCTATGTACAAGACAAGTAAGCAAAGATAGCAAACATGCATCAAATGCAATTCTAGAACTCTTCTTTTAACATCAAACAATGGACTATACAATACTTAAATCTTAAATCTAGCATACCTAGTGATCATCCAATTACCAATAGACACAAAAACTCACCATCATCACAAGCCTCTGAAAAAGAAACACAACAACATTAAAAGAACAAAAAGAAACCAAAAAGGATATAGAGGTTTCAAAAGTAGTAATACCTCAAATACAAGCTAGTTTATAGATTTGAAAGTAGCTTGCTTGCCATGGTAGGAGTTTTTATATGTGCATAGAACTATATTACCAAGGTGAAATTTTGTCAAACTGTGTGCATATAGAGCAATACACCTCTAGCAAAAATGATTTGTCACAGCAACATCTCAATGGTGTTCTTCAAGAGAGATGTTGGAGACCTCAAAAATGATATCATAGGCACAAGGGGAAGTCCAAAAGAAGAAGCAGGAGTTAGAGATTGTCGCAACCCTTGTGAAAATGGTCCCAAGCGACAAGCAAGAGTAGCAAGACCCACATTGAGGAGGAAATGCAGTGACTCAAACAAGAGAATAACCATCTCCATGAACAGATCTAGACACAAGAGAGGACTACTTAGGAGCTCATAAGGGAGATGGACAAGAAAGGAAGGAGGATCTAGTTCCTTGATGTGAGTTTAAATGACATCTTTGGAGGAGAGGGAGAATGACCAAAATAGGATAAAGGAGGACCACTTGACATAGATGAGAGTCTAGAGCATAGGCATGAGGACAGCTTGGAACTGTCAAAGTGAAAAGTAGAATTTTTTCCTACTACTTTTACCTACAACAAGTTTAGGCACACTATGGAATGTGCAACTCAGGTATAGGCTTTGTAGTGAATGGTTATAATAGCAGTTGCAAATATACTAGGTATATAAAGGAACACTTAGATTGTTTTATTAACCCCTTTCTACACATATATGTACTTATATCTTTTGATTTATTCACACTATGTTCCATTATTATGATCTTTGGTTTTCTCTAGTTTCCTTGGCTATTGTTACGAATGTGACTTTAGGTATCGAAAAATACTTGTTGATCAATCCTTATAGACACTCTTTCTTTACTATTATAATGGCAAGAGGTTGGCATAGTTGGATCTCTTTGGTAGTCCCTCTTGTGTTAATAGAGTTAAGTAGGCATTTCAAGTGTACTTAAACCAGATGAGCATAAGGACAAAATTTCTACATGCTATTAACTAAGCATACTTAGCTAGTAAAGAGTTCTTGTTTCATTATGTTTTGCATTAGCTAATAATAAGAACCCTTGCATATTGAGACTAATCCTTTAATATCGCTAGATGATAGCTTACCATATTTGCTAAACATCTTTGCTATCATGCCTTTTGTGTTAGTCTCATTTCAATCCCAAATACTATTTATGAAAAGTGTTTAGATTTGCTTATTTAGCATATTTATGGAATGTAAAGATTGTCTTGAACACAATAGTGTTTATCTTGTGTCCAAATTCATAATTTAAAAATATTCCATATTTAGTAAGTTTCAAGTTTGTCCCAGAGACTAACTCCTGATACTAAGGGAGGGTTACGGTAAAAGCCCAAAGTGTGTGTTCCTACAAGGGAGGGGTGCAACAGAGGGGTTATAGGGGGTTCTAAATATATAGTAGGGTTAGTGGTTAGATTGCATGTCCAACCATTTAAGACATTAGTTTAGCTCCCGTTGGGTTATGTCGTTCTTTGTTTTACATCTAATTTGAGTCTAACCCTAAGCTCCACACTACTCTAGTTTGTGGGGTACCCTCCTCTTTATATTAGGCCACCGGTATGCTAAAATTGTGCTAGACATCACCTAACACCATTTTGCATGTAAGTGTTCGATTTAGGGAGTTGGTACTTGTGGGATTGTACCAGACCTTCGTTTCATAGCGCAACAGGTTTAAAGTTCAACTCTAAATTCAAATGCGCTCATAGGGTTCAACATAAATATTTCTAGTAGTAACACTCTTCTTATTTATTGTTTTTATTGTCTCTCTTTCTCTCATAGTAATAGGAAAAGAAAAGTTATGCCTACATACTCTCCATAATTGATTTTCTTAAGCAAATCTAAAAGAGAATATACTTGGATATTCTGGCATATTGTTTATAAATTATAAATATATTTAATGATTTATAAGCTTTTCTAAAAATTTGTAAGTATATTCTAGTTTATTTTATCATCTAATAGTTGATATATATTTATAATAATTATGTCTATTATTTAAATATGCAAAAATAATTATATAAGTAATATGGTGCAATCAGTTTTCTCTTCTTGTTATTTTCCCATGTTTCAATGATGGTACCACTAACTTCTAGATCACTAGCTAGCAGATCTTAGGGTATGCACACTAATGGATGCAACAAAAGCTTCCTGGAGACTAACCCTTACTATTCAACACTCAACAGTCTATCATTCCTTGCTAGATGAGTGGTTGTGTTTAGCCTGATGGACCTCAAAACTCAATCTCCCTAGAGGACTGACTGGGATCACACAAGACCTTGAGTGGCAGCTACACCCAGACAAAAAGCCCTTAACGTGAAACATCAAGACCGGTGTTGGCTCGGGGTGGTCACTCTTATATAACTGTATATATCATCTGTGTTCTGGAAGTTTAGAATAGGGGGCCTAGTATACTTTTTTTGTTGTTCATAATTTGCCCCATACCCTTACATATACACATTTTTTCAATCTTAAATAAACCCCCAATTCTTATATATACGTGGAATATTCTGGTTATTTTTGCATAAAACATATATATATATATATATATATATATATATATATATATATATATATATATATATATACATATATATATATATATTTCCATTAATAAAAAACATTATTTCACCCTTCTACGACAATTGATATTCCTGCTTTTATCTTTGATGAAATTATCAAAAACTTCCCTATCATGGTGTGGAAGCAAATATCTCTTGGCTTCTAGATGATATGATAATGATACCAAAGCAATCAAACTTGTTAGTTCCACTAGCATATTATCATGAAGGTTGTATGTATACCATGAATTCCCTCCGTCATCAGCTTTAGGAGCATCACATTCCTTGTAGTAGCATAGGTTCATTTGAAAATCAGCAGAATCAACTGGAAGATTGGTTAATTCAATCACTTCCCTTGTGTCCCTCCAGGTATTGTTCACTTTTTTCCTCATGGAAAGAATTCGACCAACATACCAAACAAACTTCAAATGACTTCCTTCCTGTTCTTCAAACCACAATGCACAATCACTCCTAATGCCAAGAGCTGTTTGTGCACTGAGATTTCTTCCTGGTTCATAAACTGTCAAGTTATTCTTCACCCGTGTGAGCCGATCTTTGGAGAGAAATGGATTTCCATTTAGCTGAGAAACGATGGTCGACTTGCAGATTTTCTTCCTGTCAACCAAAACTGTTGCTTCCACTTTTAATGACTCAGAATCTTCAATATGATCCAGAACAGCATCAAAAGTATGCCTCAGTTCACTTGCTGCTTCAATAGCTTCTTCAGTAGCTTCTTCTCCTACTATATGTTCCTCTTCAAACTGATCGACTATATCATGCTCTCCGGAATTTTCTGAAACCTTGTGAAAATCCTCAAAATCTTCAGGTTTATCCCACCAATCTCTTCCAGAGATGCCAAGGCCATGAAGAAGTTCTTGTGCTTTGGCTTTACCCTGAATCAGCTCATTAACTATCAGAGCATCTGTCTCCACCGAACTGTAATCCCCTAAGTTTGCTACTACTCTCTTCCCATCATGCTCTATCTTTTCCCAAATATTTTCCTGTTTCCTGTGAGCTTTAGAGAAAAGCAATGTACCTGCTGCCTCGCATTCTGCTAGCATGTTCATACTAGTCGCACTATGAACAACATCAGCTCCGTCATAACACCGTTCATTCCCAATCATTCCTCCTATTTTGGAGAAAAAGTTCTCACAAACATTAGAACTGGTTCTATCAATTGGGACTGGCAAATATGAATGGTGATCCCGAAAATATCTATCTCAAAAGCAAAATTAACAAAAGAAAAATATATATGAAACATACCTGATTAGAAGGACGACAAAGTGACATGATAATTGAATGTCCAAGAAGGTTTCCTTGCTGATGAAGTTGTGTTTCAAGTTCCACTTGCTTTCCTTCAGAATCCACAACCTCCATAAACGAAAGAAGAAGGACACCATTGATGCAGCTCTCACTCGCTCTCCAAGGCTCAAGTATGGGTGCAAAAAGATATCAATATATGATGCCACCACAGCAAGATAAGTTTCGGTTCCCAGCGTACGTGAAGGTCTTCTGTATGTTGTTTCTTGCATAATCGAAAGACATGCTTGCACTGGCCTGCTACAAAGTCGCTGAGCAGCACCCCAGTTTTGTCTATCAGAGCGCCTAACATCCCCGAGTTGCAGTCCGTGTTTACTATGAAAGTTATCGAAAACTTCCCAAATGTCATTCAAATGCACAAACTCATCCCCCAAAAACAGTTGTCTTATTGCACTATGCAATGGATTGATCAGCTTCTTCCCATTATGCACATAGTTTTGATCATGTATCAAAAGGTTCCCTGTTGAGTTCCACTTTCCAGAGAATAGCCACCCTGACCAAGGTACAGAGTAAGTTCCTGTTGTTGTATCCCCTAGACTCATGTCTTCAAGCATTAGTTTACGCCTTCTCTGATCTCCATCTGATGAATGGCCAATCAGGGGGCCAACAACATTGTGAAGGTGCTGTCCCCATATTTGATGGATCAAGTTCCATTGTGTCAAACATCTGAAGCTGTAAACCGATTGCAAGTAAGCTGAATAGAGAGAACCAAGCACGACAACTGTCTATGCAATGGATTAACCATCAACACTTGTGCATAGTGAGCTTTCTCGTTGTCTAGAAAAGCCTGAGTAATCTGTTCATAACCTACTTCTCCATTCCCAACCTTCACGACAAAATCGTTCACACACTTATGACCCTCCCCCTTCTTTCCACAAAACCCGAGCAAAGCATCATCACAAGCAATCCATCTGATCATCCTTTTAATAACTGTTTCGTCTTCTGCAATCAAAACAGGCACACTCCCTAGCTTGAGCTGTAAACTCTCCATCTTGAACTTGTAGACCTTAGAAAGGTTCAAAAATATCTCAGATTGCAAACCTGTTGTGCATCTAAAGTTTGTTCTCATGTCACGCTTTGTTGTCGACAAACTTGGCAATCCAAGGTTCAAGTGAAGGAAGTTGTTAAGCCTGCTCCCCCCCCACATTTTTGTTACTCGCAAAATCCATTTCGTGGTTTCATGGTACCTGCTAAGAGTGTAAGGAAAAAACTTTGAATAAATAAAAAAATACCTCATTCCTTGTTTTCTCCTAGTTATTCCCTGCAGCAAATCTTGCATCACGTGAAGAACCGTCTCCTTGCCCTCGAATTTGCCTTGTTGCCAAGCTTGTTTGAGATCAGAGTTGAATTTTCTGATATCCTTACGAATGGCACTTTCCTTCAAAGTTTCTTTTAAGCTTCAGCAATGAATTGAAAGAGTTGCTATCCTGCATCTTGTGGTCGATAGTTCCAATGCCAGCCTTCTATTCTCTGCTTGCACTAGCCTGCTGCTATCTATGTGCTCAGCTGTAGTCATGTAGTCAAGTCTCATTCCACGCCTCTTCAATCTTTGTCCTTGTGGTATTGTCGCTTTGCTTTCCCGTAAAGCACGTCCTTTGAAGTCACTACAAGCTGGTATTGTCATACAAAACTTGCACTGCTTGTTCTTGAATCCATAGATGTTGTTTGTCACTCTTAGACACTGTTTTGATCTGAATGTTCCGTTGACAACAACACCATCTGCTGCTGCTTTGAAGTTTGGATCACAGAACCAACAACCTCCCTCTTTTACATCTTGGAGAAGAGGACGAACATTCACAGAACTCAAGCCATATTTGTAATCGTTTTGCCAGTATCCAAAGCAAAGTCTTTCAATTCCTATCAACATACAACAGATTATACTATACAAGAAATCACACTATGTAAAGCATATGAAATGCTACTTACTTGAAGACTCATCTGGAGATGCTATGAAGTTCTGAGAAGAATTGCTTGACAAGACTCCTTTTCCTGAAAAAATTTAAACGACACACATTATTAACTTTACAAAAACTAGAATGCAATTTCTTACCTCGTGTGAAATAGCTAAGGAGGTTTCCTTGTTTATTGTCAATGTTTGCAACTTTAGTTGGCCGACCTCCAGTGCTTCTTTCTCGGCCAGCATTCTTGTGCTTATTCCTAGAAATGTGAACCATCAGAATTGTTCAGGAGACTCCCGGCAGGAGGAAAAAGCATTAACGTCTCCTCACAATGCTTGCAA
>NW_003314286.1:203615-432453 GCF_000143415.4 Selaginella moellendorffii | reverse complement strand
ACAACCCGAATGTTGTTCCTTCTCTCAAAATTTCCTACACTTAGTTCGTAGAGAGTGAAGCAAACATTGTTCTCATCGCAAAACCTTTCCACGGTTTCATTCATCAGCTTCTCCACTTCGTTTTTTATTTCCTCATGACTAGCAAGTTTAGCACCTTCATTAGCACCCTCTATAGGACTTTCCGCATCAGCTTTTTCCTGATCATTTTTCTCCCGCTGCAGCTGATTTTTCATGTAGTTTGCTTCATGCCTAGCTCCACTGCAGTGCTTTGAAACGAAATTGTAACAGGTGTCTTTCAGGCCTCCTCCATAAACAATTCCACACTCCTGACACATGATTTTGAAGTGAGCACATCCATCCCAGTCATATGAAAACAATTCAAACCTGTCTTTCCTCCCTTTTGCTCTCAACTTTCTCTCATTCTGCTTGAACGATCTCTTCCAGTCATGTATCTCTAGCTGAAGCAAGTTTGGAATTCAAACCAGGTAAAAATCCAGTTGAATCTTCTTCATGAGCTTCACTGGTTGCTACTGAAGATTGCCCCTCTTGAATTGGTTCTATTACTACAAGATTAAGCACACGAACCAGAACTTTAGCTCCAAAAAATGGATATCTCTCCTGCCTACATGTCATTGCAAGGGAAAGGGCACCTAAGAAGACAAAATCACTCTTAACAAGACCCTCAATCTTGTCTGAAACAATAGCTTCGCGGAGCTGATGATAAGAACACTCCCTCTGAACCCTAACGAAACCCACAGGCTTCTTTTGATCCCCATCCTCTACATACACAATAACATCACGCTCCATACCTACTGTGCCTGAGATCTATTGCCCTCTACAGCCTGCTACTGTAGAGAACCCTAGAGGAGCTCTGCCTCCGCCCCTACCCGTACCTACGAAATTTTTCAAATTAAACTCAACCCTAAGGCCTGTATGTATACGTACGGTTTGCACCCAAAATAACCCCAATCTGTACATGCAGATGATATATACAATTATATAAGAGTGACCACCCCGAGGGTGTTGGGAATTCATGGCTATACAAAAACTAATATGGAAACAAGTGTTCCAAGAGATTATCAATAAATGCTAGGAAAAATGACAAGTACCATTTTCACATAAGGGAAACATTCTTCCACAAAGTCCTTCTTTTCCAATTATTAAGCAAAATATATATTTCTTAAATTTGTATATTTTTTAACTATATTATTCTGGACTACCACTTATATTTATATATTATATATTTATTGGTATAAATAATATATAAAGAGTAACTTTATATTAAAAAGAATTTATGTTATTATAAATAAATCAAAATGATAATAAAATAATAATAAATATATTTAAAACCTGGTATAAATAATTATAGAAATTATAAAATATATCAAAAATATTTAATAAATTAAAATATAGTAAAAATAATATTTAGAAAATAAAGAAGAAAAACCAAATATTGCACAATATAAAAAATAAAAGATATTTTAAAGAATGTAAAAGTAATAATAGCTAGAAAACTGTAACAAAATAAATATATTAGATAATGTATAACAAAAAACCAGCTGTAATGCAATACACAACAATTATTTTGATAATACTTTACAAATGCAAATGGATTTTACATTGGTCTATTGAACTTCTTTTACCAGAATGCCATACGGGTTCAATTAATGACTTAATATTTAATGTTATTTGATATGTAAAAAATTAAGTTATAATCACTTTGCAATAACAACTATAAATTTTAATGGCATTTTTTATTATTACAGTAAGTATTTGAATGCCATAAATAATTTTCACCAGAACAATATAAAACTAGATTCCCATCTTGTAATCTTACAAAAATTATAGATCTTTTTTATATTTTTTACCTATAGAAGTTTATTTGCTGCATATATTATTAAAGTACAATCTAAATATAAATGTGAATTTTTATTTCAAGAGACTAAAAATTGTGTTGGCAATAAATATTGATGTGGCATGCTGATATAATTTTTATTAAGGTCTATATAAAATAATCACATCTAATATTTAGCTTTTGATGCACTAAGTTGTTGATTTTTGGAGTTATATGAATCTATATTTATTTTCTGATTAACATTTTAAATATTATATTTTCTGACATAATAGGTAATGATGAAATGGTTTTTTTTTAAATAATAATATATGAAGCTGCAGAATTTACTATTTAAAAATAAGAGTTCTATCTCCAGTACCAATGAAATGAACAAAGAGTGAAGCCTAAGGTGTTCCAACCTTAAATCCCACAGGCCATAAAATAGTTTCAAAGAAAGTTATAATGACAGTTTTTTGTGGGAGGCACACCTCTCAAGGGGGAGGTATACCTAGGGTGGGTGGCCTAGCAAAAAAATGTAGAAGCTTACGAAATATATGAAATAAAAACACATCACATATATGGCTTATAAAAAAAAAAAATTTGATAAAATTTCTTTTCAACACATGAGCATGTCTTTCATTTGCCACATATGCATTCAAAAGTCCAGGTCAGTGCCATGTATGTGAGTTTGTTTTATATAAATTTTGACTCCACAACAAATTTTATAATATATAAGCAAGGTTTAGATGAGTTGGATTTTGAGCATCTTTTAGATGTTGTAGGTTGAGTTTGTTATTGCCATGTGCTTTAGACACTCTTATTAGTGAAGGTAATGGAAAGTAGTTTACACATTAATCCCAAGCACAACAAACCAACATGCCCAAGAGTAATAAATCACTATAATGTAAAAAATATGTACACATGATTATAAATGTGGGAAATCAATGGAATTAATGCTTTACTACAACTACAGTAAAATTCACTTACTTGTGGAAAACCATTTCACTCAACACTCCAAACATCTAACAAAAGGCTTTGTGCTCACCTTCATGCTCTAATCAATCAAGCTCACCTCTATAATAATTGATTACTACCTATATATAACAATCAAAAAGTGATTGAATATTTTTTGCATGCAACTCAAAACAAAAATATAAATCTGCACATGTGTAAATATATAATGTAGGCATGTGCAATCATATATTTGTTGCCATAGAGTTAACTAAGATTTCAGATAATGGTTTTTTTATATAAAATCCTAGCATTATTTCAACTTTACTTATTGAATTCAATTGTATTCAAAACAGAAATGGTAATCCAATATTGTTATTTGAATTGATTGATAAAATATCTTTGTGAAACATTGACCTAAAAGAAGTTGGTATTCTATTAATTTCCCTTGAAATGGTTAATATTATATAGTTATAACATTAAGTTTAATTATAAATATTTTTAGCAAAAATGCTAATAAATGCTAGAAATATAAAACTAGTTAACATCTTAATTTAATAATTTAAAGTTATTAATTATATGTTAATTATAAAACATTACTAACGAAAATGGGAAAATTTCTTCAATGTCATGATTCATAACAATGCTAGTTTGAAAGAGAATAATTATAACACCGTTAATCTTATGCCCGTTAGTCTCTAAAGAACATACTGCTAACTTTGCCGAGCAGGCCGCTGTTTTTGCCAGACCGGAGGTCACGTAGCTCGCTTCTCAAGATCTATAAAATTCGTCAGCTTGATATAATCTTGCAGCGTTTGGTTTGACTTACATATTCGTTCCGGTACAAAATCTTGAGCTCGCTCTCGCACAAGGCGCTAGCGAGCTTGGGGAGGGAACCATGCCTTGGAACTTCCTTGCTCTGCAAGAAATAAAAATTGAAACATTAGTTGAAACGAAACAATTCCTTGCTCTACCTCCAAGTAGTTTTTGCTAGCTGCGATGGCTTGCTTGCAAGCTGAGAGGATCATCTCGTAAGCCTTCATTTGTTCTTCAGTCGTGAATACCGGCTGCATCCTCCTTCCTTGTTTCTCAGTTGCTGCAGACGTGAGCTATGATTTGGTTTTCAACATAGTTTAAAAATTCGAGTGAAAATGGAATTAACATAAAGACGTGTACCTCTGAGTATCGGTGGAGCTGGGAAGGAGGACTTGTTATTAGGCGAGCAAAGGCGGTGAGTTGTACTGGCCAGCCCTTCAGTTTGATCGGATAACTTTGTTGCCTTTTGCCAGTATATTGTCAAGGGTATACCAAGAAAGGTTTAGCGAGTTTTCCAAGGATACGGAGAGAGGCCATGCTCCTTGAGTGCTCCCAATTTTGCCTCGTACATTTCATCTGCTGGATCCAAACCAAGGGTGATGCTTACACTATCTTCTGAGTTTTTCCCGGAAGGAACAAAGCCATAAGCTACAAGCAGCTCGCCGTTCGACCTCTTTCCATAAGAAATAAAAACCTGCCAAAGAATCGCAATCAAGGCATTGGACGGATAGAATAGTCGTTTACCTCTTTGTTGCTTTCATAACCACGATCCAATGTGCAAGTTATAGACTTTGAGCCTGAATCGAAGTCCAAGAAAGTCGTAACCTGCTTGCAGACCCTGATTCAAATAAACTGATAAATGTCTCGACCAAAGACCTCAGTGTCATGGTTGAGCATATCTCCAAAAGGAATAAGTGCAAGCTTTTGTCCGAGCGATGGCAAACGAACCTGTATGAACATCCGATGAGAACTTTCTCTCGATTCTCTTACTACTTACAAGACGAGAGAATAGAATTCCAAAAGCCCATTTGAAAGACTCCAAGTTGAAGACCTGATTCAACAGCAAAGATGCCAATATATAAATCGAGTTGATAGCTACCTCGGGAGGAAACTCCTCCCTGTTCTTCATGAAAACTTGCTTATTCAGATCATTGAACCTACAAGAAGCAAAGTAAAACACAAAGAAGCAGAAAAGAAGGAAGATCTTACGTGTCTTCGACTTCACGTACGCACTGAAGCGCTCGATCCTTGATAGAGGTCGCGGACAAGTGAGCCTCGACATCCAAAGCTGTCCTGGTTTAAGCTAGCCAAAGGTTTTTTATCAATCACAAAAATTCGACATACCATAGTAAGATTGAGCCCGGACGCCGCGGCAAAGCCGCAATGTAAGGATACCATGGGGAGCTCTTTCCCAGGGACGCCTCAGAGATGAGGTAACACGCGAGAAACGGCCATTCCGGCAAATCCTTCGCTCTTATCACTTTTCCAGCCTCAGCGCACGCCCATTCCTACACGAAATCCATTCATGGAAAAATATCCCAATAAATCTTGCCTACCGATTCCGTGGTGATGGCCAGCGTTGCCGGAAGAAAGAGCAAGCGATCGCCCTTGTAGAGCATGCGCTTGGAGACGAGACCTCGCCCTCCGGCGCCTACATTCTTGAGCTCCACCTTCTGGATTGGCAATCCAGCCTGCGATAGCCATTGCTGGAGCGCAATCCCTGAATTTAAGGCACTGGAATCGGTGTCGCAGCCCCAGGGCACGGAGGACGCCCGGCAAGCGAGCCTAGGGCGGTGAAGAACGGGCGCTCTGGCTGGATACAAGAGCGCCATTGAGAACTATCGAACGGCCACTATCAAACCACGTTGACCAGGGTTTTAGGCGTGCTATAAAATTTAAAAGCATAGTTGATTGGCTAACTGTAAAAATATAGTTCATAGAGAGATTAAGAAAAGGAGAAGAAAGAATTTGCAGACACGGGAGCTTTTGATTTCCAAATTCACATTTGCACTATTAATTATACATTAAAAAACTGGATAAACTACTAATTTAAAGGTATAAGATTTACATATAATATATTATTTAAATACGAATACTTGCTCAGCAAATGCTGGGTGGTTTACAAAGAGGTGGACACACAGAGAGTCTTCGACCAAATAGAAAGGCACAACATTGTCTCATGGATGATGCTGATGCTTAGATATGTCCAGGTGGAGCAATCACTAGATGTGCTGGATCTCTTCTTGTGGATGCAGCAAGTCCAAGGCCTAGTACCCAACCCTCTAACTTATGCTGCCACACTCTAGGTCTGTGGGAGCTCCATGGTTCTGGAGACTGGAAGGGCCATCCACCAGCAGATCCATCATGCCGAGATGGAAGTTGAGGTGGTTGTCATGAATTCTCTGCTGGGCTTCTACGGACGGTGTGGCTGCATTGCAGAAGCTCACAAAGTTTTCGACTCAGTGGCCAGCACAGGACACAACACCGTGACTTGGAACGTGATCGTCACCCTCTTCCCTTCCCAGCCACATGTGCACCCTGCCCATTGGCCACCACAACACTGAGCTAATATTCTTGCTAACCATGGCCACTGGCCCTGGCCCGGGCCTAGGGTGGCCTCTCTTTTCCGAGAACCATGGCTTCCGAGCTTGCCTTGGGCCTAGTGTGGGGTTTGCACCCTTTGTTCTTATTATTATAGATAATACAACTTGATATGTCACACTAAATTAATATTTTAAAGGTAATATGCAAAGCTAATGCTTAAATTGAATCTTTAAAAATAAAAAAGCATCCATCTCCATATTTAAATATAGCATTTAATGATTTTATAAATTCATTTTTTTATATAATCACATATTTGACATTTAGAATTACTATATTTATATGATGAAAAAAAAAGAAGTAAAAGAATATAATAATTTAAATATGAAAACACAAAATGATTTAGATAACAAAAATTTATTAATCTCAAAGCAATCATTTATTTATTTGAATAAATTTATTTTATTAAATAATAATATTTATAAAAAATATTACATATTATAAATAAAGTAAAATATAGAATATATTTAAATTAATTTTTGCAATACAAAAACCTATAATCACATCTTCAGAAAGATAGTCACTCACTTGAATTGATTTGCATGCAAAAAACTCATAAATTATTTTGCATTTAATTTTATACATAATGACTTAGCCACTACAACCCAATAACTTCTCAAAAGTGTAAAAATATTTTATATTTATCATATTCCACCATCTTTCACTACTTTTTATTAGTTAAAAATTCATTTACTAATAAATTTAAATTAAAACACATTATTAAAAAAATTAATTATAGTTTAAATATCTAATATCAGTGATTGTAATAGTATTCCAGTTTAACTGCTTTTATTTATTTATCTTATATTAAAAATAATTATAATTTAACTTTTTATATAATAAATCATAGAAAATGTTAGTGTTTATTAATATACTACATTACTTTCTTTTTTTTTGTATATAATACAATATTACTATCATTTTGAAGTTGTTAAGAAAATAGACCATGATAAATTTGTTTGTTATCTAATCTTCATAAAATATTTGTTTCGGAATAAAATGAAACTTTATAATTTGATACTACTAATATGTTTTTTTTTTCATTTGAAGATATTAAAAATTCTTCTGTATAAAGTATATTTTTAAGAGAATTTTCAAAGAGATTTAAGGTTATTAAGTTTAGTAAACGTTTATAAAATTTATTTAATTTTAAAGCTATAAATAATAATCTAAAATTAGATACTCACTTATGTTATTTAGTACTTATTAATTAATACATTTTTATTGTTTTAAATAACCCTTGAAAAATTGAGAGCCTAATTACATTATTTTTAGCTTTTGTTGTACAATATTGAGTATCTGGTACATTTTTAATTTGTGTAAGAATATTACCTCTTGAATTATCAAAAGATTTAGTATTTTCATAGTTATGTTGGTAAATTCATGTTTTTCTTATTTATTATATAGGATTATTTAAAATTTATCACTTTGATATGTAGTGTGATATTTTTATTTTTATTTCATTTAAAGTGTTATTTCTGCCCATAAAACATGTGATTTAGGAATAAAACAAAATATTTTATAAAAAAAATATAATAAAAATTAATTAAATGATCATAACTTTCATTATAAAATAAATAATATGGATTTTAAGAAAGTGACAAGTTTACTCTTTCTGCAACAAATTCTATTGTGTTATATAGTAAATATTTAAAATCTTGGACAAGAATTGTTCTAACAACAATTCATTCAGCCTAAAAAGCTCTAGCCACACTCCAAGGAAGCTCTATTTCGTTAAAGTGGGATTTATTCAGTAAAATGGGACTAGGTACAAATTTTCAAGTATTTGAAAATGACGTGAAATTATATGTTTTTTGTCCAGGGGCTAGACATATCTGGGGCATGGTGACTAGCGCGGTGACTTTGTGTCCAGACTGAGTCCATCTGGTTGTATAATAAATCTCATTGTCAAGGTGAACAAGCCGAATCTGAAGCTAAAGAAGAGCAATGGCATGCGCGCACACACTATTTGTTTGTTCATTGAGTGTGTGGTGAGCTTTCCAAGATAAACGTCATTCCTATTAGCCAGACATATAACTTAATGGTGAGAACATTTAGATATTATTCAATGTTATCTTTTTCTAACGAATCTAATTGTGAAGGTGTAGCAAGAGGCATTGCTAGTCTGGAGAAGTCATTTAACTCATTTGCCCCTTAGTGTATTTTCATGAAACTAAATAACATTCATATTATTAAGGAATTTCTCTAGTACCTTGAATGTGGTTCGAGGGACTCCATAAATGATTCTCCATGCCTTCATGCAGACCAAACCCCTCTGGAAGACCATGCCCCCCACCTGATGTTCTAAAGCATCAACAGATGACCGTAATGCCTCATACACAAAATTGCGAGCTGCCTTCCAAGACAATGTCTTGTATCTTGCTCTCTCCTCTTCAATAGCATCCCAATCAGCATATTGACAGCACCTCCTCTTGCAACAAGCAACTGTCGAGACCATTCGAACCTCCATCGCCATTTTCTGCCTTTTCCGTTCGTTGCTCAGATCCCTTTGGCTGTGCTTTAGGAAGGTGTACTTTCTTTTCCCATGAAGAGATGTTCTGTCATCAGTTGTAGTGGTGTTTGATTGTGAATCCTTCACATTCTCAAACACTAAGTGCCTCAATTTCCACCGCACAATGTTTCTAATAGTCAGACTGTTTTCTTCTGTGTCAACAACCTCTAAAATCGCAATTCCAATATCATCCCAACCCAATTCTTGATTAGCAACCGCATCTCTTGGATCGACAACTGTGGCTAAGCCCTCAGCTACCACCTCCCCCTCGGGGTTGTTTAGAAACACCTTTGCCTGAATCCATGTAGCACGGTTCTTAAGATCCATGGAGGGAACATGCGTCGCACTTGCGGAGGCCATTCTGAAAGTGCAGAAAAAAAGTTAAGACCATACAAAAAATGATTGGAGAATGGCCTAAATCATAACATACCAAACAACCTCAATAGCATGAGGCCACATGCCATTATTCAAACATGCTATTGACACCCACGTAAAATTTTGCATTCACAAAATTGGCATGAGGCCTCATGCCATCTTGATAAACACACAGCTACAGGCAGGTAAAGAAACTATTAGCAATATGCTAGTGATGAACTTGCAAGCCCCAAGATGGCATGAGCCCTCATACCATTAGTGGTACCGTAGCGCCGCTCGCACAAACTGCCACTTGCATAAACTGCCGCTCGCAATGGCGCTCACAATGCCGCAACCGCTCGTAGACGCATAAACCACAGCTCACAACGCCGCTTACACAAGCAGCGCTCACTGCGCTCAGCGGAACCAAGAACACGGCGCACAAAAATGATAAACCTAGGAATGAGTTCGAGAATTCAAAAATAATACACACTTAAACGTCACATCAAATCCTCTGACAAACCAGATTTTATGATTCTTCTGACAAATTTCAAACTGAGTAGCTTCTAGACTTTGCTGTCGGACGTTGAACTTTGTCACATCATGTCCTTGCCTCGATCCAGCTGTGCCATGTCAGTGATTTGAACTTTGCCATGCCATGTCAGCGATCCGCACCAAGATTATTCGCCGTGTAAAGGAATAATTATGCTGTGTGTGTACGTCCATTTATGGCAATATAAGGCCACACGCCATTCAAAGAATAATGCTAGTCGAGCATTTTTTGGTGCATTTTTGGGTTCAAAATTGCATGAGCCCACACGCTATAAAGTTTACCTGTACCAAAAATAGAAATAGCTTTATTTACTTGGGAATTTAAGTGGTTGAGGCATTTTTAAACTTACAAACACATGCCCTACTTACATTCCTTTGGTTGCTTAAAATTCAAAAATATTATAAACCTTTCTTTTTGCATTTTCAATGTTTTTAATTATGGTTTTTGATTTTCGTAGGACCAGCCTAGTAATCTATTTGCATCCCGTCATGTTTATAGCTAGCTTTCGTTTGTCCCCTTCGCTAGCCTGAGATACATCTGCTCGGCATCTGCCTCTTACAGCATTTGCCCAGAAAGGGCATCTTTCTTCACGCAGCATTTGCCACATGTTTAGGGTTTAGGGTTTAGCAATTCAGTAACTTGATAAACATGCAAATACAGAATTTGATGCAAAATCCTTTGATATGTCACAATGCCCCTAGGACCATAAACACATTTCAATAGAGAGGGTCCTTCATTTCATAACTCCTTACGTAGATCTTGGTGAAACCAGAGTTAGTGAAGTTGGTTTCTTGTGATCCCGCATCTGATTGTGATGTCCCTTTGCAGTGTCGATGGAAAGGTCAATGCACACCAAACTGTAGAATCTTGGAGCAAAATAATGGTTGGATCTATGGCAAATGCCCCTGAAACATTGTAAGGCTCGTGTGGTCTCATGTGGTGTCCGATCGAGATGCTTCTTTGCAGGGTCATCAAGAAAGACATTGTATACCATTCTGTAAAATCTAGTTGCGATCTAACGGTTGGATCTCCAGAAAACTCAAAAAAATCTCGCGCGTGTCAGAATATTCTAAGAATATACTCCTATGTGCCCCTTAAAATGGCATGCGGCCCCATGCCATTCAAGAGATAACGCCAGATGACGCCGAGCATTTTTTGGTGCATTTTTTGGGATCAAAATTGCATGAGCCCACACGCTTGAACGGCACATCAAATCCTCTGACAAACCAGATTGTAAGCCACAAATTTTTCCTTTCCAATTTGCCAACTTACCTCGTCTATCCGTCCGACATTGCCTTGGCTTTTGCTAAGTTCCCTTGCCAAGGTTCTCGCCTATGGTACCAGCTCCTACTTGGTCTCAGCTACTCACTGCACGAGCAACGGAGTGTTAGCCATCCATCCACGGATTCCCAAATCACTCCCAATCCCCCTCCCCGGGTTAGACTGGACTTAAGGTTCAGCTACACTCCCCGCAAGCACAAGCAGCCAAGCACACCAAGCTTCCAGGTTCTTAACATCCTTTGGTACCACAAGACTTGATCATGGGACCCTCTAAATCCCAAGTCTTGAGGGCAACACTTGCTTCGGGATGCCAGGGCGAAACACCGTGGCCTAGCGGCCCGGTATGGGTACCTCTCACCCCCCACTTCCATCCCGAAGGAAGGCCCAAGCCCCTAGGAAGGGCGAGGACCAATGAGCCGCATGGTACTCAAGTGGGGCACCACTCCACATGAGCCGGGAGCACCGCGATTGGTTTCCCTTTCGGGAGTGGGAGCTGCTCTTGAGCACTTCCTTGGATGGCCCCTCCAGCACCAACCAAGTCCATGCTCACTCCCACCCAAGGCCCCTCGGTCCCAGTCCCAACCTCAAGTCAGTTTGGGAGCCCCACTGGAGAGTCCCTTCTAAATTAGTTCCTGGACCTCACTATCCCTACTATACTTTTGGAACCCCCTGCAGCCCCCCCCCCCTGGGAGACGCACGCTTTGGGCTTTCACCCCTTGACCCGTATTAGTATTTGGACTTAGTCTCTGGCTCGATCTCGAACCCGATTTCGGATCCGACTTCGGATTCGGTTTCGGACTCGATCTCGGACTCGATCTCGGACTCGATCTCGGACCCGACCTCGGACTCGACCTCGGACTCGGTCTCGGACCCGATTTCGGATCTTGGACTCCGTCTCGAACTCGGTCCTCGAGTCGGTCTCGGACTCAATTCCGGACTCGATCTCGAACTCGGTCCTAGAGTCAGTCTTGGACTCGATCTTCGACTTGGTCCCACCCGATGAATTCTTTGTCATTTTGGTCATGCTTTCGGGGTTCCTTTAGCCTACGACACCTCGGCGAGTTGGTTCCTTACAACTCCACCACAAGAAGTTCGATACCCACATCGAATGTCTCGTTTTATCCTACGACTTGTTGACCATGTCTCCGGGGGCATCCCCCCACTTAGCGGTGTGCCTAAGTTAGCCTCCCTGGCCAAGAGCCCATGACAACGGAATATAGGTGTCCCTATACTCCTCCCCTCACCACGCCCTAGTATGGGGTTGGGACTTGAACCTAGCCTTGCTTTACTAGGGGGTTGGGACTCGAACCCAACCTCCGTAGAATACGTCTACGGATTCGACATCCCCGCAGGGAGTCGGGCGTAGCTCCCTACGCCTGGTCGACCTAGCTAACCCATGCTAATTAGCTCACCTTCGGCGCGCCTTCGGGTCCCAACATATGCCACTTGCTCAACTTTGCAAATTGATATTTTTAATTGAACTTTGCATAAGTACATAGAGTTTTGCCTTGCAGAAATTCCTCCACTAGATCTCGCGCGTTCGCTAGGTTCTCCTCCGGTTCCCATGTTGCTTCGCAGTGTGGAAATCCTTTCCACTTCACATGGAACTCTCTCACCTCGCGTCCTTGTCGCTTGCTCTTGCGCGCATTGAGGATGGCCTCGACTTCGTATTCCTCTTCCCCTTGGATAACCTCGGGTAAAGGTCTTACTTGGTCCTTGCGAAGCGGATCCTCAAAGTACGGCTTGAGTAAGTTCACGTGGAACACTGGGTGCATCTTCCCCATCTCTCGAGGAAGTCGGAGTCGGTAAGCCACTTTACCGATTCGTGCCTCAATCTCATAAGGCCCCGCGAACCTGCTTTAGGAACTCAAGATCAATTCATTTACAGGAATACATGCATTTTTACCTTTGGGTCAACTTTCGGCTGATCCCACTTGGTAGCCTGAGGTTCTTGGTGTTCAGCCACACCTTCTCCCCAGCTTGGAACTCTACATCCCGGCGCTTTAGGTTCGCATACTTGGTTTGCCTTTGTTGAGCCCGTTCCAAGGAATCCCTCACTAGATTCCAAATGTTGAGTCTTTCCGCCGTGAATGCCTCCACTGCGGGTAGCTCTCCATGATACTCGGCCACGCCGAGTTCCACAGGACCTTCAATAGCTCGCCCATTGATGACTTCCCATGGACTCACCCCGATACTCGAATGTGGTGAGTTGTTATAACACATTTCCGCAAGTCCCAAATGACTTGCCCAATCGGTCTGGTCTCCCGAGACATAGCATCGCAAATAATCCTCCAGCTGCCTATTCACCCTTTCCGTTTGTCCGTCTGTCAAGAAGTGTTAGGACCACCAAACTTGACTTAATACCCCATACCTGTCTGTGGGTGATAGGCTGTGCTGAATTTCAACTTGGTGCAATACTGTTCCAGGAGGGTCCTCCAGAACCTACTAGTGAAGATCTTATCTCGATCTGAGATAATCTCTTCTGGCCTTCCCTGCACTCGAACCACTTGTTCGAAGAACAGCTTCGCCACACCTTCCGCATCCACTTCCGTTGTGGTGGGTATAAAATGTGCCATCTTCGAAAATCAATCCACCACCACGAATATCGCATCGAACCCCTCGCTTGGGGGTAGTCCCGTGATGAAGTCCATCGTAAGACATTTCCACAGACGATCTGGAATTGGGATGCTTTGCAACAAGCCCCCACTAGCCTTAGTCACGGCTTTGACCTGCTGACATGTTGGACATGTCTTTACATAGTCTTGGACGTCCTTAGCCATATCTGGCCAATGGTACTTCCTCTTGAGTAAGCCCATCGTCTTGGGCACTCCGCCGTGTCTCGCAAAAGGTCCGTCATGACACTCTTCTAAGGCTACCTTCTTTAGTCCCCCTTCTAGAACATATACCCTCGTTTGCTTGTAATAAATGAGTCCGTTGCGTTCCGCATAGCCCGTTTTCTCTTCCGTTGGCAGCTCACCTCTCTAGTGAGCTTCCCGCGCCTCCAGATTCCTCAACAACACTTCTTGTGCTAGACCATCGTTCTCATATGCTGTCCGCACATCGTCCCAGAAGGTTGCTGTTGCGCTGGATATCGCCAACCTCAAGCTCGCTTTTCGACTTAGCACATCTGCCACGATGTTGCTCTTCCCAGGCTTGTACAAAATCTCGCAATCAAACTCGGCCAAGGCATTGGCCCACCGACCTTGTTTCCCTCTCAGGTCGGGCTGTGACAAGAAGTGTTTCGTTGCCACATTGTCCGTGTAAACCTTGAAGTGTCTCCCAAGGTAGTGTCGCCACTCCTTGAGCGCCTTAACCACCGCAAACAATTCCTTCTCGTGGGCAGGCCACTTCCTTTGAGCCTTGTCCAACTTCTTCGAGAAGAACGCTACTGGATGGTTGTCTTGCTTCAAAACTGCACCCAACGCAAAGTCCGAAGCATCTGTGTCTACCTCAAAGTCCTTACCAAAATCTGGTAATGCCAACACCGGAGCCTTCCTCAACTTCCCTTTGAGGTGGACGAATGCCGCCTCGCATTCCGCTGTCCATACCATCTTCCCTTTTCCTGTTTGGTCCGTTAAGGGTAGGGCTACTCTCGAATAGTGTCTGATAAACTTTCGATAGTAGTTGCATAGCCCCAAGAACGCCCTCAACTCATGTACATTCGAAGGCCGCTCCCATTCCTGGATCGCTTGGACCTTCTCCGGGTCCACCTTGAGCCCGTCCTGGCCCACCACATGCCCGAGAAACTTTACTTCTTGTTGAGCAAAGTCACATTTGCTCTCTTTAGCATACAGTTTGTGTTCCCTTAGTTTCTCAAACACCTTCGCCAAGTGTTCGGCATGCTCCTCTAGCGTCTCGCTATAGATCAGGATATCGTCGATATAGACGACCACGAAGTGATCCAGATAGGGTACAAAGATGTGGTTCATCAACGCCGAAAATGTTGCCGGTGCATTGCACAGCCCAAAGGGCATCACCAGAAACTCAAAGCTCCCATACCTCGTTCGACAGGTTGTCTTCTCGACATCTTCCTCAGCTACCCTGATCTGGTAGTATCCTGACCTTAGGTCAATCCTCGAGAAGTATTTTGCCTTTCCCAACCTATCGAACAGGTCCTCGATCCTTGGCAAAGGGTACTTGTTCTTCTTGGTATACTTGTTGAGCAACCGGTAGTCTATGCACATGCGCATAGATCCATCTTTCTTTTTCACAAATAGCACCGGCGCCCCATACGGCGACTTGCTCAACCTAACATACCCTTTGTCCACCAACTCCTCTAGTTGGCTCTTGAGCTCCTTGAGTTCTTTTTCGTTCAATCGATAGGGTGGATGAACCACCGCCTCAGCACCCTCGACCAGCTCAATCTTATGTTTTATCGGTCGTGCGGGGGGCAACCCCGCCGGTAGCTCCTCCGGCATGGTATCCTGGAATTGGTCCAGCACCTACTGGATCACTAAAGGTACTTCTTCCGTTCTTGTCTTTTTGTCACTCTTCACCGAGAGTAAGCACAAAAAGGCTGCCTTAGTTCCTTTAGTGAGTTGTCCTCTCGTGGACACCAAGTTTAAGCATGACTCTTTGGCCTTGCTTTGCCCTACCTTTAGATCCTGGGCCTCCACCCTAGATCTTCTTCCTTGGGCATTCGCCAATACCACAAGGTTCCTACCTTGTCCATGCAGGGCTACCACGAACCGATTAAACCAATCCATTCCGAAGATCACGTCAAATCCCGCCATGTCCAAGACGGTGAAATTCATGTCCACTTTCCATGTCCCCACTTCAACTCTCGCTTGTCGAAGTACCTCATCGGTGCTTTGGCTACCCTGAACAAACTCTATAGTCCTTGGTTCGCCTAGCCGCTGCACCGTTAGTCCGGCTTGTCGGACTATGTCTGCAGCCACAAAATTATCCGAAGCACCCGTGTCAATAAGGATCTTAACAAAGCTACCTCTAAGCTTCCCTCGGAGGGCTAGTAGATGTCGCGAACGACTCTCTACCAAAGTTGCTCGTGTAATGAGTAACTTTGAGTTAAGGACTGGATCACATACCTCAGTTTGGACTTCACCCGACTTGATGGCCATATTGGCTCTGGCCTTCTTCGGGTAGGGACATTCCCTCGAGAAGTGTCCCGCTTCGCCGCAGTTGTAGCATACGTTGTTTCCCACGCTGCTATACGACTTGACCTTCTTATCTGTGGGTTTGTCCTTTTTCGCTTGACTCCCCCACGTACTCGCTCGCTGGCCACCGGATTTGCCTTTCCGGAACCCCAAGGACTCATTCTTAGATAAACTCTTTTTGAATTTCCCCTTGCTATACATTCCCCTTGGTTTGGCCCCTTTGCTAAATGTGGATCCCGACCCCGTCGTGTTCCCCTTTCGCAGGTTATCGTTGAAATGCACCTTGATGGCCGCATCCAACGCTTCCTTGTAGTTGGTCGGGTTCCACCGCATCACCTCACCGCGAGCCTAGGTTTGCAAACTTGATATGAAGGCATGGAACGCATCCATATCCCCCATGTCCGTGACAAGTATCCTCTTTGCCATGAACCCATTCACATATTCCTGGATGGTTCCAGTCTGCTTCAGCCTACTCAGCTCATCTCTCAGATGTAGAGTGGCATTCGGAGGAACGTATGTTGCGCGGATCCTCGCCTTCATCATGTCCCAAGTGGCCACTGGTCCTTCGTTGGCCTCTGTCGTTCTCCACCAAGACTTGGCATTATCTGCCAAGTATGGTTTTGCACATGGGACCTTCTCCGAGCTCGGTAATCGCAATGCTCGGAAGTAGTCTTCCATATCGTAAAACCAATCCTCCACCACTTTATAGTCGTTCACTCCCTTGAAGACCGGTGGGGGCTTTGGTTTGTACTCGGGAACTGCCTGAGGGACTGATTCTACTTCAGTCTGTTCGACCTTGTCTGGTTTTGCCTCAGTCCCGGCCGAAAGATCCGCACCTTCTGCGCTGCCAGCATCCGCAGTCTTTTTCTTTTTCTTCCGCCTCTCGTCACGCTTTAGCTTGCGTACGAGAGTTTCCAGCAGGGCATTGGTCTGTGCCAACTGTCCTTCTAGCACGTCCAATCAAGCCTTGGACGACCGAACCTCGCCACCGGACTCCTGTTTGGAACTTTCCTCACTAGAGTCCTCCTCATGCAAGGATTCCTCATCCATAGCCTCTTGTTCGACCGGAGGCTCCAGCTCCGACGGTGGTTCCGTCTCTACCTGGGTTCGCTTACGCCCTGCCCTTGCCATCTCCCAGCAATCCGCCTCTATCCTTCGCTAGAACTGAGATAAAGGCTCTGATACCAAATTGTAAGCCACAAATTTTTCCTTTCCAATTTGCCAACTTACCTCGTCTATCCGTCCGACACTGCCTTGGCTTTTGCTAAGTTCCCTTGCCAAGGTTCTCGCCTATGGTACCAGCTCCTACTTGGTCTCAGCTACTCACTGCACGAGCAACGGAGTGTTAGCCATCCATCCACGGATTCCCAAATCACTCCCAATCCCCCTCCCCGGGTTAGACTGGACTTAAGGTTCGGCTACACTCCCCGCAAGCATAAGCAGCCAAGCACACCAAGCTTCCAGGTTCTTAACATCCTTTGGTACCACAAGACTTGATCATGGGACCTCTAAATCCCAAGTCTTGAGGGCAACGCTTGCTTCGGGACGCCGGGGCGAAACACCGTGGCCTAGCGGCCCGGTATGGGTACCTCTCGCCCCCCACTTCCATCCCGAAGGAAGGCCCAAGCCCCTAGGAAGGGCGAGGACCAATGAGCCGCATGGTACTCAAGTGGGGCACCACTCCACATGAGCCGGGAGCACCGCGATCGGTTTCCCTTTCGGGAGTGGGAGCTGCTCTTGAGCACTTCCTTGGATGGCCCCTCCGGCACCAACCAAGTCCATGCTCACTCCCACCCAAGGCCCCTCGGTCCCAGTCCCAACCTCAAGTCAGTTTGGGAGCCCCACTGGAGAGTCCCTTCTAAACTGGTTCCTGGACCTCACTATCCCTACTATACTTTTGGAACCCCCTGCAGCCCCCCCCCCCCCCCTGGGAGACGCACGCTTTGGGCTTTCACCCTTGACCCGTATTAGTATTTGGACTTAGTCTCTGGCTCGATCTCGGACCCGATTTCGGATCCGACTTCGGATTCGGTTTCGAACTCGATCTCGGACTCGATCTCGGACCCGATCTCGGACCCGACCTCGGACTCGACCTCGGACTCGGTCTCGGACCCGATTTCGGATCTTGGACTCCGTCTCGAACTCGGTCTCAAACTCGGACTCGAACTCGGTCCTCGAGTCGGTCTCGGACTCAATTCCGGACTCGATCTCGAACTCGGTCCTAGAGTCGGTCTTGGACTCGATCTTCGACTTGGTCCCACCCGATGAACTCTTTGTCATTTTGGTCATGCTTTTAGGGTTCCTTTAGCCTACGACACCTCGGCGAGTTGGTTCCTTACACAGATCTTATAATTCCTCTGACAAATTTCAAACTAAGTAGCTTCTAGACTTTGCTGTCGGACGTTGAACTTTGTCACATCATGTCCTTGCCTCGATCCAGCTGTGCGATGTCAGTGATTCGAACTTTGCCATGCCATGTCAGCGATCTGCGCCAAGATTATTCGCCGTGTAACTGCTCGGCATCTGCCTCTTACAGCATTTGCCCAGAAAGGGCATCTTTCTTCACGCAGCATTTGCCACATATTTAGGGAGGGTTTAGGGTTTAGCAATTCAGTAGCTTGATAAACATGCAAATACAGAACTTGATGCAAAATCCTTTGATATGTCACAATGCCCCTAGGACCATAAACACATTTCAATAGAGAGGGTCCTTTCACTTCATAACTCCTTACGTAGATCTTGGTGAAACCAGAGTTAGTGAAGTTGGTTTCTTGTGATCCCACATCTGATTGTGATGTCCCTTTGCAGTGTCGATGGAAAGGTCAATGCACACCAAACTGTAGAATCTTGGAGCAAAATAACGGTTGGATCTATGGCAAATGCCCCTGAAACATTGTAAGGCTCGTGTGGTCTCATGTGGTGTCCGATCGAGATGCTTCTTTACAGGGTCATCAAAGAAGGATATTGTATACCATTCTTTATTTAGTTGAACATCTGGCATTTTTGGAAATACAAGATGCTTTGGAATATCCAATCATGCATGGTATAAATATAGCGAGGGTATTAAATGATATCCCAATCATGATCTTTCTTTTGGATTTCACGTGCATGCAGTCCGAGGAATGATGACGTTGCGGATTTCTTTTGGATTTCACGTGCATGCATGCGCGCGGCGATCCAGAAATTAATGGTGGCACCCAAGTCCGAGGAATGATGACGTTGCGGGATTACCAACCGTCGTGACATTTCGCGCGTATGAGGTTAGGTTTTGCATTTTGCTTCGTACTCGCGCTCGCATCGCGCTCCCACTCGCGATCGCGCTCATCTACCTTCTCTACAGGTTTCTCGTGTGCATCGGCATCCACTCGCGCTTGCATCACACTCGCGCTCGCATCGCGTTCGTGTGCATCGGCGTCCACTTCAAGACACACCCAGTTTGTAACTTCGCCGCCAACTCCGCCGCCCACTCCGCCACCCACACACAGCCCACTTGGCGTCCCGGGAGATTTCAGCGCCACTCTCCAACTGTAAGTGGCAGAGTAGCCTTGCTACTACGATCCGCTACACACACAGTGCACATTCGCCAGCAAGTCCGGCCTCGATTGTCACGCCTCCATTCGGCTTCAAATGGTAAGTCTTTTAGGCCAAGTAGAAAATGGCATGAGGCCACATGCCATTCAGTAGCAACATTGGCATGCACCGATTGGGCTCTCGAGTGCAGTCCGGTTACAAATGGCGTGTAGCCTCACGCCATCTTAGGATGCAGCCTCAAGACATCTGATGCAGTGGTGAATGGCGTGTGGCCTCATGTTATTTCCAGCTGCTAGCTTTTCATCTGTCAGCTCTAATTGTTGTGCATTTCTGAACAGGCGAGGAATTGCGTTCTTCTTCCAGCCACTATCAATGTGGATGCAGAGAAGGGGGAGGAGCTCACCAGTTGGACTTTCGGGATGGAAGGCGAGGATCTGAGGCTATACAACACAGATGGTGGGAGAAAAGAATGCATGGGGATCCTCATCCAAGTGACAGACACTCCATGCAGTTCCATGCAAGAATATGGACTGGCACTTGTGGTAGAGACAGCGTCTGCCTTCAAGATCCACTTTGCACATCCTAGTGGCTTCCTGGAGGGGGGCAGCGGCTATAAGGAATTCCTAGAGGGAGCTAGGGAGAGGTTGTCCAGGAGGCCCACAATTTCAAAGACGCTGCGGGTCTATGAAGATCACATGGAATCCACGGACCTCACCTACGGCGATGTTCAAAAACTATATTCCAACATTGAGCCGTTGAGAGTGACTCCAGTTCGCGAAGCGAAGGGGAAGGAGGTCGATCTGGAAACTACCCCGAAGCAGAAAAGGGTGGTCAAGCTCAAGCTGACGTCCGACTCTTCGACTCCAAAAAAGAAGCTACTCGGTGATGCCATTGCCTCGGGTTCGAACACTACACCCACCAAAAAGAAGAGCCGCAAAGAGCAGAAAGAGCAAGAAGAGGCAGCAAAAATTGTCGCAGATAATAGTACTTGTTACTATTCCAACAAAGTATATACAATCGACGTGAGCCACATCGACATCCAAAGCAAATACAACCATAGGCTAGTATCTGATGAGTGGGTGGAGAAACTGAAGCAGAAGATGCTGACAAGTCCAGTAACACCTGACATCACAGACGTGATCCCCTACTACCGAACATTGAAGGGCGAGACGAGGTTTCCAGACTTGATCAATAGGAAGGTGTTGGACGATTAGAACATCCGGTTCTATGCCGTCTCCGGGCAGCATTCTAGCTTGGCGATGCAAGAGATAGTTGTGGATATTATGGTGGGCGAGGAGGTGAAGAAAGTCTTCAAGACAAGAGTTGTCCGCCTGATAAAAAGCAACTCGCCCCTCCGATCTATCATATACATCTCTCACGCGCAGAATGTCAAGCAAGAAACGTGCTACAAATTGGGTCTGCACGAGACATTGGCACGAACACGGAAGCTCTGGGTTTATGTATTTATTTAAAAATGTAACTTATTATGGCATGGGGTTCCATGCCATTGTATTAATATTAAAAGATAATTCTTTGAGAGGATTTGCATTATACTAGAAGTGTTACAGCGTGTTACAGCATGTTATTGGAAGTCTACGAAGTTGTTTTATTAATAAGGGGAAAGTAAAGATTGAATAGGGACTTGGGCTCCACCTAGACTCGGAGCAACTGAGCCAATATTAAAAGGATGGAAAGAAATTAGACGACGATGACAAGGAGAAGAGAGAGGTGAAGCAATGGTAGGGGGAGGAGAAGTGATTGAGTAGACATTTTCTTGTTTAAGATAAAATGGCATGTGCCTCAATGCAGTTGAATTTTGTTATATTTATATACTATATAAAGGTTTGGAAACCTTATTTTACAAGTGGGATAATGACAATTCCCACTTTAACGAAATAAAGCTTAAGGACCCAAACCTCCTTCAAAGCTGGTACGGGTACCAGTTGAACATTTTCTATGGTACAACAAAGTAGAACCGCTTAAGGTTGTACCTGTTGATAAGCTCATCGATATACTTGGCTTGGGCGTGGTGGCGATCGTTGACAGTAACCTGCGCATGGGCCCCATCACCCCTAGACTTTTTTTAGGCCCCTGGCAATTAAACTGGACTGCTTCCTGTTCCTCCCCAGCCACTTCCACTTCGACCTGGTCCTCTGGCTCCACCTCTCCTTCGGCGTCGTCTTCCATCTTCTCCTGTTCGTCCTCGATCACTGGCCCTTCTTCCATGTCATAGACTCCCTTGAAATTAGCATCTCTCAGCCTCTGGATAAGCGCAGTTTTTCTCCCGCTTTCAGGCAGATTCATGCGTCTCAAAAGACGTTGAAGCATCTCACATGTTTCGGTCGAAATTGGCCGGTGCAAGCGTCGTGCTTGGAGACGCGGTTTCGAACATCGTAGCTGATGCTCAAACCTCTTGCCCACGAGAACCGTTTCGTCGCTGATGCCCTGATTCTGTCTGATATACTCTATCTTCCAGCCACGAAAGTTGCTCCTCCACGTACTGAGATGCAAACACCCATGGTTTCCTTCAAATCTCTACTGACCATCTTCAAATGGAGAATGAAACTACTTACGTCATTCCCCTGCAATACGTTCCCAATCATGTACTCGATCTGCGCTTTCTTTTTCGCAGTCTGTAAGGCTCGATCAAACCTGCTGTTGTAGTTCGTTTTCCTGTGGTGGACCAAGACAGAGCGCACCGAACCCCCAAACTTGTGGTAACGCTCCCTATCTTCTGCTTCGCTGCAATCCCCGTGCCCGGCCAGTGGCGCAGCGAGCAACAATTCACACAAGTCCCTCAGGGGCATGTAGAATGCGTCCAGGTCCGTATCTTTCAGGAACTGCCACATAGGCTTAGTCGAATAGTTTTCGGACGTGAAGGCGTATTATTCTGAATCATTCGTGGTGATGCTTTCAGACCGTTTACCAGAAAAACAGTATGTTCCGTAATTCAATGGTCGCAGTCCCCGATCTTTCCCAGCAGTAGCTCATTTGCCCTGAAGTAATAACTTGAACCTGGGCCATGCGTGGAACCCTGCTCCCATATAATAGCCCAACTCGAAAACACCGGATCCATCCGCAGCTTGTAAAACATGTAGAAGCCAAAAACCGTCTTGCCAGAGTACCCGTACGAGAAATACTTAAGCGTTCCGGATCATGATGGTCGAGATGTTGGTATCAATAAAAGTGTCTGGAAGAGTTTACGTCGTCAGGCTGACAGTCCTTGAATTTTAAATCATTCTCGCTTTTTTCCTTGTTTCTTCCAGCTTGAAATCAGTTGTCACCACGGCCGTGACGAGCTCGGTGGCCATTTCCCTTGTCACTACTCCGAGTTTCGCCTCGCCGACTTTCTCCCACAGATCTATCACTGCAAGTGGAAGAGAATATGTCAGATGAGAAGAAGATCCAGTGCTAAGGACTCATAGCACAATGTGCTGCAGCCTTGAAAACAAAGCAATAAGTGCCCAGCTGCCCTCGATTCTGGGGATGTCTCTGTTGCAGCGCCTGTTCACAAACCATACATAGAGAAAGGCAAACTCCTAAAGAGACCCAGATTTCAGCAAAACGATCACAGACATCAGCACAGCCAAGGTGTAGGACCCTCAGTGCCTGAATAGTATGAGAAAATCCAGGCAAATACATAGACTTGCTAAGACCATTCTCTTTTTATATTCCATGCATTCACATTAGTGGAGATGAGGGACACTTTTGATTGCTTTTAAGGAGTTCTTGAATTTGGGGTTTTGGTTTAGATCTAACTTTATATTATCTAGATCTAGTTTTTTTCAATTTCCTTTCTTTTGTTCTTTCCTTTCAGGATTTTGGTTTAGATTTAGCTTTTTGCATTGTCTAGATCTCCCTTTTCTTTTAGCTTTTTTTCATTTATTTTCTTTTGCTCTTTCCTTTTTGTTCATTTTCATGACAGATCAGTAGTCTTTTCCTCCTTTGACTCTAGAATAGCAATTGGTACAATTTCTTGATGTTATGCGATTGCAATTGAACAACTAAACTTAGTTGATAGTGGCATTCATGGCACGTAGTACAACTCTTTTTGCTCTTGGTGCTAATCCTTACGTTCAGCCGGAGTTCTTTTGCGGGAATCCTGAGGATGATGTGTATCATTGGTTAGATCACTTCACGATGATTGCCACATATCATTCTTGGGATGATGCTTAACATTTGCGTAAGTTTCCCACATGTCTCCAAGGGATGGTGTTGTAGTAATACAATGGTTTGAGCACAACCATTCATGGGGATTGGAGTGTTCTCCCAGACGTCTTCAAATGTGCATTTAAACATACTGAAGATTGTGATAATGCCTTCCAACAATTGCATCATCTTCGTCAAGGACCATCTAAGTTGGTGCATTCATTTTTGAAGCCTTTTTGCTTTTTGCGGAGTTAAATATGTGTAGCACACCTTATCTCTCTCCCCTTAAACCAATTGGAAAGGGGGCAATTGCTTGATGAGAGAGCCTTTAGTGGCTATTTTATCCCCTATTTATTCCCCAAGGTTCCAAGGATCCATGGTGACAATATATCTAAATCTCATCCCATGATCACATGTGCTACACTCACCCCCCTTTCAGAGATGTCAATGTCCTCATTGACTATTGACTAACAACCCCTACTAAGCTAGTCATCCCATGATCACATGTGCTACACTCACCCCCCTTTCAGAGATGTCAATGTTCTCATTGACTATTAACTAACAACCCCTACTGAGCTAAAAGGAACCAACAACTCCATTCCCACACTCAATCTACCAATCCTTCCATTGTGTAGATTAGTTATTCGATGTGAAGCAACTAGTCATCCACCCGTACCGCAGTCCCACGGTGGATACCTTCGTCCGTGGATACTCCACACAAGAGGAAGGACATACGCATGGATGCCCAATACCTACGATTTACGATTTCAAATTTAAGGGTAGGAATATACCTTCCTCAAGGGTATATTATACTTTTAAGTAGCCACTAATCAATGGGAATCGAACCCGTGGCATTTGCTCTGATACCAACTGTAGTGTACCTTATCTCTCTCCCCTTAAGAAAATTGGAAAAGGGGCAATTACTTGATGAGAGAGCCCTTAGTGGCTATTTTATCCCCTATTTATCCCCCAAGGTTTCAAGGATCCACGGTGACAGTATATTCAAATCTCATCCCATGATCACATGTGCTACAATATGTCAGAGCGGATCAAGCTAGGAATGTTATGGCTAGCACTCATCAAAATTTTGTCGGACTTGTGCATGCTTTTGTTTTCACCACCCTTGACAATGCTCTTTGCTTGGCACAACATTATGAGACATTGCCTCTTCCACTTTTTGTTGCACGTCCTTTAGCTTCACTTCCTGTAAGTGATGGTCTTGTTTCAATAGAGGTTGATGCTGCTACTATTTGAGTCCAAGAACAAGAGCAAGGCTGTGGTTATGGTCGTGATATTCATTACTATGCGTGTGATGAAGTTGGTCACATTTATCGGCATTGTTGGCATTTTCCAGATTGATAGCCACCATTTCCTGGGTGAAGACCTTGGTGTCAACAATGTCTTGTTGGTGCTGCTGTAGTGGAAAGTCTAAACACCAAAATGCATTCGGGAAACGAGGAGTCATGCGAGTAACGGAGGGATTTTATGTGAATAAATCAATGACCTCTCCATTGTTTTTTCCGAAGTATCATCAAGGGGTTCACTCAGCACTAATTCATCCAGTGTTTACTTTCCAAACTCGTTTTTATAACAAGCCGTCTCCTATTATTCTCTCCATGTTAGTTGATACAGGTTTGAGTTTATCTTCTATTGCTCGACTTGTTGTCACATGTTGCCATCTACACTTGCATCGTGTGGTGGGGCTAGTTTTCATTTTTTATGGCAACAGCTGTACACATGTATGTCCACGGGATGAGGCGGACCTAGTTGTGCGTATGGGTGATCTTGAGTTTGGGTTGCAATCATTATGGGTGGTGCTGAGTCAAGCTTTTGACCTCATCCTTGGTATGGATTGGTTGCAATGCAATTATGCCAAATATAACTTTAAGACTTCTCCCCTTTATCTCATACTTCCTTATATTTCATTCATTCCTCTTACTTCTGTACCTTTTCGTCCCTTTACTTTTACATTTACTTCCATTACTTTTGTCCCCCCACTACTTCCTTTTATGTTTCCATCTTGTTCTGCTCTTCCCTTTTCCAATCCCTCCGACAATCTTTGTGTTGCAACGGTTGACTGACTCATGAAGGAGTATTCTAATCTCTTTGAATTTGACTTTTGTCTAGGGCCAAGATTGCCACACGTCATTCGATTCCAATTGGGGATGCTCATCTAATCAAGGTTTCTATTCGTTATCAGTCACCTAAAGAAATCAAGATTTTACGTGCAAACATCAAGAAGATGTTAGAGAAGGGTGTTATTTGGAAGTCATGGAATCTTTGGGCATGTGAACCTCATTTTATGATGAAGTCTGATAGAAGTATTTATTTCTGCATTAACTACCATCCGTTAAACGAAGTGACAATCCCAGATGCGTACCCTTTTCCTCATACTGCTGATCTCTTGGATCATCTAGGGCAAAGTCGTTAGTTTACCAAGCTAGATTTTGCTTCTGGGTACTGAGAAATATCGATGGCCAAAAAAAATATTTTTAATACTACTTTTCATACACCATTTGGTTTGTACGAGTTCTTGGTAATACCATTTGGTTTGAACAATTCTCCAACAACTTTCCAACGGATGATGGATGAAGTTCTTTGTAATATGCCGGAGGTGACTACTGACTTCATTGATGATGTCTTGATCCACTCGAAGGGATGTGGGAGGAGTATATTCGTCATCAACATGGGATGACATTAATATTTGTAAAGTGTTGAATTGGCTACGGGATATTATTTTAAAGCTGAAGTGGTCAAAGTGTGTGTTTGGGTCCAAGGATACAACTTATCTTGGGTACTATATTTCTCTTAAGGGTTTACAAGTTGATCTTGATAAACTTGTGGCTATTTTAAAGTTCCTTACTCCGAAGTGTGTGAATGATGTACAATGCTTCTTGAGCAATGTGCAGTATCTTGGTCATTTTGTGGATTATCTTTCTAATCGCATAGCACCATTGCAAGCATTGCTGAAATCATCAACGTCATCTTTCATTTAATCTCCGTATTGAGAGTGGGCATTAGTGGATCTCAAAGAACTATTAACGAATCCTTCGATTTTAGCATATCTTGACTACACTTGACCTTTTATTTTGTGCATGGATGCTTTTAATATTGATCTTGGAAATGTGTTGATGCAAGAGAGCCCAAGTGTGCCTTGTTAGCACCATCCCATTGCGTATATAAGCCATACATTACAATCAGCGGAGGTAAACTACTCCACGACAAAGAAGGAGTGTTTAGCAGAAGTCTGGGGTTTCGAGAAACTTCATGCATATCTACATAGTTCTCAAATGTTACTTGAAGGTGATCATGCTACTGTTACTTCATTATTGAAGTAAAAGAATCTAGTTGGTTGTACTGCTTAGTGGATTTTGAAGCTTCAGATATATGATTTTGATGTTGTTCATCGCCCAAGGAGTCCTATGGCTGATGCTGATGCCCTTTCTCGAGCTCCTCTTCCTTCTCCACTCTTTTCTCATGTTTTTGACGAGCTTGTTGTTCCAGCATCTATGGATTTTTTAGATGAGGATTCTGTGCCATCGGCAGTTACTGTACTTGATGTTCAGTGTCCACAACGTGCATAGCAAGATCTACCTTTTGTTGATGAGGTTTGTGAGGCTCAAAAAATTGAGCCATGGATTCTAAGGCTTTGAGATGGGTTTGAGAATTCTGTATCACTTGCTGATGACTTGCCATTCCAGCATTTATATTCTCAGTATTGCCTTGAAGATGGCCTTCTTTATTTTGTGGGGACGGATCCTGATGATCCTTTACAGTTGGTGGTGCCTTTTGTCTTTATTCCACAGTTTCTCCATGTCTAACATGATTCTTTTGTTCTAGGCGGGCATATGGGACATCGTTGTGTGACTGAGAAGCTGCACAAGTCTTCTATTGGCCGGAGATGCGACGTGATGTTATTTGAGATGTGCGTAACTACATTTGGTGCCAAATTCATAATACTCCCTTTTGTAACAGTTAGAGTCAATTGCAGTTTCCCGTCCATTTAAGTTGGTGGCATTTGATTTTATGGGACTTTTTCCACGATCGACTGCTGGTAATGAATATATTATTATTGTTTTTGACCATTTAACTCGTTGGGTGGAAGTTGGTGCTTTTACTAGTGCCTTTGCAACTGCTATTGAATACTTCCTTCTCAATCGAGTGGTGTTCCAATATTCTTGTCCAGAGTGGATTCTTTTGGATAATGGTCCCGCATTTATGGCTGTAACATTTCATGTTTTGATGTCTCGGTTGGAGATACGCTATACTTTCACGAGTGCTTATCATCCTTAGTCAAACAGTTTGGTGGAATGGCTCGTTTGGACATTCAAATGAATGATCGTGAAGTATATGAACTTTCAACATTTGGATTGGGATGGTTATTTGCCGTCTCTTCAATATGCATATGTCACAGGGGTGTAAAATTCTGTTAATGTTTCACCATATAAACTTTTATATGGTCATGATCCAATATTACTAACAAAGTTGGGTTTACCTTTGTAATTGCCACAAGTTGCCAATGCTAGGTTGTGGGGTTATTTGATAAACATTCTTCCATTTGTTCAAACAAAATTTGCCGAACACTTAAGTTGCATACAAGTGGGACAACAATGGTGGTACAACTCCCATCATCGTCCACCTGCAAAGTACAAAGTGAATGATTTGGTGTTGGTCTATTTTCCCCATTTTATGGTATATGGTTTATCTAAGGGGTTCCTTGCTTAGTGGAAAAGACCATATCGAGTATTACGGCAAGTTGGACCGCAAGCTTATAAGGTTTGGCATGACGTCCAATAGGCCGATCCTCTAGAAATTGTGTATGTGCAGCGGTTGAAACACTTCATACAAAAGGATCAAGAACAACTGATACCACCTATAAATCTGCCGATGTCTTCTCCTAACACTTGTTCAGATCTCAACCCATCTACAAGAGAACTTTGATGGTCTTTCATTATTCCGAGAAGAGGGGATGATGTGAAGTCCAAGTGTACAGCTATAATACAGTATACTAATATTAGCATAATGAGATTTTAGTAGCTGTTGGATTGATTTCAATCCGGACCACTTACTCCTTACAAGTTAGGGTTTTTGGCTAATTGATATGCACATGTATTCCCTTTCCATATTCCATGCACTCACAACTTGTTCATGTTAAATAAAGTTTTTTTTTGTAAATATAATTTATCAATTGATGATAAATGAATAGTAGTTACAAAACAGATTCTTCCTATGCAAGTAAGAAAGGCAAAATCATGTAAAAGCCATCCATCCATATAGCCCTGGTTTTACTACCAGTTATCTGGCCATGGCCATCGCAAACCCATGCCAGGTGCGAGTTGACCGTTGTTACAGGGGCCATGGATCGACGATAGGTTGATTTGCTACCTCCAGCTAGCGAAAGAGAAACAGAAATAGTTTCCCCTATTTAACTATAACTAGGCTGAAGAGTTACGTCCAATGTAGCTCCACATTCTTTTTGAGCAAAGGAACACTTTATGGGTCCAAAATAGCATAATAAAAAGTCCTTTAAAATTTAACCTTTTGTTGAGATTGTTTAGGTCTAGGGTAAAATTCTTTGTCTCAAGAACTATTATTAATTTATAACAATTAATAAAAACTACCAATTGACTAGCCTTGAGCTACTGGAGTGCTGACCAGCCCCAACTAACACGAACAGCAAGATTAGCTTTGTGTTCATAGCGCTTTCTCAGCCATGGCTCATGGCTGTGAGCCGCTTGCAGATTACAGCCCTGGGACCAAGCCCTGACTGCCATGGCCCGCTCACTCGTAGGCTGTGGTAGTGACGGCCATGACAGCCCGTAGGATGGTTCTCTCCATATGTTTACCACAACGTTGGGATTTGAACCTGTAAGAGAAAAACAAAAAAAGTGTCTTAGTCACTAAAGAAATGACATCGTCCTTCTAAAGGTAACTTCAAAAGAGACAAGTTATAATCAATCCTACTTACTCCAAGTTGAGAAATCTTGGGTATGGACACCACAGATTGCTATGAGACAAACAAACCAAAGTTTGTATGAACTACAAAAGTAAAAAGAGATGTTTCTTCTCTTTGTTACCAGCTCGTGATGGTCTGCCATTAAGACATCATACTCCTAATCACTTGACAGCAGATACATAAAGGGGAACTCCTTGTGCTGGCGGCCCTCCTCGACAATTTGGGCATTGCATGTCCAGGCGCATCAAATTGAAAGGGGCACACATCCCTTGGCATTGAAGATACAATCTGGAAAAATATTCCCGCACAAAAGAGGGCTTTTGAAATCCAGTCAAGGAAAAAACTCAAATCGGATGGCCAACACAGGCACCAGTGATCTAGCAACTGCGCCCCATTGAGCGCTTGCTCTGCAGCACACGGTGGAAGAACTTTAGAGACAAGAACAACATGGCATCCAGATAGGTTTCTGGGCAGATTTCCTGGTCCGCATCCTGCAAACCACCTCAGTAGCACGGCTTACCAGTCAAACCCTAGTGGAACGAGGAGTGCCATCGGCTTCACAAGGCATACAAGCAAGCCAGACAAAGAGGACACCCTACAGCACAATCTCTATGTTGAGATTTTAGGAAAATGGCCAGGGCATGAGCTTGCTTTCACACTAAATGTTTTAATGCATAGCAGGCCTGGGAAATGAGGCATAAACCTTCCAAAGCTTAATTTTCCGTAACCAGTGATCATCGAGGACATCACACTCTGGGTTCAACATATTCGCCAACTGTATGAGGTAGGAAGCTTGGAGTTTGAACATTTCCAGTGGGGAAGCAATGCTCCAAATCACCACGGAACAAATGAAGGTAACGATCCAGTCTCTCCCACGCAAGAAGGCTGCTGATGTCTATGGATTCAGAGCCAAGCTATTGCAAACTTTTCCACAAAATCATCCAATATGGTTTTCCACAAACCTGGAACATCAACAGAGTTGTACCAATTTACAAGGCAAGAGATTCATCACTACCCTCCAACTATCATACTATAATGATCTCAACAATCTTTGCAAAGCTTCTAGCCAAAGTGGTGCATCTCGTGAGCTGGACAGAAGACAAAGGATGCCGAGCAAGAGGGCAAGCTAGGTTCCAACCACATTATAGTTGCATTGACCACTTGGTGACGCTATGGGTAGCCCTGGACAAGCTGCATGCACATCCATGAACCTCAGTTTATGCATGCTACGTTGACATAGTAAAAGCCTTTGACAAGGTATCAAGAAAGAGACTGTTTGCATGACTTCATGAGCTAAACGTCCCACTGGAGCTCATTAAGCTCATTCAAAGGCTTTATAAAAATGTGAAAGTGGACATTTTACAGCACACTTAGATTGACTATGGCATGGGTGTCTGACAAGGTTGCACCTTGTCACCCACTCTTTTTGGCCTATTCATTGATGGGCTGGAAATGCTCTAGTAGGGCACACCCCCTCCTTGATCTTGCTTGCTGGCATGATTTTGCAGCTGCTTATATATGCAGACAACCTCCTTCTATTGGCTAGTTCATGGCTAGAACTTCAATGCCAACTAAACACCTCAAGATGGGGGGGAGGCCGGCGGTGGATCATGAGCAACCACAATAAAGTACATGGTCACAACAAGGTCTGTGGAGTTGCAAAATTGTGCCAAGGTGTTTATGTTTTGGGCTTTCACTCTAGTCCTATTTGGGACAAACTTGAAACTTACTAAATATGGAAAAATGCTAAATTGTGAATTGAGATATGAAACAACATTATAAAATTTAATACACTTCTTTACATTATGTAGATATGCCTTCTGAGCAAATTTAGACACTTACTATAAATGATATATGGATATGGTATGAGACCAACATATGAGGCATGATAACAAGGAGTAGACATGGTAAATTATTATGTAACAATATTAAGAGACTAAATGCAATATCATAGAAGTTCATAACATTAACAAGTGCAAGTTAACAAATGAATTTTTTATGTGAAATATGTTTAACTAATAGCATTTAGAAATTCTATCTTTATGCCTATATGGTTAAGTGCACATGCAATGACCAGTTTCTCAACTAACTTGGGTAAAGACCATAAAGGAAATCAGTAATACTAACCTGTTACCATTGTAGTAGTAAAAAGAGACTATTTGTAAAGATTGACCAATAAGTATCTTTCAATATCTTAAATCACATTTACAACATCCACACCTAATCATGCAACTATTGCTAAATCACAACATATGGCCTTAGCTCTTGGAAAAGTTGGTGGCACACTTTCGAGGTATGGATAGCCACCCTTGGCCATAACCTCTCCATATTGATGATGGAATTGATCAAGCAATTGGAGTTTTGGACTTGGCAATGTCTCCAACGTTTGAATAAAGGATAGTGCCCTTTTTGGAATTTATATGAATACTATAAACCTGAGGTGCCAATTTGCTTTCACAATCTACAATGACCTCACCCCCTGCAATTGGAGAATCCTGGCCAGCTACAAAACAAGGTGTCAAGGAACTCAAACATCGTTTGAGATTGCCACTGCCATATAATATGTGCCTCTACCCCATATGTTAAGAAGCTGAAGACATGAAGCATGTGGTTAACATGTGGTCAACCTATGCTCCACTATGCCAACCACAGGTCCTTGGGGTGCAGATCTACATGTAATTCTCATAGGTGAACATTGGGCCAAGGACATCTGTGAATTTCTATAGGCAGGTCGGTGAAGCTGAGGGTGGTGATAGAAGCTGTGGTGGCAGAAGACCTGGAGGAGCTCAGCAAACAAATGACTCATGAGATCATCAAACAACTTACTATAATCTGTTGGTCTCATATGCTTCTTGATGGGCACCACAAAACCCTATAAACAGTTAATGAATGAATGAATGAAATCTCTCCCCTTGGAATAGTGAAACATGTCAATAAAATTCAATAATGTCATTTTGTAGTAAATGTATAGCTTAAGAAAAACATACACATAATAGTAGTTGAATGTGGCTCTTAGTGAATGCAATAGGATCTTCACTTAGGATCTTGGGATAAATGTGAGTTAATGGAACTACTAATATCCTGCTTCATCAACAACCCCATATTATAAAGTTTTCCCATTATTGAAGAATTTGCTATAGAATTACATTCCCTTCCAACCTATGCTCTTGAAGGAATCTCCTCGTGTATTAGCATCTTGGCTGCATATAGATTGCACCCCCACTCTCCTCCATGACGCTGACAGTCTCACCAATCACCCTGGCATTGGTGATACATGGCAATAATATGCAGTGTTTCGCAGCTACACACTGTAATTGATCCCTATCCCATGCCTATAAAGCCACACGTGATCATGTGTATTCAGGTTGTTAGATTGGATGTGTGAGTGGAGTGATATTGTTATGGTTACAAAGTCGTGGAGTCACAAATTTTCAATCCAAATTAGTATTCCCACTTAACTCACATTTGACTCCCACTTGACTGGAATGTTTTAGGTTTGGGGGGTTGAGTTTCTTCAAAGTAATAGAAGTATTTATAATTATCTATCAATATGACTTTCTGTGATGGCAAATCCAGCAAGCTTTCACGCAAGAAGGAGAAATCACAGCACTATTTTTGTAAACAAGTCTATTTCATTTCACTTGATCTTGCATCTGGACCGTCCACAAGACTACAGGGAAAGGAAAGCGCTCTTTCACTGTGGACTCTGTCCAGGGCGAGCTAGGGTTTTTGCGGACGCGCTCTGCTTCGCTCATGGATGTGGAGTCTGGCGAAGGCGCTACAGGCCTCATGTGGTCGCGCCTCCTCACCACCGATTCGCCTCTCTCCGACGATGCTGCTGGAGCTGTGGCAGCCGACGAGTGGAATGCCGCGAATGAAGCTTCCAGCGTCGTCGAGAGCTTGGATTACGAGGTCATTGAGAGCGTCGCATACCGTGACGATCAGGTGAGATCTGTTCGAAATTGCTTCCCATTTGTCTCACAGATCTGTCGGCTGGATCGTGGCAGGCGATGAAGGGCTGGTGGCAGCTGGGATCGTATGTGACATTGAAGTGGCTGTTTGCTCTATTTATCGGTGTAGGTGAGTGGAAGTTGCTCGACTTGTCCGGATTTTGATGGAATCGATGCAACCAGGGACTGGCCTCTCAGCTTTCGCGATCAATGTCGCCGTAGAGAATTTCTCGGGGTGGAAGTTCCTCGCTACATTTGCGATAATGAGGCATTCCTATCTTGCAGGCTTTGTCATCTATGCCTTGTTCAACGTTGCGTTGGTCTTCTCCTCCGTGTACATTGTCACAAGCTTTGCTCCAGCTGCGGCTGGATCTGGCATTCCAGAACTAAAAGGATATCTAAACGGTAGGTAAGTCTTGTAGCTAGTCGATGGTTAACGAGTCTGCTAATGCGGTGGTCATCAGGCATAGATACGCCAGGAATTCTTTTGTTCCGAACTCTTGTCGGAAAAGTAAGTTCTTTGGCGTCGTTCGTATAGATTTTTCAAGGTTTTTCTCATTGCAGATACTTGGAAGCATTGGTTCTGTTGGGGGAGGATTAGCTTTGGGTAAAGAGGGGCCTCTCGTGCACACGGGTGCTTGCATTGCCTCGCTGATCGGACAGGTAAACTTCACTCGATGCTTAGCTAAGGTGAGGATCTTCTAACAGTGATGACTAATGAACAGGGAGGCTCTACCAAATATTATCTCAACTCGAGATGGATCAGAATGTTTAAGAACGATCGGGACAGACGTGATCTTGTAAGTGTTAAAAAGCATTCAATCGTTTTTCTCAACTTGGGAGCCTTGCTTAGGTGACGTGTGGATGTGCTGCTGGTGTATCTGCAGCATTTAGAGCTCCGGTAGGAGGAGTGCTTTTCGCTCTTGAAGAAGTTACGTCATGGTACGCTTGAAAAGCTTTTATTTCTTGTGTCTTATTTCAAAGCATCGCGATTCAGGTGGCGGAGTCAATTGCTTTGGCGCGTCTTTTTTACCTCAGCTATTGTTGCTGTTATGGTTCGAACTGCAATGGGATGGTGTACTCATGGAAATTGCGGTCATTTTGGCTCTGGTGGCTTTATTATATGGGATACATCTGGGTAAGCTGCTTTTTACTTTTCCAGATCAAAGCTCACACTAGTCCGTAGTGGTCAAGAAGATTACTCATTTTACGAACTCTGGCCAATGGCACTACTTGGCGTTATAGGAGGATTGCTAGGTAAGAAAGATCTCCTCCGTGTAGCTTATGACGTTCCCTTACAGGCGCACTCTTCAATCAACTAACTTATATGCTTTCTTCGTATCGTCGGAATGTGCTACACAAGAGAGGAAACCGTGTGAAGGTACTGACAACATTTGAGATAATCTTACATGAATAAACTTTTGTGCAGATTATTGAGGTCTGCTTGGTGTCTTTGATTACGTCTATGCTGTCCTTTGGTATACCTCTGCTGAACAAGTGCACTCCATGCCCCGATCCTGTTAAATATCCAGACATTGTTTGCCCTCGACCTCAGCAACATTATGGAAATTATGTTCTTGTAAGTTCCAAGCCCGTTCTGTTTCAAGTCTAATCCCTTTTCTTTCTAGTTTAACTGTCCTAAAGATTCCCAATACAATGATCTTGCAACGATTTTTTTCAATACTCCCGTAAGTTTTCCTTTCTATTATTCTTTTCCTTATATTGTCTGCTCTTATTGAGGATTAATTTTAGGACGATGCCATTCGCAACCTGTTTAGTACGAAGACTGTTCACGAGTACAGTGCGCGTAGTTTACTTACGTTCCTGGTAAGAGTCTCTTTAGTGGCACGGAAAGAATGCTAACTCCTTGCATTTTAGGCTTTGTTCTTCTTTCTTGCTACTATAACTTACGGAACAGCTGTTCCTGCCGGCCAATTCGTTCCCGGAATAATGATAGGAGCCACTTATGGACGCCTTGTGGGGATGCTTGTGGTCAATCTGTATAAGAAAGACGGAATTGACGAGGGAACGTGAGCTATTTAGTTTTTTCCACTCATATCCTTTCTGCTTTCGTTTTCCATGCAGATATGCTTTGTTGGGAGCAGCTTCTTTTCTTGGTGGTTCCATGCGGATGACTGTATCGTTGTGTGTGATCATGGTAGAGATCACAAACAACCTGCAGCTCCTGCCATTGATAATGCTTGTGCTTCTTATATCAAAGGTAAAAGGACATACATTTCTAAATGGAAACTTAAAGTATCTCATTCTACAGGCTGTTGGAGATGCCTTTAATATGGGATTTTATGAGCAACAAGCGTATCTACGACAAATACCCCTGCTTGAATCTCGTCCCAAACGATTTCTGAGAAAACTGTCTGCCAAGGATGCCCTTCACACTAGCAAGGTAAATCTGAACTGTCTTAGCTCTTGTCTTTAAAGTCGTCTTGCAGGTCGTCAGTTTCCCTCGAGTTTCAAAAGTGGGATCTATCGTTTCAGTTTTACGTAGCGTCAGTCACAATGGATTTCCGGTATGTAATATTACGAATCGACCAGTGCGTTGCTGATTTTCATTTGCAGGTGATAGAGCAACTTCAAAACGGGGAAACGGCAGTTATTGGCCTCGTACTGCGGAGGTAAGTTGCATGTAGATACTTTTGCGTGGCTATAATGCTCGTTTGCAGCCATTTGTTGGTGGTGTTGCAAACTAAAGCAGATTTTCAACACGGTCCGACTCCCGGACATGAAAATCGTACCAAAAACAAGTAAGCATTCTTTCAGCATACCTTCCACTAAAGTTTTTCTTGATACTGGCAGGTATAGCGTCACAGATTTTGTAAAGCCCGTGTCTAGCAAGGGTCTGTCAATATTCGACGTCAATCTCACAGCGGTAGAAATGGAGATGTATTTGGATTTACAACCGTTTGTAAATCCCTCGCCTTACATAGTTTCCGAGGACATGTCCCTCACGAAGGTAAATTCTCGACACTACACACCGCCGTGAATCCTCACACTCTTTGCTTTCCAGGTCTACAACCTGTTTCGACAGCTGGGACTTCGTCACGTCTGCGTTGTACCCCGGCCTTCTAGGATACTCGGTGTAATCACCCGCAAGGACTTACTTCCAGAGGTAATTCTATCCATGCAATATCTCACTCTTTGAGTCTTCTTTGTGCTTGCGTAGAGCTTGGAAAGTGAATCTTCCGCCAGGAAAAGGTACGCTTAGACAGCGCGATGATAGATAATCTCACGCGTGAAAGGTTTGCAGATACAAAACGCCCGAGATGGAGCTCCTGGAGAGCGCATTATAAAGTATAAGACGAAGGGAGACCTCCTCGTCTCTCCTTGTACATTTATACTGGACACCAGATTTTGCCTATCAATGCAATCGATCACATTGCGCACTAATCTGGAAGCTCCAATCGATCCTCTAGCAAAAACCAAAGTATCAGACGCAAACATTTTTGTGAATTCCTCACACCATGATGGTCATGTAATCAATCTAAGATTATTAGATTAATATTTGTGATTGTATGATATTAGACAAAGAACAAGCAGAGATATCATACCGTACAAGCTGTATAGTCTTTGGTTCTAGTGACTATAAAGTCCTAGCCCATGTTACATCCATACTCGGCGCCATTGAAATCTTGCTGGAGCAAGCACTCCTCAAAGTCCCCGGCGTTGTTCCTGAACTGGAGCCTGAGCGGCTCGATCCCCCAGTCGATGCTCAGCGCCCCGCCCTGGCAAACATCGTTGAACTCCTGGAAGTGCCTCCACTGGCCGCAGTTCACTGAGACCGTCTGCCCTCCCGTGCAGCCGTGGACGCTGTCCACCCGAATCACGCACGCCGGGATCGGGCACGTCATCCTCCCACACCCGCTCGACAGCTCGGCGTCCCTGAACAAGACGGTGCCAGCATCCAGCCCGCGCAGCCCGATGGCGACGAGCACCACCAGGATCACCATTTTGATCGACATCCCGCACATCTTGATATATGATGCTCGTTATGCTTCTCGGTTGGAGCCAAGGCTTGGAACTTATACGCAGGAGCATCCTAACGTTACATAACACGCGTGTGCTCCTTGGCCTCTGCGCAAGTTCGCGGATATGAATGCTTGACTTTGAATTCTACTTTCACTCGGGGAATAGTTTGCAACGTGGTTGCATGAGAAATTACTGCGTTTTAAATCTAGATTACTACGTGGTTAGAAATTCATGGCTGCATGGTCTTTAATGTAGTTAGTCTACACCTAATCACTATGTCGAGTTGCCGTGTCAAAGCATCCACAGTTACATTGGCAGATTCAACTGGGTGGATCGCTGCCGAAGAAATCTTGGCGCAAGGCTATCATTCATCTGCGCTGAATTCCATGCTATCGTATCCCGGGTTTTAAATTTTATGCGAGAGCAAGTTGTTTAGTTTTTGTTCGTTGTCAGGCCAAAGTAACGTATTGTGAATTCCAAGTAATCTGAAATGAACAGAACATCATACACGTTTTCTGGGAAGAATGAATCGTAACCAATCACAAAGATTTACATAAGAAGAGAATATTCTTTATCAGGGATTCAAATGACTGTGTTAAAGATCATTATATGCTCCAGCCCTCCGCCCTGCTAAACTCCTGGAATCGCCACAGTTCACCGACAGGCCGTGGGCCTTGTTCACCAAAATCACGCACGCCGGGATCGGGCACGTCATTCTCCCACACCCGCTGGATAGCTCGGTAGACACGAGCAACACCAGGATCAGTATTTTGATCGACATCTGAAGCATTACTTAACGCGTGTTCCTTTGACCCCTGTGCAAGTTCATGCTTGAAAGTTTACTTTGACTCCGGCAACCGCCTTATAGAAACAGTTTCTGAAATCTAGATTACTACTTTTTTGCATTTCTATAAATTCTTACGACAGCATGGGCTTTAATCTAGCTCATGGTTGCATATATGGGAATTGGGTGCATGAATATACGGTAATTGCATGGGTTTAATCGACATCAATGAATTACTGCTGGTTTCATGGTTTAAAATCACGAATTAAGTTACCCCAGCTAAGCATACATTTGATAATATCGTCTCCAGACAACTTTCGAGGCTATGGCACTGGGCTCTGCTCGGTCTCTCCGCGAGATCCATCCGAGAGCTCCCAGGGGGTATCATCTACGAGCTTCCTCGCGACACTTACGTCACTAGCGGTCCTGATGAGATTGCAGTACCGTGGCAACCCGGTAGCATCTCAAGCAGGAGCGCATCCCTTGAACTCGCAGAGCCACGCGCCCCCATGCACGCTCCTCCTCCGCGTCGCCCCGGCTGCCTCCCACGCCAGGATCAAGAGCTCCAGCGACGTGAGGAGAGCATCACGAGTGATTCATGAATTGTCGCCTGGAGAGAAGATGAGCGTGTACTCGCCGGTCGGCCTCATCTTGATGAAGGAACCGCTTAGCGATCCTGACCATGATTCCAAGTAATCTAAATGAACTATATACGATTCATACATAGATTATTTGTCATTTGGATACCATGAGCGTGGCAAAGTTTTAGCCCATGTTACACCCAAACTTGGCACCATTGAAACCACTCTTGAGCAAACACTCTTCAAAGTCCCCGGCGCTGTTCCTGAATTGGAGCCTCAGGCTTGATTCCCCAGTCGATGCTCAGCGCCCCTCCCTGGCAAACTTTGTTAAACTCCTCGAAATGCCTCCACTCTCCGCAGTTCACCGAGACCGTCTGGCCCCCCGTGCAGCCGTGGACCTTGGTCACCAGAATCACGCACGCCGGGATTGGGCATGTCATCGTCCCACACCCGCTCGACAGCTCGGCGTCCCTGAACAAGACGGTGCCAGCATCCAGGCCACGGAGCGCGCTGGAGACAAGCACCACCAGGATCATCATTTTGATTGCATCTTGATTGTAGATACTTATATGATGGTCGTTATGCTTGGAGCCCAAGGCTTGGAATTTATACGGAGGAGCGTCCTCTCGTTAATTAACGCGTGCTCCTTGACCCCTGTGCAAGTTCATCTTGAAGTTTACTTTGACCAAGAAGCCGGCAAGAAACAGTATGAATGAGTTTGCACGCCACCCTGTTGACGTGGTTTAATCTACATTATTACGTGTTTACATTTACTAAAGTCTCCTCGATGAATTACTGCGCCACCCAACGTGTTTTGAACAATGAATTACTACTCTCCACTAGTCTTGCCCGTTTATACACATTCATACACTCATCTGACAATATCTTCTCCAGACAACTTTCGAGCTTGCTTTGGCACTGGGCTATGCTCGGTCTCTCCGCAGGATCCATGGCCATACACTTCTCCGAGAGCTCCCAGAGGGTATCATCCACGAGCTTACTCGCAACGCTCACGTCACTGGCGGTCCTGATGAGATAGCCCAAACCCCAGACGTCGACTGCAGTACCATGGCAACCTGATAGCATCTCAGGCGCGTGGCTCTGCGAGTTCAACGGATGCGCCGCTCGTGCCGCCTGCTCAACCGTGCACGCCTCCTCCGCGTCGATCAGCGTCCACGCCCCGGTTGCCTCGTCCCACGCCACGTTCCCCCAGTGGACGTCCCTGTGGATCCATCCCTTTCGCCGGAGCCACGCCAGAGCTCCAGCGACGTCGAGGAGAGCTCTCACGAGTGATTCCTGCGTTGTCGCCCGAGCAGTCCTGCTTAGGCGAGGAGAGAACCTGAGCGTGTACTCGCCGGTCGCCCTCCGCTTGATCTTTTGGTATGCTGGCTTCCCGCTCAAGCACTTCTCCATGTTTGGGCAGCCCCGGAGAGCGGAGTATACCTTCCAGACTTTCATCCTCTTCTCCTCCGTCTGGTAGCCTTTAACAACCAGATCTCCGGCCAGCGTCACCGATTTCCCGGTCGTTATGGCTTTCACAAGCTCAAACTCGCTCCCCTCGTTGTTCTTCACACAAATCTCGTGCAAACCTCCCAGCACGCGAGCGATGTTGAGCATAACCATGAACAGTCTGATCCTTTCATCAAGGTCGTGCAAGTTGAAGTTTGCCAAAGCCATGCTCGAGGCCTCTCCACGACCATCCCCACGACTATTATAAAGCGCAACCAGCGTCACTGCGAGGCCGCTTGCGTGGTAGCCGAGAATGTAAGGGATTGTCTTGTAGTACCACTTCCGCTTGTTAAAGAGCTGACTACTGCTGCCAGCCCCTCCCTCTTCGCCTGTCCAGAGCGACCAGCGATCACCCACATATCCAACAAGCGAGGGAATTGCAGTATTCGTATTACGGTCCTTGGTGAAGCTCAAGCTCAAGAACAGTCGCAAAGACTTGTTGATCAGGTTGTCCCAGGCATGAACGAACGAGAGCCTTGAAGCACCTGGAACGAGCACAAGAACACCCTGTCAGTGAAAGAGAGAATCTGTATGTAGACAGGCCTGTTTCTGGTTGGAGTACACAGCCGGCGAGATGCTCCTCGAGCGCGAAGCAGCGATCTCCATTCGAAGGCTCAAAGAGGCCCTGCAAATCGTAGTCACGGACCCGCTTGTATGTCCTGGGACTCACGCGAATTATGCAACCATCGGGCTTCTTGAGGAGAAACTCTTTCAAGCCTTGGAGCTCGGGGACCGTTGGTTTGCAAAACTCGGCGAGAGTCTTGTACGTGACATCCATGGAATCCTCATCGGCAATTCGAGGCGCACACTCTGGAGAGAGAGCATGCCGATCGTCAGAGGCCCGCGAGTGTAAAAATACCTTTGAGAAAGCTCCTGAGCACGTCCGCTTTCTCCTCCGGCGTGGGAGCCAGGAAGAACACAGAGGGATTCTTCCCTTCCAGCTGCAGCATGCCCAGCTTCACAGCGAGCTGGCGCTTCTCATCCTTGCTCAATGGCAAATCCCACAAGTCCCTCAGTGGATCCGCCATAGGGTTCTTCTTTGACAAGACAAATCCCAACCATTCAAAGCGACAGATCATAACCGCTCAAAGAGAATAAACTAGAGAATAATCTCACGCATTCAAATCGGCTCGTAGCACAGTCCTCAAAAGTCCTCAGTGGCTGGATCCAGTCAATGCTCACAAACATCATTACACTCCTCCAAGTGCTTCCACTCGCCGTGTCCACCAAGAATCGCTGTGACCGCGCACGAACTCCGCTCGACGTCTCGGCGTCCCATCCGAGCAGCCAAGCCGGGTGGAGGATCCAATCACCTTGGTCATCCTCATCGCTGCTAAAAATCTCTGTCGTTGCGCTGGAATTTCTGGACAAAGTCCTGATCAACGCTGTGTTCCTTGATCTATAGTAGTAAGTAAATGCAACAATGTAAACAACAGCTACCTTGCTGCTACGACTTCCAGTGCTGAGCTCGATGTAACGTGTTTGAATCCCTCGGGCGGCACTAGCGCTACTAAGCTTAAACAGTGAAGTTTTGAAAACATGCTGCCATTGGTTGCTGCGTGTTCCAAATGCGAGAACTTACAGAGTTTCCGTTCTTTTACCTCCTCAGCAAAGAAGAAAATGAATCTTATCTGCTTGGGCGCCTGGCCGATCGTTGGTAAAGTACGTAGCCAATGAACGCTGACACGAAAAATGTCCAGAGAACCTGCGCAGCAGAGTACAATTCAGCTCTTTCATGCATAGAAACTCGTAGAGTCTACCGTGTTTATGATTTGCCATCTCTCAAGCCTCTTCAATCTGGCGTCGAAACCATCCAGCACGCCCTCAACAGATAATGCTGGACTCGCCAGTGTTTCCGAGCTGGGATTTCCACCCTGCAATGCGAAATAATGAATGGCTTCGTCCTAACAAAAAGCAACACCGTCCATTCAACAGAGCCATCTTCACAAAACCTCGCTAGAACTGCGGAAAGCGATAGTTACCTGTGCTTGCACAAAATCCACTAGCTCCTGGAGTCTGGCTGCTTGAGAGTCATGAACGCCAGTGATGCCATCACCAAAAGCTGGTCTGTTCGCCAGGATGATCTCTATGTAAGGCTGAATCACAAAATGGAAACAGTAGAACGGATCACTGTGCCATGGCAAACAGCTTGACTTACTGAGGTGGTGTAGTTTCCATCCAGCTTAAGTGCATGACCAGCGGTTGCTACAGCTTCTTTGTTCGAACCTTTGATTTGAATGTACGGAGTAGAGATGTTCTTTAGATGATCAACCTCGATCAGAAGCTGCAAATGAGGACGTTAAACTACTGCACTGGAAAACTGACGCACCTTATCATCTTGGTAGATGGTTGCAGTGGCCTCAATGTAAGCAACAGCCTGGTAACTGGTTCATAGAGTTCATGAGCACGTATTAACGATCAGGAATCAAGTACTCACCCTAAGCTTAACAATCCTGCTACGGTCCTTACACTGATGTCAAAATCAACTCTTGGTTGAATGATGAAATTGCCTTCTCTAATTGGCTGTAGAAAATGCATCAATCAAAGAACCACGTAGATAACAAAACATACCTCCCTAATGAGCAGAGCAAAACGTCCCTCGCAATTGCGGACGCGTATCCACTTGCTCTCAGAGTAATGGTTATTCGTAGAAGGAAGTCCAGGTAGGTGAAAATAGATGTCTGTAAACGTCTGTACAGTGGTGGTCATTTTGTCACGGTCCAAGACCTTTGCAATCTCCTCGTATGCAACCTATTAAAAAAATATCCAGACATCATATTTTAAAGAGCTCAACAAAGGGATACCTCCTTGCTGCTTTTTAGAACGAACATGGAACTTTCGGGAGAATGAACGGGATCAAAATCATTGCATATTTTGAGCTGCGCACAAGAGAAATCATTAGCCTGCCATTCGTGAGATGCGAGCTTACATGTGCATGCATGAGGTGGGGTTCAATATGCTGCTGGAACATGGGGAAAACAGTAGTCATAACTTCTTGTCGCGAAACTGATCTCCCAGTTTGCTCAAGATCCCGCATGACTCGTGTGACGAGGTGTGAATGCACGCCCCCAACCTGCCTTAAGTAATCAGCCAAAAAACGAGAAGAAGATAGAACAGAACAGTGTACTCACAACTGCAATCGACATGTCTAGAAAGCCTCGAATGTCTGGATGCAACGCATAAACACCTTCCACTATTACCTGAAAAGTAAACGTAAATATTCTGAAAGTTGTTAAGCGAATGAACACCTACTACTCCACACTCGTCTGAAACTTCCAATTCCTTTGTTCCACTCCGGACGTTTCTCTCAAAATCGAAGACTGGAATTCTTGTAGGTCGCATAGTTTTCGCATCCTCAATATTCTTTAAAAAGAAAAACGAATCAGCAACGCAACGTCAAATATTAAAAATTATACCTTCAGCAAAAGTGCCAAATCGAGAGTTGTGAAGTCGTCATACTTGAACTCTTTTATCTCCTCGGTTTTGAAGTAATTCTCCATAGAGATCACTTCACAGCCTACAATATTAGCCATTTTGTGAGCCAAGCTGGTCTTTCCCGAGCCGCTTGGACCACCTGAAATATTGAGTGCATTCAGGAAACAACAAGCAGGAGGTATGCACATATACCTATACCGACGATGATTGGAGCGCCTTTCTTATTTAGAAGGGTCTGAATTCAGATGAAGCAAAAAGCAATGCATATAAATTAAAGACGGAAATCAGAATTCTTGCCTGAACCGCCTGCACTGCAAGCAGAAGTCCTCTATCGAAGTCGAAAACTTCAGGCATAGGCAAGAGTTTCACTGATTCCCTTGGAGAAGTTTCAGACACTTCCTGATCAGATGGAAAGTAAACATCGGACGTTGGAGCAAAGCTATCACCTGGAACATACAAGGATAAAACCTTCCTTATGATATGATCAAAGCTCACCTCTAAATGTCATTCCAGAATTTGTAGTGATATGCCAGGATCCACTTAGAGGCTCGACGTCAGACTTTGTTGGTGACCTTGTCCACATGTCTAGATTGTACGATCTTTCCGCTTTCACCCGCAGTGGTCGAGGAGACACTACATTTCTTTCAACGGATGTAAACGTTGGAGAACTCATCGTTGTGAGGAAGGCAGAAGAAGGTAGAGGCGGAGAATCCATGCGTGGTGGACCTGTTTACCCCAAATACATAAAATCGCAAGAAATAGGGATAAAACAACTAGTACCTTTCTTCTCAAGAATCATTTCCATATAGGACTTTGTGATCCACGGACCTTCAAGACCCAGCTTTGTTGCTTCAGCCGATACGACCTGAAAGCAAAAGTATAAGCCTCAAAGCGATATTACTGAAAATGCAGCTACTTTACGATCGGTGCCTTTGAGTTGAACAAACGTCTTGTCCAGGTCATCAAGGCTTTCCAATGAGATCGCGACTTTTCCATTGTCCATGATTGCAGAGTCACGTTTGTAGCTAACCGCAACCTGGTAACCCAGTGCCAATAGTCCTCCCAAAGTTGTTTTACCCACCTATATAGAAAGATGGCTGAAAATTCTATAAAAGAAAAACGTCGAACCTCAAACTCCACTTTCGGCTTGATTACAAAATTTTTATCCACGATTCTTTGATCGCTCTCGGCAAGATCGTATCTTATCCCACATTGTCGCATTCTGATCCAATCACTTGGCTTACTATTCTCGAAAAGTGTAGGTGGTCGCAAATACATTTCGATGAACCTAGCAGCGAGACGGGTTATGAGCAATTGCGTAGCTAGAAACTTACTGTTCATGGCGAATTTTGGACGAGCTGAACAGGAACTCTAACGACGTCTTAAGCACCTGATGAAATAAACGGAGGAGGATACACCAAAGCTGCTTATTGGCAAAGTACCTGCTTCTCGCATTTCAAAATGTAATAAGGCTCTCGTAAAGAAGAAACAAAAGTGTTGCTAATTCTGATCTGTGTAGTAAAGACAGTTGGAAAATGCATTCACAGATGCTCAGATTGACGTACCTGGGCGTGGTGGAGGTCAGGCTCTATGTGCGTTCTGAACATTGGAAATATGCTGTCCAGAAGATGATCCAGAGAAAAAGTATCTCCGATATCTCTCCGGACCTTGGATAGCAAGCTGAAATGCACGCCTCCTACCTATATCCCTAGATTTTCAAACTCGAATAACACGCATTTCCGAAAGGAATGCCTGTACTTACCACAGCAACTCGTATGTCCAAAAATGACCGCAACTTTGCATGCAATGCGTATGTTCCATCGACAATAACCTGCAAACCACGATTAGCAACATTCAAATAGAACTTCACATGAACATCGTACCACTCCCGACTTTGGAGCTTTAAGAGGTTTAAAGCCTGTCCGCTTTTTCTGCTGAAAATCGAACGATGGGACCGTGATATCCTTCCCCTTTAGCAAGTCCTGGGAAGAGAATCAGAAAGAATCAAAAGAACCGCCAAGAGCACCCTTACTTCTAGATTTTTTATCAGCAAGTCGAAGTCGACTGAATCTTTATCGTTGCTGTCGTCAACAGGCAATCGAGGATCATGATAATTCTCCATGGAAATGACAACGCCACCAAGAACCGATGCGATTCTTGCCGCCAAGCTGCAAGCCAGCCCGATAGAGTAACTTTGAAGAATAGGTAAGCAAAGTACCTGGTTTTCCCTGATCCACTGGGACCTCCGATGCCGACAGAGACCGAGCAATTCCTCTTGTCGCGGAGTTCTTGAATCGCTCTCACGGTCAGGAAATATCCATGATCGAAAGACTGGAGCATACACGAATCGGCAATCTCAGCAAGAAATTTCCATCGCAAGAACAAGGAATGCGATGACGCGACGACGAACCACATGAAGCGCGAGCGATTGGACCAGCGACGATGGCGCATGCTCCGAAATCGGCTGGTGATGCTGGCCAAGAACGCTGATCCCGTGCTGCTGCACGACCTGGTGCAGCGTCGCGTCGTCCATCGAGCCTCCTCCTCCAGCTCTCGCCAAGAAACCCTAAAAACTAGCTGCCATATTTTTTTGTCCCCTGGGACTTCCTGCGAAAGCAAAACAACAACAAATCTATACACACACTCAAAGCCGTACGTTCGGCGCCAGGGCGGCCCAAATGCCGTCTACCGTACCGTTCACCCCGGGTTTCGACCCTCGCAACAGTTTTTCTAACGGGTGAATATTCCCCGGCGTATCGAGCTGGGAGAAGCTGGATCCTTTCAAGCACCCACATTGCCCCATTCCCATCTTCTAGGGCTCGAGGCGGCGATGGAGGTGCGCTTCGTGTTCCTCCTCTTCCTTTGTGTTCTTCGGGCATCGCAGGCCGCGCGCTACACCGTCGGCGACTCGGATGGATGGAAGCCCGATGTCAACTACACGAGCTGGGCGCTCAAGCAGAAGTTCTACCCCGGCGATTACCTCGGTGAGTGGTTTCTCCTATTTCTTGGCAGATCTGAGCGAAATTTCGGCGATTCGTGTGGCAGTATTCAACTATCCCGAGGGCCAGGATACTGTTCTCGAGGTGAATCGCGCGGGCTATGAGAGCTGCGCCTCCAGCAACCCGATCAATCACCACAACGATGGCAAATCGGTGCTGCGCCTTACGCGCCCGGGCACGCACTACTACATCTCCGGCACCGCGGATCACTGCGCCAAGGGCCAGAAGTTTAGCATCCTGGTGATCAGCCTTAGCGGCGGCGCGCCAACGCCCAGTTCTTCCGCGAGTCCTCCCGAGCCATCAGCGGTGCCGCCTCTCAAAGCCAACTCTTCCCCCTCGAATTCTTCCGCGCCCTCCACCATGACCGCGAGCAAGAACACGGCGTCTCGATCGAAAGCCTCCATTGTCACAGTCGCATCGTCTATTGGGCTCGTGGTTTTCCGTTTGCTCATATCGCCGTGACCGTTGACTTGACCGGATAGAATATCCAAGTAAAAGTTGAATTTAAAGGTCTTGTGTTCGATCCCGCCTAGCTGGATTTGAATATTAGGGGTTTAAGGTCTTCCTCGACTTTAGGGCTTTCGAGTTATGGCGATCGCAGCGCCATTGCACTGCAACTGGCTGGGATCGCGTCTCTCTTATAGGAGAATGTGGATCAGCAGCAGCCAGCGTAATCTCGGCGCCGGTAGGACCGTGACGGCTGGCCTGCTGGAAGAAATACCTCAAAATCATGTAAGCTGGACAATCCTAGGATGAAAATTTCCTGATTCCTTGAGATTTTGCCAGGTTTTGGCGAGCGCAGCTCTCGCTGGATTGTCCGCTCAGCTCGTGAAGCCATTGACTGCAGCTGTAGCCGGGAAAGGGTTGAATTGGAAGCTCATGCTCAGATCCGGCGGAACACCCTCGGCTCATGCCGCTGTGCGATTTTTCATCTCTTTCTTTTTCTTGCCAGTTTGTGACGTTTGTTCTATTACATAGAGCATGGTTGCCGCCGCAACTGCTCTTGGCTTGGAGAGGTAAATCTATTCTCAACTGGTGAGTTCTTCGCGATGCCAATGGTTGTCTTAAGCCGGGGTTTTGGTTCCAGGGGATTTTCGGACTCGCTGTTCGGCTTCGCGATGGTAGTCGCTGGGATTGTCATGTACGACGCACAGGTTCGTGCTTTAAAAAATCTTTTTTGTCTTTGTTTTTTCTTTCTAGCATTGGAATCTCAGGGGGTCCGGAGAGAAGTCGGCAAACACGCCGAGATTCTCAACACAATAGCCTTCGCGCAGTACAAAGTTTCGAAAGAACCATCACCCCGATCATCGAGGCCGGAATTGCTCGTCGAGGCACCGGTGGGAGCTACGAAATCATCAAACGCTTTCGAGAGAGGAGAAGTGGATTCCAGCAACAATGGGCCTTTCTCCAGATCAACCAAGTTCTTCAAGACAGCGCAAAATCTTCCCAGCATGAAAGAGGGCGAAGTGTCGATCCAAGAACTCGGGAGCGAGGATGGATGGCAGTACATTCCACTCAAAGAATCGACCGGTCACACAAAATCCCAAGTTCTCGCCGGTGCTGTGTTTGGGGCCATCCTCTCAGTCATCTCCCACGCCATTGGATTGAGCTAAATCGCCGTGGCCAGGTTGCGCCACGTGTCGCACCGACGCTGTGCGTTGCTTTAGCGTGTGAAGAGAGAGAAAGGGAGGGAGGAATGTGGCAGAGTACTCTCCAATAACAGCTCTTCTAGGGTTTATGCCAGCAACGAGTTGCGTGTAGCCATGCCGTGAATCGGATCCACCGCGCCTTCTGGATTGAGCGCCAGAATCTTCTCCTGGATCGCGCCGGGTAATCTCCAGGCCAGCGCATTCTGGGAGCTGGATCGATCTACAGGGATAATGCGTGATTTCTCGTGTGGCCAGGACGATGCGCGTTTTTGTGATTGCTCTCAGCCTCTCGATAGTTCTTCTGTCAGCTGCATTCACGAATTGGAGCGTGATTTCCCTCTTGTTCCTGGTCAGTTTTCTCGTGTTCCAATACGAACTTAAAGGACAAGGTAAGATAAAACTCCGATTCATTATGATCTTGCTCTTTTATATGGTTTTGTGTAGTCCAATCTGGAAAACCATGGCAATCCTTGTGGATGTCGCTGGGAGTTTCTTTGCTTGGAACAATTTGCGGGGTTACTGTTGCATTGCTACAGGCTACAGTCGGAAGGGACTGGCGGTTCTGGAAGTCGTCCATCTCAAAAGTTTTTGGTGTTTCAAGGTACTTTCAATGTCTTTGCTGCATGAAGATCGGTATTTTCATGCTTGTGCATGTTACAGGCTCGATCATTCCGATGGCATTCTTTTATTTTTCCTACCGAAAATGCTCGTTGGAGTAGTTTCTTTGTATGGGCTACGCTGGCGAAGACGGATCGAATTTGGACCTCGAGGTGAACTTGTTACATTCATCTATATTTTTGTTCTTATGTCTGTGAATCTTCCGCGTGTAGAATTTGACGCATTTGAAGTTAGAGCTTTCTTACGGAATTTCGTTCTTCCAACGCTGCAGATAGTCGCGGGATCTATTTTCCCATGCTGGGCAGCTTTGCCTTACTTCGTCTGTAGTTGCACTGGGCTTTTTCATTGGTCCATGACCGGCAACTTCTTCGGGCTCTCTTGGTAGAAACTCCATCTTTTTCCTTGTTAGAATTTTCTAAAATGCTTGTGTCGATTTAGGGGATGGCAACCTTTACTAGTTTACAACACCATGCACATTATCATTTTCTATGTTCGCCAATTACCAATTTCGTTTCCGACGCGGCTTCTACACATAGTAGACTATCTCGGACTCTTTGAAACCTCATCAGCGGAAATGACTTGGGCAAAAGGAGTACACCTGATCTCTATTTTAACACTCTTTGTATTGGTAAGCATTTTGAAACTCACTTCATTCATGTGACTGTATATGTAGCTATGCTTCGCAATTGGAGATTTGAAGGACTTATACCACGTAAAGCAGGCTTTGATTGCAAACGAGGATAATCTGTATCAAGGCCTTTTAAACTCCCCAAGAAGCGCCAGGTACTACACACGTTTTAGTGGTTCTGATTTATCGCTTTTGGTTGTAGATCAAGACAATGGTGGATATCGGAGCAACAACGTTTTCTTGTTTTCAAAAAAGTCGCTATGTATTTTTTCGCATGTGGCTTTCCTGTAGGTTGTTTTGGGTTTTTGGTGATCAAAGCTAACGGGTGGCTGTTGATGTTTAGATTTGCCTTTTCGCTCTTGTTTGCTGGAGTTTTAAGTTCGCAAGTTTCTGCGCGTTTTTCCTACTACTGTATGTTGGAATTATATTGTACATATTTCCATCTTTGTTCCTTTTACGTCGCCTAAATGGATTGCTACTTGGTTTTATACTCACTTGGGCATCATGTACATATATTTTCAATGCGGGCTTCACAGTTTTTGCCACCAGGTTTGAGATGGTATGTTAGCAACTCTTTAGTGACAGGCTTTATATCTAGTGAATTTGCAGGACGTCGATATTTGGCAGACAGTTGGCCTTTGGAAGTACTCATCACCTGGACTTTTCCTTCTGGCCCAATATGCTCTCGGTGTTCTTGTTGCGACTGACTTATTTGTGGGAAATAGCATTTTAAAGAGTGCCAATGAAGTAGAAGGAATCGCTGAAGATGACACCTTTCGAGAGGATGGTATGCATTCTGTTATCGTGGACATTCCTATCTAACTTCACTTCTTTCTTTCAGAGCTAAGAAAGAAATGGATTCTGTTTATTGCGGTGATAGCATGGTGCCTACGAAGAAGCACCCATGTGATATCACTTGTTCTTATATTTATAGTCGCTCTTAGAAGTGGATTTGTTCATGCGGTGTATAGTAAGTACACACGTTTCTTTCTAGGCTTTTCCTAAACATTCTTATGTGCAGTGATATTCTTCATGGTTTATCTTCTTAGCTCGTCCGTGGCGAGAAAAACTCGCCAATATCTCATGCTTTATTGCGAATTGCATATTTCTATTCTTTACATCTTGCAACTCCAATCGATTTCAGCACTCATCACTGCTCATAGTAAAATCTTAAAGCCCGTTCTCTCTCAACTAGGTAAGGGTGACTCAATCCTGGTTAATGAACTCCGATTGGAATTACTTGCAGGGATATGGAACAAGGCAACATATCATGATTACATACCTGTGGCAGCTCTATTGTGCTTTTCTGCAGTTCAGAATCATGGAATCAAAGTGATAAGCTCTCTGTCAGCAGTGGCACGTCAGAGTGCTCTGAAATACAGGCCTTATGTGTTATCAGTTTACGGTTCAAAATCCTTTGCATATAATTTCGAACCTTCCTCTACTGGTAAGCATCTAGTTTCAACCATTAATTTCACACATCTTCTCCCTGCAGAAAACTGGATCACTAATCACCTTGCTACTGTTGGTGAGCATTTTCGTGCAACTTACCGTTCGTTTGGAACATATATCGTGTACGCCACAGTCCTCATTACAGTCTATGCAGCGGAGCCAAATTATATTGCGTTTGGCTTCCTTGCTCTGCTCCTCTTTTGGATTATTGGTCGACAGGTGCTCGGGAAAACAGAATGGATATTATGGTCTCCACTTTTCCTCTACACATGCTTGGTTTTTGTTTTGCGGTACCTCCTCAGCGTTTTTCCCGACCTGCAGCCATTTGCTGAGAAACTTGTGGACTTGAAGGGTGACTTGGGCTTTGATGGAAACGCGTCTCTCTTCCTTCACGTATGGGATTCTCTAGCTATATTAGCTGTCCTGCAGCTCTACAGATTTGAGCGATCCCAGTCTTGCTTGGAAGAAGACTCCATTCACTTTCCGTGTTTTATGAGCAACCTGGACTTCGTAAAGCGGCTCCTTATACTACACAGTGGAAAAGTTTTGTTTGTCGCCGTGTTTTATGCTTCTATTTTTCCGGTTGGCGGTTTCGGATTTGTCTACCTTATTATGCTGGTGATATCCTGTGCCGTGCCGAAGTCTTCTCCTTTATCTTCTCAGCTTTTCGCTGCGTATACTGGGCTGCTTTTATTTCTCGAGTATCTGTTCCAGCTGGTTGATAGGCAGGATGGCTGCTTGGCACAAAATGCCGACCTTATACACTGGCTAGGACTTCGTAAATACGAGGAAGGTCCCTGGGGTATTGAAGCTGGAAGCCGCAGCAAGACACTGGTTATACTGGCTTGCATGCTGCAATACTGCTCCTTCCAATGGCTAGAACAAGTACCAAGTTCTTTACGACGAAACGAGGAGCCATGCATGCTGTTTTCTCTACCATTCAGCGGGAGAGCAGACAGCGACGATCGTCGTCAGGCCACATTCCATCGCGTCCAACCCCACAGTCCTCGTCTTGATGAACCTCTTATACGGAAACCGGAACAGGCTATCAACGCTGAAGCGCCTGATAGTAAAAAATATGTCCACAGATCTCCTTCTCTGACACCAAAGGAAAGCAGGAAATGGAGTAGACGAGCGCTAATTATGAAGCAGGAGACTTACGAAGCCCAATGCCAGGCTTTGAAAATGTGGGGGCAGTTTATACTCGAGAATTTTTTCACAATATTCGGCGTCGAGATGATCATGCTATGCCTTCTGGTCGCAGCGTTTGCCGTTGTCAACGTCTTTTCTTTGCTATATATTCTCATACTCGCGCTATGTATTATATTGAGCAAGAAATGGCTTCGTCCGCTATGGCCTGCCTTCACAGTTCTGTTCGCCGGCGTACTCCTCTACGAGTATGCAACGTTGGCAAAGCTCCCGCCACCTTGGAGTGTTTCAAATGAATCAACGAAACGTTGTCACGATTGCTGGGCTGACTTGAAGGGAAAGTCGAAGTTTTGTTGGAGTTGCTGGCTTGGTAAGTTGGATTTGCAACTCACTCTATCGAACTAACTTAATTTATTTTTTGGTACAGGTATGGTGGACGATAGGCAGGTGCTAGTTGCATATTTTATGGTCTTCATCGTTACGTCTTTCCAGCTTCGGGCAAATAAGTTGCTCGAAACTGTATCACTACAGTGGACTGGCATATCCGCAACACACAGGGTAGCCTGGGCAGAGATGTCTTACGAGACGACGGTTCACTGGACATGGCTGGACTATCTTCGTTTCTTTTTCTATCGCCATCTTTTACACGCTGTTTTGCTGCTAGTTTTCATCACGGGAACATTACAATATGACCTCTTGCACCTCGGCTACCTCGCATTCTCCATGGTATTCTTCCACATGCGAACTACAGTTATGAGGAGACGAAACACTATTTTTCTCTTCTTGAGGCTATACAATTTCAGTCTTATAGTGGCGTCGCTCGTCTTCCAAGCGCCTTTCTTTGGATTTGTAGCTGGTTGCTCGCCGTCAAGCATCTTTGGTCTCTACAAATATGACTACGGCTTCAAGATCACAGCCCGCTCTGCTCTCGTGGACATTACAATTTTCTGCCTTGTAAGCTTGCAGTCTCGAGTTTTCAGAACAAAGGAGTTCGAGCAGGTCCTTCGTTATCTCGCGGCAGAGCAGTTTGAAGCGCTGGCCTGTGCTCACGAAAGAAAAGCAGAATGGAAGAAGGAGCAGCTGCAACGAGTTCGAGAGATAGAAGAAAAGAAATCACAGAGGCGGTTACAGGTGGATAAGATGAAGATGGAAATGGTTCCCCTACAGCTACGTCTGGACGTGCTGAACTCTGCGAGTAAATTCAGGGAAGCGTTTTCTCCATCAAACATTCCTCGTTTCTTGCCAAATAAGGATGCGGCGGCCTCTGGGACTCCTTCTCGGCTGGTTAACTCCATTTCGGACAGTGCCCTGCTTGATCACTCTGGACACCGTCGTGACTCTGGTGCTGATTCTTGTAGAAGGAGGCGGAAACTCTTTTTGGAACAGGATGACAACGAGATAAAACCTGAGGTGTTGGACAGGGGAATTATCTTACAGAACCTGGACAAAGAAGACAGCATGGTGAAGACACCTTCAATGAAGCATAGTCTTCTATCTGGGGTTTCCTTCCTCGAAAACGGTGTCGCGCAAATGCATGACATCGGAAACAAGGCACTCGCCAACCTGGTCGGGCTTCTCAACATTGAAAATCCAGATTCCGATGAAGCAGGCAGCTCTTCTGCTGATGAAGGTGATGATCAAAGGCGACTACCCAAGCACATCTCTCCTGGAAAACTTGAAGATCAGAAGTCTCCTATGTTTGAAACACGCCAGCGCTTGAGCATTCTAAGCACCTACGTCTACTCACTGGTCCTTGCAAACACAGACGTTGTCTGCTACGTGCTTTTCGTGCTTGTCTACGTATGGAACTTCAGCCTCCTTACTTTGGTGTATCCTGCGTGCCTGTTTCTCTACGCTCTACTGGTGAATCCAGGACCAACACAACTATTCTGGTCAGCAATGCTTATGTACACAGAAATCCTCATCCTGCTTCAGTACATGTACCAGACACTGGTAAACCACTGTGGCCACGACGAGCTTCCATCATGGTTGAAGCAGATCGGGATTCCAGGAAGAAACATGAACCGGTCGTTTGTGGCGAGTGTTCTACCGCTCTTCCTGGTCTATCTAGCCACCTTGGTCCAGAACTCTATCAAAGACCGTGAAGGGGAGTGGATGCTTGCCACGGACTCTAATTCTTTCTTCACTTCCCGACGTTCGCCCGATCTGGAAAATCCAAACCAGAACTTTTCTGCCGGAAAGTTCTGGACGTGGATTGCCGGCTACTGCATTGGAAGCCTGAAAACCGTCTTGAAGTGCTGGCGTTCTCTTACGAGCGGCTCCGAAGTCCCTCCTCACTTCGTTCAAGTAAAGCTGTCCGTCTCCAAGTGGTCCGAACACGGTATACAGCCGGAGAGAATTGAGACCGCTTTCAACCGGCTGCTAATAGTTGTGAGGTACGAAAGCTCCAGCAGCAGCGGTGCAGTGCTCGAAGACGCTAGCCGGGTGCGTGTGGAGAGCCTAGAGTGTGGAACGGACGAGTCTACCGCGTTCGCTATGCTGGAAGTTATTCATGCAGCGCCTGCATTGGGAGGGCCTGTTAGCGACCTCTTCACATCCTTGACTCCGGCTTCGGACGTTGCCACAGAGATTGTCAAGGCCAAACAGGACGGGTTGCTCGAACAGGCCAACTTTCCATATCCCATTCTATCTGTCATCGCTGGGGGAAGAAGACAAGTTGATCTTTACGCCTACGTTTTCGGCACGGACCTTATCGCGTTCATGTACATGGCATTGTTCTACCAATCTTTCATCAAGAGCACACCAGAGTTTCTCGACGTCTACCAGCTCGAGGATCAATTTCCAAAAGAATACGTTTTCGCCCTCATTGTACGTAAGGTTTCTCGTCGTCAAGTTTTCGACTAACGTGTGGCATTTATGCAGACGCTGTTCTTCCTCATAGTACTGGATAGAGTACTGTATCTTAGTGCGTTTGCAACCGGGAAAGTGATTTACTATTTTGCTACGCTCATTTTTTTCACGGGCTACATAACAAATTTTGTTTGGGGAATGGAGCTGAAGCACAACAACACTGGGACATTCTTTCAGCTTCTTCCGCTTCGTGGTTTCTTCCTTCTCAAAGCTTTATCTCTGGCGTTTCAGGCACAGCAATTGCGATTTGGTTTGCCACACAAAAACACGCTGTACGAGCAGTTTTTGACGAGAAAGATCAACAGCTTGAGCTGGCTTGGCTTTCGTATATACCGATCCTTGCCTTTCTTGTTCGAGCTTCGGTGCGTACTCGACTGGTCGTGCACAACAACTTCTCTTTCAATGTACGATTGGCTAAAGGTAAGCACGATTTGTTTTTCTACCTTCGTCACTAGATCTCTGACGACCGTTGTGCAGCTGGAAGATATCTATGCCAGCCTCTTTTTGGTGCAGTGCGATAATAAACTTGCGCGAGAGAAGCATCAGCTGGGACAGAAGCGAAGTATTTGGGTCAAGTTTACAAATGGTGTTTGCCTTTTCCTTCTATTGATCTGCGTTATCTGGGCTCCAATGCTGGTAAAGAACTTCCCATGGTTGATTGTGATAGCTGATGATGATTTCTTACAGATTTATAGTAGCGGAAATCCTACCAACTTCGTGAACGAGATCACGGAAGCACACTTTGAGATCAGTCTCAGGACCGCTGGTGGAAGCTTTACATTCTACAGGAGTCAGCTTTGCAATCTACATTCAATGGCAGATATATTAGACAGTGGATATGACATAGATGTCGACAACGCTCTCGATTCCTTCGACAGCAAGGACGTACAGATGGTGTGCTGTGAAGAGGATGCTGACTCACTTTGGTTGATACCACCGCCGACACTGAGAAATCTGGTGAAATCTTTCACTGAGGGAGTTTTACTGGTTCCATCCTGGAATTTCCATCGGGAGAGGCCAAAGAGCAAGGAGACTGCCACCTTCACCGGGCTTCCTTTGGCGATCAAGCAGTTGCAAGAGGTCCTAAATGGAACACTCAGTTCTATCCTTGTGGCCGATCTCTATCCGCGGTACTTTAGAGTGACAAGCGGAGGAGAAGCTCGCTTGCTAGAGCAAACCGTAAGTGTCGAAACTATCTCTTCTATGTGTTCTAACGTTTCCTGCTTTACAGTCCGCGACTGTGTCTGGCAACCTTACTTTGAATAGAGAAACTCAAGCGTGGTGGTCGTTTAACGTATCTTCAAGCGGTGTTTGCGGAGACGTGACCGGCCCAATGGCCATTGCGGTTTCGGAGGAAGTCCCAAGTAAGATCAAACGTAAAGCTTCGTGGCTGGCTAACTGGTGTCAATGCAGAGGGACTGATCGGCGACACGCTCAGCAAATTCAACATCTGGAGCTTGTACATCACCTTCGTCCTAGCAGTCGGTCGTTTCATCCGGCTGCAGTGCGCGGACTTGAGAATGAGGATTCCGTACGAGAACTTCCCATCGTGCGACAGGTCTGTGCTGATCGATTTTCATGCTTTTCGCTTGCGTTAAGTCGACCGCTTCTTCGCTTTCGCAGATTGATAGCGATCTGCGAAGACATATACGCGGCACGCGCTGAAAGAGAACTGGCACTGGAAGAAGGATTGTTCTGGACGCTGGTGAAAATCTATCGCTCCCCCCACATTCTCCTCGAGTACACCAAAACCGAGTGACTACGATGCGTCGTCCTAGTGCCAGCGAGAACATGTAAAGACTCTTTACTTCAATCAAATTCGTTTTTTATTCATGGTTTGTTCGATGTTTGATAGGGTTTACGCGCGCCATGGAGGGAGAAGGGAAGTACGAATACATGAAACTCAAGGACGCTTGCATCGCCGTGGAGCAACAGGTAAACTTCTATGGCGTTGTCATCGACTACTCGCTTCCAAAGCCCACGAAGGGCAAAGGTACTCGCATTCTTTGCTTGAATCTCTTCTTTGGTTTCTCACAAATATTTCTCACAAATGCTGCTAGACATGATCTGCACGATGACTGTGGCTGATATGTCCTCGCCCGGCTTGCGGGTTCTCGTGTTCGGCTCCAAAGATCACGTCCCCTACGTTAGAGCTCTCCACGACATTATACGTTTCCATCGCGTCCGGGTAAGCTTTCCTCCGATAGTTAGCCTTCTCATTTTTCTGTGGTTCTTTCAGATTGATATTCACAAGGGATCGCCTCAGGCGGTTGCCAGCTTGGGCAAAGCATCCGCATTTGCTGTGTTCGATGGCGGCAGTGGTGGCAGCAACGAGCCTTATCAGATCTCGTCCAACGCATTCACGTTCGAGGAACACGACCGAAGGATTCTGGACTTGATGCGAGCATGGAGGAGCACTCATCTTTCCAAGCCTCGTATGTTTGTAACGATCTTTTTTACTTTTCTTTCCTCATTCTTCTCATCTTGTTCATCAGTTTCGACTGAGTACCTCGTCCGAATAAGAGACATCAAAGAACCCCACTCCTATTTCGATTTGTGCTGCAAGGTTTGCTGATGGTTTTCTTGTCTAGATTTGTTTTTTACTTTGGGTCTTCAGGTGCTTCACGTAAGCAGGCTGTCCGACGACTGTCCTACGTTTGTATACGTCTGGGATGGCACGGATTCACCAGCAACAACATCTCTTCCCTTGTCAGTATTCCGCTTTGTTCTTGGTTTGTCTTATAAGCTGCTTTTGTGAAGTGTGGAGAGCCCATCGCTACCACTCGTGACACTGCGGCAGTTCCCTTCGAAAGGCACCGTCTTACAAGTCGTTGTCGACTTTGCTTCCGACGAACACGGGGACTGGATTCCGCGAGTCGGGAGCTGGGTCAAGTTCCGGAACATAACGAGCCGAAACTGCGGAGGCAAGCTGGAAGGCGTCTTCACTCGGGACAGCAAGATCAGTATCCTTGCTTCTGACTATCCAAATGTGGAAGAAGCTGAAAGGTATTTCATCCCAGCTTTCTGTCATTCACCGGAAACGCTGCCTGCAGGTGGTACGAGCACCGCCTTGCTTCCGCCGAGGCAGGATTGCCGGAAAACTGTCCAAAGCCGCTCCTATCACTCACAGGCAAGCAGCTTTCTTGCTTGGAAAGAACTTGACAGCGTTGGGCTTGCAGTCACGGACTACGATCACGTTCCTTACTCAAGCTTGAGGGAGGTTCTGGCATGGCCGCAGGTTTGCTACTCGCGAGACTATCTTCATCTAACTTTGTAGCGATTCAGGTGACATACAAGTTTCGGTGCCTGGTGCGCGTGCGATCGGCAAATCCTCCCAGAGCAGTCGACTTCTGCCGCTGCGTAAACGGGCAGTATGTGTACCAGCTGCAGCTCACTCTGGAGGATCCCACAGCGCAGATCCACGCCTACTTGTTCGCCGAGGACGGGGTAAAGCTTGCTTTCTTCTCAAGAACACGCTAGCACCAACTTTGTGTGACAACAGGAGAGGTTCTTCAATGGCTATCCCGCGGCTCGCAGGGAGGCCGAGGACGCTTGCCTGGGCGCTCTCGAGAGGAGCTTCAGCAGGCTGCTGTGCGCGAGCGATGGCCTGGATACTACGCCACCATACGTCTCGTGCTGCATCAAGTCCTACTATGTGGACAAGGAGCAGCCATGGACGAGCCGGCGCTTCCGGATCTTTGGAACACGCTTCCCAGGATAGAGGATAGCCGAGACGAGACGAGACGAGACGATCCTCGCGATCCTAGAGACAAGAGAGAAAGAAAGAGGAGAGAGACCATCGTGTGAGTAGATATCAAAACCACAAACTTTAATTCTTTTGTGTCGTGGCAAATGCCAAATGGCGCTCTCCGGCCATGGCAATCGCTCCTGGCGCTCGCGATTTCTTCCACTCCCTGGCCACCAGGATAGGATTCTCCGCCCGAAAGTTGCTAGTCTCAAGCGCCAGGATCCCATTCCGCTCGCTGAAACGAGCGTTGAGCTGGAGGAAACGAGGCGCGCTTTCGATCTCCAGGATTACGAGGGCGATGGCAGCCAGGGGTATGTCACCAGGATCCCAGTGACCAGGCAGAAGTACATCCAGGTTTCGAAGCTCGATTTGGTGACAAGCCTCTCGCAAGGGCTGCGTTCTTCCGCCGGCAACGACGAGGAGGAGAGATCCCAGTTTCTCACCATTTGCTCGTAAGTTTCGTGTAAGTTCTTCCACGTTAAGCTATAGAAGAAAGAGATCACTAGCAACCTTTTGTATTGAAGTTCTTGCATTCTTCCAGCTGCCTAGAGTCTATCCTCCATGCCGAGCACAAATCCCTGCTCGAGGAGCTTCGCGTGGATAGTTTTGCGTCCATTTCCCAGCAAGACCACAAGAGCACGCTCAACATCAAGGAGAATGGGAGGGCAGCAGCGCCTTCCAGCAGGCACGATAGAAAAACTTTCATGGCCATTGCCAGGAGTTTAAGTGATGGTCTCTTTGGCAGGACAGGACGTCTCGCTTCCAGCAGAATATCATGCTCGTTCTCCGGAGAGCGCAGTTTCAAGAGCTCTCGGCACGGGACTTGCAGCTAACCACAGCTCTGAATTCCGACTATCTCCTCACGCTGCCGATCGACATCGATTGGAAGAGCACGTCGTCAGCCAACGTTATAATCTTCAGGTACTGTTCTTCCTTTCTTCTACAGGTTTTTCTTTTTTCTGTTTTCTTTGTTTCCAAAGTTTCCATGTCCAACTTTTATTCTTTTTGCAGGCGCGGCTACGCAACTGAGAAACAGGAAGGCTTTCTCTTTGGTGCAAAGCTGGACTACTTGCAATCGTGGATTCTTCGCAGGGTTTTCTATCTCTTTGCACGGCCATTGCTCGGGAAAATGAAGGTAAGCTTTACTTCTTTTCGCATTCTCGGTGCATGTTTGATCAGAAGCAAAAGGTGGAGAATACATGGACGGAAGCGCTGCGAAAGTGGCTTGAGGAGCCTTTGGCCCCCGACGAGTTGTTCGAATACCAGGGACACAACTTACCAATGTGGGCCGCGGCACAGCGAGCTGTTCCACGATACGAAGCTGTTTTATCATCTGCTGGCTCTCGTGGCAAGTTGATCCGGAGATTTCTTACGTGGATGCGAATTCTACCGCCGGAGAAGACCGAGGTGACTAATCTCTTCCCCGAATCGTCACCAACAAAGGAACCATCGCTAAGGTAGCTTCTCGTCCTCGAGAGAACTTTAGTTTTGAGCCTTCTCTTTTTTCTTCAGGCCAAGTTATCTAAACAGGGTTTCCATGGGAGACATACTGCTTCCTGCTCTGGAATCCAAGCTGAGAAGCAGCGTTTGGGAAAAGCTGAAAAACGTTTTCTCGGTTTTTCTCACAAAATCAAGCTTGGAGGTTTGCTTTCATGGTTGAGGCTCGATTTGAGGCAATAAAGTGTCGTGATTTGCAGGAACCGGCTTTCAAAGAGCTTGTTGTGATGCACGAAAGAGCTCCAGTACACGTTGGCGTGGATCCATCAGATCATTTGAGGCTCGAGCTGAACACTTACAACAACATTCCTGTTCCCGATCTCAAGGTAAGTTACTTCCTGTGAACATTATGCCATAGAAAGCTGAGTGTTTTTTCACAATTGCAGGTTGTGTTTCCAAACAAGAAGCTGAGCTTTAGACTGCTTGACACAGTAAGTACAGCTTTTAAGTTTCTACCATTGTAGGAATCACCATTTTGCACTAGGTTCGTTTGGATCTTACAACAATTGCCGGGCTTCTTGCTTTTCTTGTGAATTACAGATTCGATGACCTCTTAAGTTCCCCGTAAGCCTTTATGTGGCAGCATTTCTTACAAAAGTGTGATCTCCCAGGTCCGCATTTATCCTTGACATTGTCGCAACGGTGTCGCTGCTGGTTTTCGTCACCAGAGTGTCCCTCGGTTACAAGCAAACTTGGGACAGATACCAGGTAAAGCTGTGGCTGTTCTAAACAGATTAACCTTCTTTCCTTCGGCCCAGCTTCTAGTGAGTAAGAGACTCAACGAGAAAACTCTTGCCAGTGGTTTCGGAGTCGTGCATTTCCTCATCGATGCTTCGGAAGAGCAACAGGTTTTACTCACACACACGAAACCATCGGGAGGCCCAAATCACCATCGTGGTTTTGTGCAGTTTAAGCAAGCGGTTTTGCTGTATGGATTGCTGCTTCACAGCCGTCTCAGACACGAAGATACAAATCTGGATCACGTTGGATCGATTTGCGAACAGTACGTCAATGACAGATTTAAACAACAGGTCTGCCTTTCTCTCATGGTTTTGGTTTTTGAAGCAAATCCACCGGCTTGCTTTGGTTTTCTTCCAGATTGAAATGCCTGTCAAGGAAGCCGTGGAAACACTCTCTCGACTAGGAGTGATCACGGTGCTTCCGAAAGAGGGCAAGATTTTGATCCAAACAGTTCCTCACGAAGAGGCGATTGGATCGCTCCGGAAGAGATGGCAAAATCTCCTCACAGGCGATCACAAGATTTGGCATTCGTGAGAGACGACGCGCGCGAAAATTTGAATGCGCATATTCGACAGGCATATACTTAGCGTGGGTCTAGAATCTTCTAGACGAGCCCCGTTTAAAACCCCAGGGTTTTTCTTCTGGTTCGATCCATTCTCTTGTGTTTGTCAGCAGCGGAGCTATGGCGAGCAAGATCGTGGCTAGGGTTTCTCCCAAGCAGCTCAAGGCGTGCATTGCCAGGGCGAATCATCGCGGCTACTCTAACGCCGCCGCGGCCGCCGCGGCGCAGCAGGCGCCCCAGGATCAGCAGCGCCGAGGCATCCGCAAGGATGTTTCGCCGTTCCTCCCGTTCGGGGTCTTTGGTGAGAAATCCGCGGCTCTCCCTTAGATCATCGGTCTTCTTTCGATACTTCGCTCATTTCACTCTCCATCGGTCGATCTCCCCATTTCTTGCGTTGTTCTAGCATTTCCGGGGTTAGACCGGCCGCTGACGAGATTCTTAGATCGTTTTTCTTCATATTTTGCGCTCGATCGGGCCATCTCCCTCTTTGCGTTGTTCTTGCTGTCCTCTTGGTTCCGGGGTTAGATCGGCCGTCGCTCTGATTTTGCAGTGGCTCCATCGCATTTTCTTGCTGATCGCTGATGAAATTCCTCTTCTTTTCCATGGCAGACATCTGGGAGCCAAGGAGCCTCCGCCAGATGCTGGACACGATCGACCGCTACGTTGACAGCCCCGCCGCCTTTCCGGCCGCCTTGGGAGGAGTATCCCCGCGCACGAGCATGAGGACGCCATGGGACATCGTGGAGAAGCCCGAGGCCTTCATCATCCGCGTGGACATGCCGGGGCTGGACAAGTCGGAGGTGAGCATCGGCGTGGAGGACGAGGAGCTGGTGATCCGCGGCGAGCGCAAGGCCGCGGAGGGAGACGTGTTTGGCGACAGCCGGAGCTACAACACGAGGATGGTGCTGCCCAAGGAGGTTGACAAGGGGAGCATCAAGGCGGAGCTCAAGAACGGCGTGCTCATCGTCGTGGTGCCCAAGATCAAGCCCGAGGCCAAGAAGGTGACCCAGATCCAGGTCTCGTGAGCGCTCATCTCAGCCCAAAGCTACATTTTGATTTGCTAGTTTTTGTGAAAATTTTGCGATGGTAAAGAACAATCGTTCTCTTATTAGGTTTATGGAAAAGAAAGGTATATCCCCCTCTTCTGGAATATGCTCGAAGAAAGATCTGGAAGTAGATTCTTGAAATATTCCTTTTACTTCCATAATTTCATGAGCCTAAAAAGGATTTGCTATCAAATTAAAGTTGTTTTCTCTTTTTGAAACATTTGTACCTAGAGCATTTTGTGATTGTGAGATTAAATCGCTGTTCACATTTGGGCTCTTTGGCATGCTCAAGCCCGCGTCACCAGCTCTCGAGTACACTCGTTTTTATTTTCACAAAGCCAAAAGTACCTCTTTATTTTTGTAAGTCAAGGGTTAGGTTATAATCTTTCTCACTTGGTTTTTTCTATTGTCGAAGCTCTTGTCAGGTAAGATATGGTCTCTGGCGCTCACGCTGCCCCAATGCTTGCCCGCCGAGCTCAAGCGCCCTGGCATGGTGGCCATCACCGAGCTTCACACCCGCGAGCTCCAGCACATGCAGCACACCACCATGGACACCAAGGCCACGAGCCAGCGCCAAGCATCAAGCAATTGTACAACTATTGCAGGAAATTGTTGATTTGCCATAAAGACGGATGAAAAAAGAGCAAAAGAAGAGAAACAACAAAAAGCGAAAAGGAAATGGGAGATCTAGACAATGCAAAAAGCTAGATCTAAACAAAAATCCTAAAAGGGAAAAATAAAAGAAAAAAAATGGAAAAAGCTAGATCTAGACAATGCAAAAGCTAGATCTAAACTAAAATCCCAAATTCAAGCACTCCTTAAAGATAATCAAAAGTGCCCCTCACCTCCAAAAGTGCCCCTCACCTCCACCCATGTGAGTGTTTGGAATATGGAAAGGAAGTACATAAAATGTGTATATCAATTAGCCCAAAAACCCTAGCTTATATACAAAAGTGAGTGGTCCAGATTGAAACCAATCCAACAGCTACCAAAATCCCACTACACTAATATTAGTATATAGCATTGTAGCCGTACACTCATATATTGTATTTGAATTTAAAATATTTATTATAAAATATTATTTATAAGTTACATATAAAATAGCAAAGGGCATTTCTCAAAGTTACACTCAAATGAATTTTACAGTAATAATTAAATACTTAATAATACCAATTATTAGATCTTAAAATAATACTTTCATCTGTAAATTAGGTTACAAGGCAAAACCTCTATCAATTAGGAAATATTCCCATTCATATTTAAATATTATTTAAATTATTAGTTTGTTTAAAATACTACTTTAATAAAAATATAGCCACTAAAATATTAAGAAAATATTCTTTAATGTACCAGAATATTTTAAAAGTCTATTCTTAATGACTCCTTCTGTTGACTTGGCTCTCTCTATTGGCAGATTCTAGTAAGTTTTTAATGACTAGTTTATTTGAATTGATCAAGAGTGCCCAATATCTCTATTTGTTTGTTCAGGGGCTATGAGATACCAAAAGCAAATGCTCTTAAACTTTGAAAAAATGTGAAGGTGACGTTTCCAATTTTGAAATTTTGTAAGAAAGAAAAGTTACTCATTTTAAAATACTTTTAGCATTACAATTATGTAGCTAAATATGTTTACTAGCAAACCAAAATACCAAATAATATTAGTGTTACTAATAATTAAAATAATAATACATAATATAATAATAATATTCACAAGAACAAGGGCTAGTGTTTTGCTTTGCAATGTTATTCAAGAGGATGAGTAAAGCAATTCGTAAAACCAATACAATATAAATCAAATTGGTATGACCTAGAATAGAGGAGTTCCTTCTTGTACACATCAAGCAGCCCATCCTGTGGATTCCACACAGATCTCTTTTGAGGGTATGCTCTACAAATCTAAACCTAGAGCACTTCATAGGATGTGCCAAAATTAGATTTCATGACCTTGAGTATGTACATATCATTTCCATGCAGCTGCTTGGCTATAAAAGCTTGCTGGTCCTTCTGAACCTCATCTCTTAAAAAGCTCTTGAAATCCCAGGATAAGTACTAGAATGGTGAAAAGAAAAGCTTTGGATTTTTGGGATTGATATTAGCATCTCCAAATATGTATGATTGTTGGATCATTCCAGGCATTTTGACCGATTCTACTCTGGAGGAGCTGTGGATCAATATCAATATGGAGCTATGTTGCACTGTGAGAATATCAAAAGAGCAATGGATAGATTTTCCCACTTTTTTGCAAAAGGAAGTAGTTTGTGCACGCTGCTGGCTGAGCGTCTCTATGAGCTCCATGACTCACATTCAATGAGTGCCAAGTTTCCAGAAGTTTGAAAAAGCGAGTAAAAAAATTTCGTTCACTGTGAGCTTGGAAAGGAGTTGCCAAAGTTGTTTTCTCTTTTTGAAATACCTAGAGCATTTTGTGATTGTGAGATTAAATCGCTGTTCACATCTAGGTTTGAGCTCTTTGGCATGCTCAAGCCCGATGGCACCCTTGCTGACAATCCATAGCGTCACCAGCTCTCAGAGTATACTCGTTTTTATTTTTCACAAAGCCAAAAGTACCTCTTTATTTTTGTAAGTCAAGGGTTAGGTTATAATCTTTCTCACTTGGATTTTTCTATTGTCGAAGCTCTTGTCAGGTAAGCTATGGTCTCTCGCGCTCACGCCGCCCCAATGCTTGCCCGCCGAGCTCAAGCGGGCGGCCATCACCCAGCTCTAGCTCCAGCACATGCAGCACACCACCATGGACACCAAGGCCACGAGCCAGCGCCAGCTTTAGCTCCAGTTCTTCAAGGTGACGCTCCAGATCGAGCCCCAGCGCCAGCTGCTTTCGTTCACCCTGCTCACGGCCACCCTGCTCATCTAGCTCCAGCGCCTGCTATCCTCGATCATGCTCGCCACCACCATCCAGCTCCAGCAGCAGCAGTGTACCATCATCATCACGGTGATGGAGCTCCTCTGGTTGTTCAACACCATCACCATGGTCACCACCATGGTCACCACCATGGAGGACGCCACAACCACCACCACCACCACCACCACCACCACCAATCGCCGCGACGGCCACGACGCAGCAGTGGCCACACCAACACCCGCAGCAGTAGTTACAGTGGTTCGGAGGACGCCGTGGTCGCTGCTCCAGCTTCTTCTCTGGGTTTTGGTTGCGATCTTGGTGCTGCTCGCGTGCTTTTGCCTCGTGCGATGGATGTTATCTCGAAGGAAGCAGCGCAGTAATGTGATCTTTCAGGATCCCGGGTGGCAGATCGAAGTTGTGGTGGAGGATCCTCCCACTGAAAAGAAACAGCTGGAAGCTCACACTCGTGGTTCGCACAGCAATGGCACTCTAGGATTCTCCTCAAAGTGTCCTGCCAACACCGGCAGTGACGCGTAAGTCAGCACAGTGCATGCGTTGTCACATGGAAGATTGTGTAGAAACAATCTTCAAGGAGATGAAGTTGCAGAGCAAGAAGACAGCAGGATCTTGCTCACGGACAGTGAAGATCACATACAAGGGTCAACTGGTGGAAGTCACCAGACTTGGAAGTTATTGCACAGGTGGCTCGGAACATGGACTGGAAAATAGAGCAAGAACCTACCAAGTTTCGATTTGACTGAGCTATCCTCTAGAGTGACGGGGGAGCAGACGTTAGTGCACCTCCAAAGGCCAGAGAAGTTGCTTGAGACGGAAGGTTTGAGAAAAGGTAACGTACTACTTTTGCTCTCTGTTCTTGCAGGCGCTCAAAGCTGAACTTCGATGAGAAGAAGCAGTGCAGGGCATAGCGGCCAGATAAGTTTTTCCAGAGTCAAGAGCATCATTCAAGAAAGTGCAATTGTGAAAGTATGGTCGAAGTCTACACTGCAACACAGGTTGTTCAACAGGATGGGACGAAGAACAGGATAGGTTGGTCTACCTCGCAAATTGTGAATACAAAGCCGATGCATTCGTCACAAGCAGCCTGGTGGACATGTGGAAGCATCAGAAGTGTTCAGGAGGACAAATAAACATGACGTTGGTTGCCTGGAACACGATCATCATGGGACAGCACGTCTTCTATCAGATGCAACGAGAAGCTGGCCTGCCTCCAAACGCTGAGACTTTGCATGGAGTAGCAAAACATTGTTTCCTGGGATATGCTGAGAACAACCTTTGCTCTTGAGTGCTATGAGCAAGCCAGCAGCCAAACGCTCAGTCTTTCATGGTGGCGCTCAAGGCACACAGTGACTTAGCAGAGAAGAGGCTCCACTCACAGATCTGGGAGAGAAATCTGGATGGAATCCACTACTCAGCATGCTTGCTCAATGAGAGAAAAGCTTATCTCGGGAGGTTGGTAAACTTTGCAAGGAAAGAGTGTGATGCAAGGTTGATGGAGCTGTCCATGAAACCCAAACAAAGATGGTACCTGAAAAGACGCAAAAGGATCTTAGCTGGCACACCATGGTGAAGGATAAAAAATATGAGAGACAATACTTAGTATCATTCATTGAGTATTTTAATTGATCAATAGTTATAAACATATTTATAATTTATAAGTCAAGATTAATATTATTCCATATCAATAGTAGAATAAACAAGAATATACTACAAAGTGTTTAGGAAAGATTATAAATTATAAATAAAAAGATTAATCTAAATGAACAAAAACTATTAGCTATTAAATTATCCTAGAATCTCCAAGCATATTTAAATATAATCAATACTGCTACAGGTTTGCTTATGCAAACCAATTATAGATTTATAGTGTTTGGTCAGTTTAAATCTATATAAGCCTATTCACAAACGTATTTACGTTAGTATATAGAACTTTTTTCATTAGTATATATGGGACTTAATTTTCTCCAAGATTTTATTGTAGATTAGATGTTATATTCTTCTTTCAACCATGCCCTGTATATATATACAAACTTTATAATTACAATTCAAGTTCTTTAAATCTTTCTTGATTTCATATTAGTAGACGAGAAACAACAAATATATGAGATTACAAATACTTGGTCAAAGGAAGCAAAGACAACATACTCAAAATCATTATAATTAAAAGTAAAAGATCAAGATCAAGCAGCAATACCATCAGCACAAGTATATAATTCTCAGTTATGGAAGTGATATTGTAAATAGAAAGCTTTACAACAAAGTTGCAATTACACATAATTCTTTAAATGTTAAAATTCTAGAGTATTTTATCATTTGCATAGGATGGATCCAAGTGTTAAATTTTGGATTCATTATAACATCTGAATATGAGGTGAAAAAAAATAGATATTGATATTGTATTTGAAATTAAAATAAATTTTATCTATAAATTAGACTGAAAAAAATAAAGGCCATTTTTTTAATTACACTAAAAATGTAATGAAAACATGATATAGATATATAATTTTAATATTTAGTATAAGTACTAATTATTAGATAATAAAATAATAATTTATTCTCAAAATTAGGTGATAATGCAAAATCTCTATCAAATAGCAATTATTGCCCACAATGATTAGATGCTTAAATTAATATTTTTAAAATACCTGTTTAATAAAAATATTACAGCTAAAACCTTAATAGAATATTCTTCAGTATATAAAAATATTTTTATGAACTCCTTTATTTAAGTTCTCTTTATTAGAAAATCCTTTTATATAGAGTATAATCCTTGATGGTGATTGTTATTTGAAAGAAGTGTCATTTTAAGTTCTTTTTTGAACAACACGTACCAAGTTGAAATAAAATTTTCAACACCACAAATGCTTTACAGTTTCATGAGTAATGAAGCACAAAAAAATTGATGAAGCATTAAAATTATCTATAATGGTGGCAAAAATAAAGTTTTAATTATCTGAAAGAGGAATTGCTTTCTCTATTAGGAGTAGAGTTACATAAACACATAGAGAAATGCATTTGAGGTGAATGCCATGATAATCACAATTGGTTGTGCTAGAGTTTAAAAAGTACAAACACTTTAGAAGATTTAAATAAGTAATACAAGTTCATACATTTTAGTGGGTTGAAAGTAATGTTTACAGGGAATACAAGTTTAGAACTAGAGACTTAGCTAGCATGGTGGTTTAGTCGTTTTTTATATTTAAAGACTTTAATTATTTCTCAGATAAAGAATTACTAGCATTGATTTCTTTATTATTTCTCTTTCTTTATTAAATGAGTTTTAAAATACTTGTTACCCACTATTGAAAACAAGTTGCTCTAAATGCATATTTTAATATAAAACTTTCTAGAATGATTTGGTCATCTCTATCTTACAATAGACCTTTATACACACTTATATAAAAGGCCAAGTTATAATAAAATACATATAATTTTAAAGATTTGGTGGAATGTTTATTTATTATAACATTGAAACAACCTCTTGGTTACAACCTCACAAAGTGATGGGATCACCTTTAAATGCTATTGGAATTTAATTTGCAATAAACCCATTTGAGAACTTTAAAACTATTAGAAGAAAACAATGAGTAAGTGAGCCCATGCAATCGAGAAACTTGCACTGTCCCAAGTATGAGTATGTAACTATAGGAGCAATGCTTTTGAGCAATTAAAAGCTTAGCTACTTCTAAGTCAAAGAACAAAATATTCATAAGATTTAGTGAGCTATATGTCAACCTAGAGCAAGTTCTACAGTCAAATATTTTGTTTGGATTAGAGGAATATTATGTGGTAAGAAAATTATTATATGAACTTTACACACTGTAGCTGATTGTTTTTGTAGATGAAAACAATATGGCAATCTTCCAGAACAATGTGATCAATTCATATGGTTATGTCCTACAAAAGTTCTGCACACATGGGCTGTGCAATATCAATTATCGAAACACAAAAAAAAACTATATATTTGGTTATTTGGGTGAAATTGATGAATTTGAAGCTTTATGCTTTAGTTGAAACAGGCTTTAAATTTGAAATGAACACTTTACAACTATAATAACAATCTCACTTTTCTCAAGAAATTAATGTTCCTTACCATTACAAATGCATGGTCAGAGGAATCAAAGACATTGGAAAATAACTAGTTATTAGTATTGTATTTGAATTTGATATATTTATAAATAAATATTAATATATAAATTAGGATTTTATATTAATAATTATATATTTAGTAATACTAAATATTGTGAATTTATTATTTAAATTCTAAAATTTTAGATTGTGAGTGCATGGAATATGGAAAGAAAATACAAAAAATATGCATATCATTTAGCCCAAAAACCGTAACTTATATACAGGAGCGAGTGGTCCGAATTGAAACCAATTTAACAGCTACTAAAATCCCACTATGCTAATATTAATATACGGTATCGTAGCCGTACATTTGGACCTCACATCATCCCTTCTTCTCAGAATAATGGAAGACCATCAGAGTTCTATTGTAAATGGGCCAAGATCTAAAGGAATGTCAAGAGGAGGCATTGGTGGATCTGTAAGTGGTATTAACTGCTTTTGATCCCTTTGTATGAAGTGTTTCAACTGTTGCACATGCATAATTTTTGGAGGATTAGCTTGTTGGATGTCATGCCTTATAAACTCATAAACCTCATAAACTTGTGGTCCAACTTGCTGCAACACTAAGCAAGGAGCCCTTTAGATAAACCACGTACCATAAAATGGGAAAAATGAACTAACACCAAGTCATCCACTTTGTACTCTATAGGCGGACGATGATGGGAGTTGTAGCACCGTTATTGTCCCACTTGTACGCGGCCTAAGTGTTTAGCAGACTTTGTTCGGACAAGTTGAAGAATGCTTGTCAAATACTAATCCCACGACCTAGCATTAGTAGCTCATGGCAATCACAAAGGTAAACCCAACACCATTGATAATATTGGATCATAACCATATAGAATTTTATATGGTGAAGTAACAACAAAACTGTAGCGCACGTGGTTTTGACCCTTTATCCTATGGTGATTTACCATAGGATAACACCACGAAGCGGAACCTAAACCCTCTTTGTGCCACGTGACAGATGCCACGTGTCACATACCACGTGTCCGTGCCACGTGTCCATAGGAACCCGAGGTTCAGGGCCTTGGGCCACTGAACGAACGAACGGTGCCAAACTCCCAAGCGTGACGCCAAGGAGTGATGGAACCGGACCACGGAGCAACTCCTGAGCATATAGCCCAAGGAGCGAAGGGACAAGAGCCCGGAGCGACTTGGAACAGTCCTGGAGCAACCAGCATACCAATGCCAGGACCAGCACGCAAAACGGAGCTAAACGGAGTCTGGCACTATTTCGGCATACCGGTGGCCTAACGTGAGGATATGGGTACTCCACCAGCTAGCATGGAATGGAACTTGGGCTTAGACCCAAGCCGGACGCAGAACAAGGACAGGCACGCAAGCGGGAGCTAGACTATGCCTCAGGTTGGTCGGCCATGCCCGACCTACCCACTATCCCTACTATACATTTGGAACCCCCCACAGCCCCCCCCCCTTGAGGAACACACGCTTTGGGCTTTCACCCCAAGCCTCCCTTAGTATCAGGAGTTAGTCTCTAGGACAAGCTCGAAACTTACTAAATATGGAATGTCCCTAGATTGCGAATTTGGACACGGGACGAACACCATTGTGTTCAGGCCGATCTCTACATTCCGTAGATATGCCAAATGAGCAAATCTGGACACTTTCCATAAATAGCATTTAGGACCGAAATGAGACTAACATAAAGGGCAACATGATAGCGAGGGTGTTTGGCAGACACGGTAAGCTATCATCTAGCGATATTGAGGGACCAAGCTCAATATCGCGGGGGTTCTTGATACTAGCAAGTGCAAGCCAATGACAGGAGTTTCTCAAACCAGGCCGAGTATGCTCAGCAAGAAACACATAGGGTTCCTACCTTATGTTTATCCGATTTAAGTACACGGTCATTGACCAGTTTCTCAACTAGCTCAAGTGGGAAACTGATAACGGGTCCAGCAATACCGACCTCCTGCCATCGTGGCAGTAAGGTAAGAGTGTCCGTAAGGATTGGTCGACAAGTAACTTTCGATACCCGAAGTCACATGCGCGACACTCTCCCCCCCTAGGGAAGATCGACGTCCTCGTCGATGCATACTCGAGTCTAGAATACCGCCAAGGAAACAACTCCAGAAAAAGTTCACGGTACTCACACTATATGAGAAATGCACCAACTTAAATGAGTTAGCGGTAACCTCTTTGTCTAACGCGGATGCGCTACCAGCTCAGACACCTTCCGGCCGTCGCCGACAAGGAAATGACCAACGGAGTTAGCCACCCTTGCTGCTCTGGGAGTCACCCAGCTTACAAAAGTGTGATATGCCCTGCCCGCAGAGACATAGAGAGAGAAGCCAGAGGCCCCAACCCTCCTGAGCAAAGAAACCAAACCCGTCGGTAAGGTTTAGATAGACTACTGTAAACAGGCAGTTAGAGTTGTTTACACGGTCACGCCCTTTTAACGGAACAAGGAACATTGACAGAGAGGCGGGTTATGTGACCAGTCGACAGTAGCTACCCCATGACTAGAGATTTCAACATGCACACGAAGTGCCGAAGCCAGTCTGCCTATACTGGCCCAAACTCAAAGATCAATAGATGGACAATATCAAAGTCAGAGACAATGATATCGTAGAGACTTAATTATCAGTGAATATATCTTAGATTAGAACACAAAAGTATTCCAAGTAAGTTATCATCCGATAAACCAGTATTATAGGATATGAACCACCAAGATCATCATAAGTGGTAAACATAGGATTCACCATCAAACAAAATTCAATAGCAAGTATATCATCAATGAAACTCAATGATGAAACTTAACCATTAAAGATTGCAGATAGAGTGCTAAACAACTTACAAAAGATAACTCAAAGAACACAAAGTATCATCGACTGGCAAGCAAAATGCTCGCGAATGTATCACCCGAAGGAAATAACATCCCAATCTATCAGAACGAACTCGAGCAATAATCAACAGAATAGAATGAATGTTGCATGGCCAACAAACACTCGGTTATGTCAACTATCATATGAGCCAATCCAAATAAATCCCAGCCAACAATACTAAGGAACTTAAGTTGCTCTAGCAAGTGTCAGCGACATCCTACTAATGTCTCAAACCCAAGAGACCAATCCAGAGCAAACCACAAGGAACATGTGGTATTGCGAAAAGCCATAAGCCATCAAGGAGAACAACTAACCATCACGAAAGATCATCAATCATCCCATCAAGAAAGAAATGCATAATCATTGTCAAAGAAGGAATCCACCATCCCAAAGAATAGTAAATCATTCGATATCAACAACAATCAAGCAAAATCTTTTGACTAGGATAATCAACTATCCTAAATGATAGTCAATCATCACCAATGATTGCCAGATGCAAAAGCCAACTTCAACATCAAAGCTAATGAGCAAAAATGCCTTCCCCAACAACTTCTACCTAATGGAACAATGAGCACCAAACTCAAAGAACCAAAAGCGTGAAGAAGCCTATAGCTAAGTTTTTGCTTAACAATGATCATGAGTCTCGCATGAACTAACTTCAATGCTAAAGAAGAAATCATGGTACCACCCACAATATCCTCCTCAACACATCCATAAGCTAAACTTCATAATGCAAAGCTAATGAAGAGCATGTCTGCATCAACCCAAAAGCTAAACATAATGAAGCTATGCTCGACAAGTGATCACCAAACGATCCTCCATGAATCCATCTATAGCAAGACGTAACTCACGTCATAACAAGCACAAAAGGAATCATCAATAATTGATATATCCCAATGCAAACCCAACAAGGGACCAACATCTTCAATATCAATCACTAACTCTTCATCTTGTAAAGCTAGCATAGTCCATGACTGAATCACTTTTCAAGGAAAAGCCGAAGCTCAACCCTCTACTAAATAATCTCGTCTAGAACACAACTAACTCAAACTTGCCACTCAGTTTATTTGAATGTCAACACAGTTGCTAACTAGCAAATGCACGAATGCTAATAACATAAAGCTATAGCCAAATCATCAACACTATCCTCATTGAGAGCAATGAAACTCAATATCAATCCTAAGGATAGATATATCATCTCACCTGAATCTCAACATCAATAATATCAATGACAAGGCATCACCTCAATGCCATCAACATCAAAACAAAGCTAAAAGAAAGCAAGAGTGAATCACCACTCAAAACTCTCTTGCAACCAAGCTAACCAAAGTCGAAGATACTTTAGTATCCGAGACTAGTTCTTCAACATTACTCAGGTACAGATAACACTTCCTCAAGGAGTGCATCACCACGTCCAAGACTCCATGAAATCTAACACTATGAACTAAACGCAACCAAATGATATCGACAGAGGTAGAGTCGACATGCCAACATGGAAAACCCATGTAAGTCTAACGATACGATCCTCCGCAACACCATCCGGTAAAGTAAACCCATCACTGTTAAATCTTCATCAAGCGAAGCAAGTGTCTAACAGTCCTCGATGAAGTCTACAAGCAACCATTAGTCGCAAAGCAACCAACAACCACTCTTCAACTTGCCTTCATAAGACTCAAACACTAAACTCACGTCATCAAGTCATATACTTGTCCAACATGAACGTAATACCCCAGGTATGAGATAAAAGTTCATAGGCAAGCACAAACCAAATGACCACTCGAATCCAACTCAACCACGATAAGCTTACCAATGCATTTAGCCACTAGCTCTGAGCATGCCTTGAAGAGGCTAGCTATGCATGACCAACACTTAGTCGAAACTAAGGTGAAGACCATGAGATGGATCATTTCGGTACACAACCTCCTCATAGACAAAGCTATAGTATGGGTACTAACATCTCAAACTCAAACAATTAAGTTGAACATCACCATCCTCAGCCAAGGCGCAGGGCCACCAAGACCAAGTCAAGATCAGTGAGAGCTCACTACTCATAGAGTCTTAGCGAAATGCAAGGTGCAACCTGCCACCGAGCATAATGCTACAAAAGAAAGGCATAAGAGTCACCTTTCTTAGAAAAGTGCAGCGGCCACTTTTCTACACCAACTCCAGACTCTATCCAACTCAATTGCTTTAGCCCCAAAAGTTAGCATCCCTTTCGGGTCACATCATACAAACTACCTACTAAGATCTAAGCCAACCGAAGTCAACTCCAACCCCTTCACTAGTTTGTACTGGCTTTCGAAAATGGAATGGTTTTCGAGCAAAGTGATCAATAGATCAGCCATTGGAAAAGTCTAAGAAAATTTGTGGAAAATTTTCCATCCTAGAGAAAGAATGACTCTCAGTCCAGGAATGCAAACTTTCAGGACTCAACCAACTTCCTCCTACCAACAACTTCACATAGATTCACCTCAACACAAATTCTCATGACCCAATAGCATGCTTAAGCATCGAACATCTTTGCCCATTTTCCTGACATCCAACTCCGACATCCGCAAAGTGCAAAATGAACATCCAAGGCTTGATCACGAAGACCACATCTTCGGATATCCACATTGCACTAACACTCTTCTTCAATCATCTTCAAGATCCAATGTGAAGCCAAAACACTAACAAGAAAAAATGACATGGAAAAATCAAGGTCCAAGGAAAATTCCTCATCACTTGAAATAACAATGCCACTTCCACTAACACAAGTGCTAGTGACGTCAATGCCCCAACTCCACATCTTCTCCATCCAACAATCTACTCCAAGTGCTAACGGATCAACCGACAAGCTATAGCAAATGAATGCTACAACCCTTTTCCAACACCTTAGTGGGCAAACTTAAGGAAACAAGGTACCTACTTAAGCTTAGCATAATGGACCACTATAGAGAATCCAATCAAAGCTACTACAATGCTACTTCGTGTAAGTAGACTAGCTTGTCCATCAACCACTTTGGGGTTGATCATCATTTACCCAAGCAACTTCGTAAACACATTGCTCATTATCACATGGATATGATATAAATCACAATGACTTGATCATCAATCAAGCAACACTATGAGCAATGCCCATGTTACTACTGCAAAGGTTTATGTGAATATCAAGTGCTAACTCGATTTGACAAAATGCAACATAAATGCCACACCCCATCAATAGAGATTTACAACACCTAACACCACTAACTTTTGTTCACAACACGGACAAGCTCATGCCACTCTCTTTCCGACCAAACTCAACACTAATCCAACACCAAGCTACTCAAGGAGCAATAGCAAGGTTTCTCGAAAAAGAATTGAGCATTGCAACCCAAGTCTTCCAATAGCAAGCTTAGACAAAATGGTTTAGCGCTTCACCGCTATCCATCCCACAACTCACCATTGTAAAACCACCATCTCCAACATGCATCAAGATAGGGACTCTTGATTGCATGATGTGAATACAAGCAATGAGTTAACACCTCGTTGCAGATCATCTCTCCAAGAAGAGAAAATGATTTACGTATTTGATCCTTCATCCCCGACGACTCTCTTTTCGGTCTCATCTTTGACCAAACTTCAAGCTTGCTTTCGCACTGCCTTCAGTTTAATCGAAGAAAAGTTTATGAGAAAGCACGACCATGATTACTTGAACCAATAGACTAATCCCTATGGTCTTGATTGATCCAATTATAATCATGCCTAGGAGGGATCCACTAGTGCCGTGCTAAACAGCTACGGACCAGCCTATTTGCCACTCATAGCAAACCCAGGGAGGTTTGCTTTCACCCATGGTACATGGAACAACTCATGGAACCACTAGAACAACTTATGGAACCAACGATAGGCTAACATTAATCCTGCCAACTCAAAGTGTAACCTCGAGTTGCTAATGTGCCTCACTCACGAGCTCAAGCTCAAACTCGTGCAAACGGAACATCTCCAAACCATCCTATGAGCCCAAGCGCAAGCTCACATCATAAGGTACAACAAGGTAACAATATCCATACCCAAGGAACCAATTGCGAAGCCTTTGCACCCAAAACGTGTACCCACTCGGATCATCGTTTTCATCTCTGCGTATGCAACGAGACTGGTTGCCCAATCTCATTGAATAGTACTCGCTGAGACTCATCCTCTGATACCAAATGTAGCGCACGTGGTTTTGACCCTTTATCCTATGGTGATTTACCATAGGATAACACCACGAAGCGGAACCTAAACCCTCTTTGTGCCACGTGACAGATGCCACGTGTCACATACCACGTGTCCGTGCCACGTGTCCATAGGAACCCGAGGTTCAGGGCCTTGGGCCACTGAACGAAGGAACGGTGCCAAACTCCCAAGCGTGACGCCAAGGAGTGATGGAACCGGACCACGGAGCAACTCCCGAGCATATAGCCCAAGGAGCGAAGGGATAGGAGCCCGGAGCGACTTGGAACAGTCCTGGAGCAACCAGCATACCAATGCCAGGACCAGCACGCAAAACGGAGCCAAACGGAGTCTGGCGCTATTTCGGCATACCGGTGGCCTAACGTGAGGATATGGGTACTCCACCAGCTAGCATGGAATGGAACTTGGGCTTAGACCCAAGCCGGACGCAGAACAAGGACAGGCACGCAAGCGGGAGCTAGACTATGCCTCAGGTTGGTCGGCCATGCCCGACCTACCCACTATCCCTACTATACATTTGGAACCCCCCACAGCCCCCCCCCCTTGAGGAACACACGCTTTGGGCTTTCACCCCAAGCCTCCCTTAGTATCAGGAGTTAGTCTCTAGGACAAGCTCGAAACTTACTAAATATGGAATGTCCCTAGATTGCGAATTTGGACACGGGACGAACACCATTGTGTTCAGGCCGATCTCTACATTCCGTAGATATGCCAAATGAGCAAATCTGGACACTTTCCATAAATAGCATTTAGGACCGAAATGAGACTAACATAAAGGGCAACATGATAGCGAGGGTGTTTGGCAGACACGGTAAGCTATCATCTAGCGATATTGAGGGACCAAGCTCAATATCGCGGGGGTTCTTGATACTAGCAAGTGCAAGCCAATGACAGGAGTTTCTCAAACCAGGCCGAGTATGCTCAGCAAGAAACACATAGGGTTCCTACCTTATGTTTATCCGATTTAAGTACACGGTCATTGACCAGTTTCTCAACTAGCTCAAGTGGGAAACTGATAACGGGTCCAGCAATACCGACCTCCTGCCATCGTGGCAGTAAGGTAAGAGTGTCCGTAAGGATTGGTCGACAGGTAACTTTCGATACCCGAAGTCACATGCGCGACAAAAACTCTATATGTTTATGACTAATGCATACTAAAGAGACAGCAAATAACCATCCTAATTCGAATGCTGAAAGGTCACGTACTTTGCAATCAACCCTTTGAATGTCCGAACAAGTCGTTCCACCAAACCGTTTTATTGTGGATGATAATCACTTATGAAAGTGTGGTGTATCCCTAACTGAGACGTCAAAACATAAAATGTTTCAACCATAAATGCAAGACCATTGTCCAAAAGAATCCGCTCTAGACAAGAATGTTGGAACACCACTCGATTGAGGAGGAAGTATACAACAGCAGTTGCAGAGGCACTAGCAAGAGCACTAACTTCCACCCAATGAGTCAAATAGTCAGAAGCAATAATAACATACTCATTGCCAGTAGTTAATCGTGGAAAAGGTCCCATAAGATCAAATGCCACCAACTCAAATGGATGAGAAACTGCAATTGACTCCAACTGTCTTTCCGAGGCACAAGGGGGAGTATTACGGGCTTGGCACCAAATATAGTTATGCACATACCAGATAACATCATGTTGCATCTCCGGCCAATAGAAAGACTTGTGCAGCTTCTCAGTCACACAACGATGTCCTGTATACCTGTCTAAAACAAGAGAATCATGGTAGGCATGGAGAAAGCGTAGAATAAAGACAAAAGGCACCACCAACGATAAAGGATCATCAGAATCCGTCCCCACAAAATAAAGAAGGTCATCTTTAAAGTGATATTGAGAATGTAAATGTCAGAATGGCAAGTTATCAGCAAGTGATGCAGGATTCTCAAACCCATCTCGAAGCATTCAAATCCACAACTCAACCTTTTAAGCCTCGTGAATCTCATTAAGAGAAGGTAGATCTTGCTCTACACCTTGTGAACACTAAATGTCAAGTACAATAACCACCAACGGCACAAAATCCTTATCTAGAAAATCCACAGATGCTGGAATAACAAGCTCATTAAAAATATGAGAAGAGAGTGGAGAAGGAAGAGGAGCTCGAGAAAGGGCATCAATATTATCCACAAAACTCCCTGGGTGATAAACAACACCAAAATCATATATCTGAAACTTCAAAGCCCACCAAGTAGTACGACCAACCAAGTTTTTTCTCTTCAATAATGAAGTAACGGCAGCATGATCACTTCAAGTAACGTCTGAGAACCATGTAGATATGCATGAAGTTTCTCAAAACCCCAAACTGTTGTTAAACACTCCTTCTCTATCATGGAGTAGTTCACCTTTGCTGATTGTAATGTATGGGTTATATATGCAATGAGATGGCACTGACTAGACATAATTATGCTCTCTTGCATCAATACACCTCCAAGACCAATATCAAAAGCATCCACGCATAAAATAAAAGGTTGAGTGCAGTCAGGATATGCCAGAGGAGTCGTCAATAGCTCTTTGAGATCCATGAATGCTCACTCACAATCTGGAGACCAGATGAAAGATGACATTAGTGAGTTCAGCAATACTTGCAATGGTGCAGTGCGATTAGAAAGATAATTTACAAAACAACCAGGATACTTCACCTTGCCGAGGAATTGCTACACATCATTCACACACTTCGGAGTAAGGAACTTTATAATATCCATAAGTTTGTCATGATCAACTTGCAAACCCTTACGATAAATATAGTACCCAAGATAAGTCATGTCCTTGGACCCAAACATGCACCAGCTTCAACTTTAGACCAACGTCCCGTAGCTGATCCAACACTTTACAAACATTATGAATATGCTCCTCCCACGTCCCCTCCGAGTGGATCAAGACATCATTAATAAAGTTAGCAGTGACCTTCGGCATATCACAAAAAACCTCATCCATCATCCATTGGAAAGTTGCAGGAGCATTGTTTAAACCAAACGGCATCACCAACAACTCATACAAACCAAACAGTGTACAAAAAGGAGTCTTAGGAATATCTTCTTTAGCCATCGATACTTGCTAATAACTAGAAGCAAGATCTAACTTGGTGAACCAATGACTTTGCCCAGATGATCCAAGAGATCAATGGTGTGAAGAAGAGGGTACACATCCGGGATCGTCACTTCGTTTAGCAGATAATAGTCAATGCAAAAACAAATACTCCCATCAGGCTTTATCACAAAAATATCATAGCCACGACCACAACCTCACCTTTGTCCTTGGACTTGAGCAGTTGTAGCATCAACCTCCATTAGAACAGGACCATCACCCATAGGAAATGGAGCTAAACGACATGAAGTGAGAAGTGGAAGAGGTGACATCTTATAACGTTGTGCCAAATAAAAAACATCATCAAGGGTGGTGGGAGCAAGTGCATGCACAAGTCCGACAAAATTTTGATAAAGTGCTAGCCATAACATTTCTAGCTTGATCCGCTCCAACATATTTGGCTCCACATGAAGCAAGAAGCTTTGAAAACGAACACCAAATTGCATCATCGACTCAAATGGCCTTTGACGAAGATGATGCAATTGTTCGAAAGCATCATCACAATCGTCAACATGTTTAAATATGCATTTAAAGATGTTCAATAGACCACTTCAATCCTCACAAGTGGCTACGCTCAAACCATTGTACCACTCTAATGCCGTCCCTTGAAGACACGTGGGAAACTCATGCAAATGTCAAGCATCATCCCAAGAATGATATGTGGCAATCACCGTAAAGTGATTAAATCAATAGTACACATCATCCTTAGCATTCTTGTGAAAAAACTCTGGCTGAATGCAAGGATTGGCACCAAGAACAAGAGGACTTGTACTACATGCCATGAATGCCACCATCAACTAAGTTTGGTTGTTCAATTACAATCACATAGCATCAACTAATTGTACTAAATGTTGCTCCAGAGTTAAAGGAGGAGGAGATTACTAATCTGCCATGAAGATGAATGAAAAGGAAAGAGAAAAAGAAGAGAGATGAAAAAAGGCTCAAAGGAAAGGGAGATCTAGACAATGCAAAAAACTAAATCTTGAAAGGAAAAAACAAAAAAAAGGAAATGGAAAAAACTAGATCTAGATGATGCAAAAGTTAGATTTAAACCAAAATCCCAAATCTAAACACTTCTCAAGGACAATTAAAAGTGCCCCATATCTTCACCAATATGAGTGTATAGAATATAGAAAGGGATACAGAAAATGTGCATATCAATTAGCCCAAAAACCCTAGTTTATATACAGGAGTGAGTGGTTTGAATTGAAACCAATTTGATAGTTACCAAAATCCCACTACGCTAATATTAGTATACAGCATCGTAGCCATACACTTGGACCTCACAAGATCTAGATATTATTTAAATTACTATTTTGTTTAAAATACATGTTTGGAAAATATTCTTTAGTGTACCAAAATATTTTTAAAATATTCTTAATGACTCCTTTTGTTGAGCTGGCTCTCTTTATTAGCAGATATGCTTAGAAATACATTAAGTTGTAGATTCTTGAGGTCAATAGGAAGGCATTGATTTCCTTGTTACAACTTACAAGTTTTAAAGGCATTAGTTTGGTTTTTATACATGATCTAGGTAGGACAACATGCTTAGAATACAAGGAATGGAGAGAGGCCACCTTGAAACAAAATCCATCACCTAGTAAGCTTTTAATAATTAGTTTCTTTGAATTGATCAGTATGCACAATATCTCTATTTATGAGACACCAAAAGCAAATGCATTTAAACTCTGAAAGAATGTAAAGGTGATGTTTCCAATTTTGAAATTTTGTAAGAAAAAAAAGTTTCTCAGTAAAAGACTTTTAGTTATACAATTATGTAGCTAAATATGTTTACTAGCAAACCAAAATACCAAAAAATATTAGTGTTTAACCAATTGATTTATATTGTGTTGGTTTTACCAATTTCTTTACTCATCCTCTTGAATAACACTCTCTTTTCGTCCTCCTCTTGTGAATACTATTACTATATTATGTATTATTATTATAAGCATTAGTAACATTCTTCATGGTTGCCTGCAAATGCAGCTGCTCGCCTATAGAAACCTGCTGCAGATGGTGGTCTTTCCAAAGCTCATCACTCAAAGGATGAGTATTAGAATGGTGAAGAGAAAAGATTAGCATTCCCCTTTCTTTGCTAAGTGGATGTAGCTCAGTTGGTAGAGCGCTCGCTTAGCATGTGAAAGGCACCGGGATTGATACCTAGCATCTCCAAATATGTTCAATTATTGGATCGTTCCAGGCGTTTTGACCAATTTTACTGGTGTTGACCTTTGGGGGAGCTATGGATGGATGTTGCACCATGAGACCATCAAAACATCAATGGATAGACATTTATCTTGTGTTTCTTTTTCCCACTTTTTTTCAAAAGGAAGTAGTTTGTGTATGCTGATGGCTTGTGTCTCCACCATGACTTGCATTCAATGAGTGCCAAGTTTCCAGAGGTTTGAAAAGCGAGTAAAAACGTTTCGTTCACTACATTGGGATTGAGCCTAAAAAGGAGTTACCATCAAATTAAAATTGTTTTCTCTTTTTGAAATATTTGTACCTAGAGCATTTCGTGATTGTGAGATTAAATCGCTGTTCACATCTAGGTTTGGGCTCTTTGGCATGCTCAAGCCCAATGGCACCCTTGCTGACAATCCACAGCGTCACTAGCTCTCGAGTCTACTCGTTTTTATTTTTCACAAAGCCAAAAGTACCTCTATAATCTTTCTCGCTTGGATTTTTCTATTGTCAAAGCTCTCGTAAGGTAAGCTATGGTCTCTCGTGCTCACACCGCCCCAATGCTTGCCCGACGAGCTCCAGCGCCCTGGCATGGCGGCCATCACCAAGCTTCACACCCGCGAGCTCCAGCTCTAGCTCCAGCACATCCAACACACCACCATGGACATCAAGGCCACGAGCCAGCGCCAGCTTTAGCTCCAGTTCTTCAAGGTGACGCTCCAGATCGAGCCCCAGCTCCAGCAGCAGCAGTGTACCATCATCACCACGGTGATGGGGCTCCTCTGGTTGTTCACCACCATGGAGGACGCCACAACCACCACCACCACCACCACCATCATCGTTGTCGCGACAGTCACGACGCAGCAGTGGCCACACCAACACCCGCAGCAGTAGTTACAGTGGTTCAGTGACGCGTAAGTCAGCACAGTGCATGCGTTGTCACATGGAAGATTGTGTACAAACAATCTTCAAGGAGAAATCTTCAGAGCAAGAAGACAGCAGGCTCTTGCTCGCGGACAGTGAAGATCACATACAAGGGTCAACTGGTGGAAGTCACCAGATATGGAAGTTATTGCACAGGTGGCTCGGGACATGGACTGGAAAATAGAGCAAGAACCTACCAAGTTTCGATTTGACTGAGCTATCCTCTAGAGTGACGGGGAAGCAGACGTTAGTGCACCTCCAAAGGCCAGAGAATTTGCTTGAGACGGAAGGTTTGAGAAAAGGTAACGTACTACTTTTGCTCTGTGTTCTTGCAGGCGCTTAAAGCTGAACTTTGATGAGAACAAGCATTGCAGGGCATAGCGGCCAGATAAGTTTCTCCAGAGTCAAGAGCATCATTCAAGCAAGTGCAATTGTGAAAGTATGGTCGAAGTCTACACTGCGGCTTGCAACACAGGTTGTTCAACAGGATGGGACGAAGAACAGGATAGGTACCTCGCAAATTGTGAATACAAAGCCGTATGCATTCGTCGCAAGCAGCCTCGTGGACTGTGGAACCATCAGAAGTGTTCAGGAGGACAAATAAACACGACGTTGGTTGCCTGGAACACGAACATGCAAGTCTTCTATCAGATGCAACGAGAAGCTGGGCTGCCTCCAAACGCTGAGACTTTGCATGGAGCAGCAAGACATCGTTTCCTGGGATATGCCGAGAACAACCTTTGCTCTTTAGTGCTACGAGCAAACCGGCAGCCAAACGCTCAGACTTTTCATGGTGGCGCTCAAGGCACGCGGTGACTTAGCAGAGAAGAGGTTCCACTCGCAGATCCGGGAGAGATCTGGATGGAATCCACTACTCACGTGCTCGCTCAGTGTGAAGACATGCCTGCCGCTCAAGAAGTTTTCTGCCTCACTGTCACGATGACACGCTTCTTCTTGCACTACTCATAAGAAGCATGATGGTCATAGGTACTATAGTTTTTTCACTAGTTCATAGCTTCTTTGTTTCGTCTTATAGCCTTCACAAGGTACTTCGTTTATGCAATTCTTAGGCCAAGATGGTCGAGTTAGTTAAAAATCCCTATCTTCAAGCTGTTTTCAGGAAAATGAAGTTTGGCAATGAAAAGCTGTGGAGGCTTTAGAGTTTATCTCCTTACACATGGTAAGTATCTTCTTCTTTGACTTTTTCATCAATGACATGAATGGGAATGGACATACAATTTTATTGTGGAGAGGGTATTAATAGGTGTTACTCATGTTGCCTTGGAAGGTTACTTTTCATTTAGGTGCTTGGGAGTTGCCTGAGAACTAGGAGCGCTGTGTCAGAATGAGGGAACTCCATCGTATCACTGAAGGCATATGCTCTAATCTCATGGATTCAAAGAATTTAATCAAAATGAGAGAAAAGTTTTTCTCAGGAGCTTGTTGGTAAGCTTTGTGATGCAAGGTTGATGGAGCCGTCAATGAAACCCAAAAAAATATGGTACCTGAAAACAAGAAAAAGGATCTTAGCATGGTGAAGAGATAAAAATATTTGAGAAAATACTTATCTCATAAATAATTTTCTTGGTTTACTAGATAGTAGTAATAATTTAATTGAGAAATAATGATAAACATATTTATAATCTATAAACCAAGATTAATATTATTGCATATCAATAGTGGAATAGAAAAGAATATACTAGAAAGTTTTTTCCAAGATTTTATAAATTATAAACATGTTCACAAATTATAAAAAATAGATTAATCTAAATGAACAACAGCCATTAGATAGTAGAATATCCTAGAATATCCAAGCATATTCAAAGTTTATTCAATACCACTTCAAGTTCACTTAAGCAAAGCAATTATAGATCTATGGTGTTTGGTCACTTAAACTTAGACAAGCTTATTTCATTAACTCATGTACTCATTAATATATAGAATTTTCTTCCCCAAACTTATATAATTAAACCGATATAAAAACTTGAGACTTACATTTTTCCAACATTTTGTTGTAGATTAGATGTTATATTGTTCTTTCAACAATGCCTTGTACAAATATACAATACAATACAAGTTCTTTAAATCTTTCCTGATTTTGTATTAGTAGAAGAGAAACAACAAACATATGAAGATTACAAATACTTGGTCAAAGAAAGTGAAGACAATATACTCAAAGGTAATATAGTTAAAAAGTAAATATGAACATCAATCAACAATACCATAATCTCAAGTATATAGTTTTCAGTTAAGAAAGTGATATTGTAAATGGGAATCTTTACAACATCATAATCAACCAATTCCTAAGTTGCAATGCACATACTTCTTTTAACGTTAAACTTTGAAAGTCTTTCATCCTTTGCATATTATGGATCTAAATGTTAAACTTTCAATTCATCATAATGTTTGAACATAAGGTGAAAAAATAGATATTGGTATTGTATTAACTTAATATGAATATATAACTTAAACAATTAGTATAAATAATAATTATTGAATATTAAATTTATAAATTATTCTCTAAATTAGGTGATAACCAAAGCCTCTGCCACAAAGATTAGATGGTGGTAAGTTAAACAGATGTAAACATTATTTAAATTACTTATTTTACTTAAAATACCTGATTAATAAAACTGTTTGCAGCTAAAACCTTAACAGAATATTTTTTAGTGTATCAGAATATTCTTGTCAACTCCATTTACTAACTCCTTGTATTAGTAAACATAACTATTTAGGTTGGATTACGATTTTCAACACCACCAATGTTTTACAATTTCATGAGTAACAAAGCATAAACAAATTGATGAAGTATTAGAATTGTTTATAATGGTTGTATAAACAAAGTTTTTGTTAAGTGAGAGAAGAGTTGCTTTTTCCATTAGGAATAAAGTTTACATGAATGCACAAAGAAATGTATTCAAGTTGAACACCATAATAAACACAAATGGTTTTGCTAGAGTTTAAAAGGTACAAGCACTTTAGAAAATGGCAAACCAGTAATATAAGTTTGTACATTTATAATGGGTTGGGGGTGATGTTTATGAAAAATGCAATTTTAAAATTACAAACTTGGCTGACATAGTGGTTTATTTGTTTTCCACATTTAAGGACTTTAGTTATTTCTCAAATAAAGAAGTACTCACATCAATCTCTTTATTAATTATCTTTCTTTATTCAATGAGTTTTGAAATACGTGCTACGAAGTGTTAACAACAAATCTTATTGAAATTTACCATATGATATGGCTATCAAAAACAAATTGCTCTAAATGCGTATTTTCACATAAAACATGCTAGAATGATTTAGTCATCTCTATGCTACAATAGACCTTTATATACTTTTATATAAAAGGCCAAGTTATAAAAAAAATTGATGTAATTTTGAGGGTTTGGTGGAATGTTCCACAACATTGACACAACCTCTTGGTCACAAAGTCATAAAAGTGATGAAATGAACTTTATATGATTTTGGAATTTCATTTGCAATAAAACCAATTGAGAACTTTGAAACTGTCAAAAGAAGTGAGCCTATACAGCCAAACCATTTGCACTATCTCAAATATAAGCATATAATTATAGAACAAAGAGGACCAGTGCTTTTGAGGAATGAAGAGCCTAGATGCTTCCAAGCCAAATTAGGAAAGATTCATAGAATTTAATGAGTTAGACATCGACTTAAAGTCAGTTCTAGAATCAAATATTTTACTTGGATTGGAGGAATATTATATATTAAGCAAATTACTATATGAACTTTACACACTCCAATTGATTGTTTTTGCAGATAACAACAATATGGCAATCCTCCACAATATTGTGATTATTCATATTGTTGTGTCCTATAGAAGTTCTGCTCACATAGTCTATGTAGTGTTAATTATCCAGAAAGTAAAATATATACTATATATTTACTTAGTTGAAGAAGGGGTGAAATTGATGAATTTGGAGCTTCAGGCTTTAGTTGAAGCAAACTTTAAATTTGAAAAGAACACTTTACAACCATAACCACAAACTCAACTTTAGCACTTTTCTCAAGAAATTCTAAAAATGAGAAAGAATGAATGTGTGAAAATTACAAATACATAATTAAAGGAAGCAAGGTAACATACTCAAAAGCACTACAGTTGAAAGTGGAAGTTAAAAGTCTCAACATTAAATAATAATACTATCATCACAAGTATACAATTTTCAATTATGAAATTGATATTTTAAATATAAAATTTTACAATATCACAACAAATTAATTCCCAAGTTGCACTTGCATATGCTTCCTGCAATGTTATACTTTTGGTAGGTCTTTAATCCCTAAAAACATATTTATTTTATATATTTAATGCTTTTTGGGATGGAATCAAATGTTAAAATGTTAATATGAGGATTTCATAACATTGAGAAATAATTAGATATTAGTATTGAATTTTAATTTAAAATATTTATTATAAAATATTATTATAAGTTACATATAAAATAACAAAGGGCATTTCTCAAAGTTACACTCAAATGGATTTTACAGTAATAATTAAATATTTAATAATACTAATTATTAAATCTTAAAATAATACTTTCATCTGTAAATTAGGTTACAAGGGAAAACCTCTATTAATTAGGAAATATTGCCACTCATATTTAAATATTATTTAAATTATTAGTTTGTTTAAAATACCTATTTAATAAAAATATTTCCACTAAAACATTAAGAAAATATTCTTTAGTGTACCAGAATATTTTAAAAGTTTATTCTTAATGACTCCTTTTGTTGACTTGGGCTCTCTCTATTGGCAGATTCTAGTAAGTTTTTAATGATTAGTTTCTTTGAATTGATCAAGAGTTCCCAATATCTCTATTTGTTTGTTTAGGGGCTATGAGATACCAAAAGCAAATGCTCTTAAACTTTGAAAAAATGTGAAGGTGACATTTCCAATTTTGAAATTTTGTAAGAAAGAAAAGTTACTCATTTTAAATTACTTTTAGCAATACAATTATGTAGCTAAATATGTTTACTAGCAAACCAAAATACCAAATAATATTAGTGTTACTAATAATTATAATAATAATACATAATATAGTAATAATATTCACAAGAACAAGGCTAGTGTTTTGCTTTGCAATGTTATTCAAAAGGATGAGTAAAGAAATTTATACAACCAACACAATATAAATCAAATTGATATGATCTGGAACAGAGGAGTCTCTCGTACACAAGCAGCCCATCCTGTGGATTCCACACACATCTCTTTTGAGGGTATGCTCCACAAATCTAAACCTAGAGCACTTCATAGGATGTTGCCAAAATTAGATTTCATGACCTTGAGTATGTACATATCATTTCCATGCAGCTTCTTGGCTATAAAAGCTTGTTAGTCCTTCCGAACCTCATCTCTTAAAAAGCTCTTGAAATCCCAATTATTGGATCGTTCCAGACATTTTGACTGATTCTACTCTGGAGGAGCTGTGGATCAATATCAATATGGAGCTATGTTGCACTGTGAGAATATCAAAAGAGCAATGGATAGATTTTCCCACTTTTTTGCAAAAGGAAGTAGTTTGTGCACGCTGCTGGCTGAGCGTCTCTATGAGCTCCATGACTCACATTCAATGAGTGCCAAGTTTCCATAGGTTTGGAAAAGCGAGTAAAAAAGTTTTGTTCACTGCGAACTTGGAAAGGAGTTGCCATAAAATTAAAGTTATTTTCTCTTTTTGAAATACCTAGAGCATTTCGTGATTGTGAGATTAAATCGCTGTTCACATCTAGGTTTGAGCTTTTTGGCATGCTCAAGCCTGATGGCACCCTTGTTGACAATCCAGCTCTCGAGTCTACTCGTTTTTTTTTTTCACAAAGCCAAAAGTACCTCTTTATTTTTGTAAGTCAAGAGTTAAATTATAATCTTTCTGGCTTGAATTTTTCTATTGTCGAAGCTCTTGTCAGGTAAGCTATGGTCTCTCGCGCTCACGCCGCCCCAATGCTTGCCCGCTGAGCTCAAGCGCCCTGGGCCATCACCCAGCTCTAGCTCCAGCACATCCAGCACACCACCATGGACACCAAGGCCACGAGCCAGCGCCAGCTTTAGCTCCAGTTCTTCAAGGTGACGCTCCAGATCGAGCCCCAGCGCCAGCTGCTTTCGTTCACCCTGCTCACGGCCACCCTGCTCATCTAGCTCCAGCGCCTGCTATCCTCGATCATGCTCGCCACCACCATCCAGCTCCAGCAGCAGCAGTGTACCATCATCATCACGGTGATGGAGCTCCTCTGGTTGTTCACCACCATCACCATGGTCACCACCATGGAGGACGCCGCCACCACCACCACCACCACCACCACCACCATCGTTGCGACAGTCACGACGCAGCAGTGGCCACACCAACACCCGCAGCAGTAGTTACAGTGGTTCGGAGGACGACGTGGTCGCTGCTCCAGCTTCTTCTCTGGGTTTTGGTTGCGATCTTGGTGCTGCTCGCGTGCTTTTTGCTCGTGCGATGGATGTTATCTCGAAGGAAGCAGCGCAGTAATGTGATCTTTCAGGATCCCGGGTGGCAGATCGAAGTTGTGGTGGAGGATCCTCCCACTGAAAAGAAACAGCTGGAAGTTCACACTCGTGGTTCGCACAGCAATGGCACTCTAGGATTCTCCTCAAAGTGTCCTGCCAACACTGGCAGTGACGCATAAGTCAGCACAGTGCATGCGTTGTCACATGGAAGATTGTGTACAAACAATCTTCAAGGAGATGAAGTTGCAGAGCAAGAAGACAGCAGGATCTTGCTCACGGACAGTGAAGATCACATACAAGGGTCAACTGGTGGAAGTCACCAGACATGGAAGTTATTGCACAGGTGGCTTGGAACATGGACTGGAAAATAGAGCAAGAACCTACCAAGTTTCGATTTGACTGAGCTATCCTCTAGAGTGACGGGGGAGCAGACGTTAGTGCACCTCCAAAGGCCAGAGAAGTTGCTTGAGACGAAAGGTTTGAGAAAAGGTAACGTACTACTTTTTCTCTCTGTTCTTGCAGGCGCTCAAAGCTCAACTTCGATGAGAAGAAGCAGTGCAGGGCATAGCGGCCAGATAAGTTTCTCCAGAGTCAAGAGCATCATTCAAGCAAGTGCAATTGTGAAAGTATGGTCGAAGTCTACACTGCCGCTTGCAACACAGGTTGTTCAACAGGATGGGACGAAGAACAGGATAGGTTGGTCTACCTCGCAAATTCAAAGCCGATGCATTCGTCACAAGCAGCCTCGTGGACATGTGGAAGCATCAGAAGTGTTCAGGAGGACAAATAAACATGACGTTGGTTGCCTGGAACACAATCATCATGGGACAGCACGTCTTCTATCAGATGCAACGAGAAGCTGGCCTGCCTCCAAACGCTGAGACTTTGCATGGAGTAGCAAAACATTGTTTCCTGGGATATGCTGAGAACAACCTTTGCTCTTGAGTGCTATGAGCAAGCCAGCAGCCAAACGCTCAGACTTTCATGGTGGTGCTCAAGGCACACAGCAACTTAGCAGAGAAGAGGCTCCACTCACAGATCTGGGAGAGAAATCTGGATGGAATCCACTACTCAGCATGCTTGCTCAATGAGAGAAAAGCTTATCTCGGGAGGTTGGTAAACTTTGCAAGGAAAGAGTGTGATGCAAGGTTGATGGAGCTGTCCATGAAACCCAAACAAAGATGGTACCTGAAAAGACGCAAAAGGATCTTAGCTGGCACACCATGGTGAAGGATAAAAAATATGAGAGACAATACTTAGTATCATTCATTGAGTATTTTAATTGATCAATGGTTATAAACATATTTATAATTTATTGGCCATATCAATAGTAGAATAAACAAGAATATACTAGAAAGTGTTTAGGAAAGATTATAAATTATAAATAGAGGAGCTCAACAAACAAATGGCTCATGAGATCATCAAAACAGCTTACTATAATCCATCAGTCTTATGCTTCTTGGTGGGTGCCACAAGACCCTGTAAACAGTTAATGACTGAATGAATGATATATATTTACACCTTGTATGCACCATTATTTTGAAGATTAGTAAGTTCCTTGTGTACATGCATTAATTGCTCCTCTTTTCCTAGTTTGTGATCTCCCTCCATGGTAACTTGATCAAGGAAGTTGCAACCTAATGCAGTCAATAGCTATGGAATACTAACTTATGTAAACCAAGGAAAGTTAATTAGGTGCCTAGCTAATGTATTTATATCACCTTTGTCCCAACTTGTATATATACTAAACAAATTGCATACAGTAAACTTCATCACACTTTTCAGTAACTCTCATAGTTGTGACCTGGTGTTGTTATGGACATATCTTGATCTTACCACCTTTCATATAGATATGATTCATGTGAAGGTTAATACAAGTATGGAAAGATCATTCTGAATGATACATTCATAATTACATAGCATGAAAAGGTGGGTATATGTATAATACCATGCAAAGTTATAGTACATCATACCATTTATAGGCAAAAACAACCAGAAGTATTCATTAAATAAAAATTACATAGAAAAATATATACATATAATATATACAAAATCTTATAATCTTGCCACGTTGGCAAGATGCAAAAGTGCACGTGTGGATTACCATGTACGGCCAGGATCTTTCCCCTTTTGCCACGCGGGCTTTGACGGGCAAAAGAGCAGTGGAATTCAGAAAAATATTTCAAGCATCTGCTTTCTGTGAAGGAATATTTTAAAAATCTGATTGGTGTTTAGAAGATCATTTGAGTCGCGCGTAAGCCATTTGAAAATACTCGCTAAACTCCCACTCGTCGAGCTTGTCGAGCCCGAGCCTGTTGTAAACCTCCCGTTCCTCCTCCCCCAGGAGTGGCGCCACCGTTCTTGCGGGGTCGTAAGCCCTCTGGTAGCTCAAGCTCGGGCTGGCCAGCGGCGGCACCTCCCAGTAGATTTGCAGCATGGATTGGACGAGCTTGTAGTTTTCGATGTGATCCTGATGGGAGATGGGGACTTTGATCTTGTCGAAGTTGTCGCGCATCTCGCCCCGGATCCCCCACCACGCTCCGCTCATGCTGCACAGCTCCGTCATGTCCACTGCTCGCTCCCATGCTCTCTTTCGCTGGGATCGGACCTCCGCCTCCCTGCTGCTCAGGGAGCAAGAGTGGCCACCTCCTGACAAAGCGAAACGTAAATTTCACCAAAGATGATAACTGATTCTTGGAAAAAGGATCGTAGATCTCTAGATCTCTCACCGGTGGTAAGCTGATCACATATTTGCCGGAGCGAGTACTCATCTCCAGACCCAGTGTCATAGTTATCGTCGAAGACTAGGTGCTTGAAGCCCGCTTGCTGCGCCTGCTGCACCCTTTCAAAGAGCACAGAGTGATAGAGAAAAGAAAATTTTGGGCTCTCACCTCTTGAGATGGCTCTGGTGATCGTCAAAGAACACCAACGCCTTGGCCTTGTCGACGCGAAATCGGTGCCTCACTACGTCGCCCAGGACTTGGTCCCAGTCCATGCTCGCAAAATCGGTAAAGTTCTCCTCGGTGAAGTAGAATGCCTTCGCATCAACGTAGAAGGGTCCCTCGCTCTCGTGCGATCGCGGGTGCTCGGGGCTGAGCGTGATGATCGACGCATTCGGCATTGCCTGCCGCAAGATCCACGTCGAGTGACCCCTGTGCACCCCGCTCTCGATGATAATCTCCGGCTGGAGCCGCCGCGCCAAGAACCACAGCCCGAAAGAGTGATCCAGCCTCGTCCCCCACTGGTTCTGCTGGACCGGCCGCGTCGCGTAGACGGGCAAGAAGTCGTAGAGCCCGAAGAGGAGCTCGCTCTTGCTCCATTCCACCGGGATCTTGGACCTGGAAGAGAAATTTTCACGACCGGGCAATGGAACACTCAATGCCGATCGGTCGATCGATATTTCGGCACTTACTTGCACCAGGGCACGCCCAGGAGGCCGAAATCAGAGGAGTGCCCGCCTGCGCCGTCGATCTTCCTCACGCAGTAGCGCTCGCTGGCCCACGACGCCGGTGATCCGAGGTGCTTCCAGTCAAGATTCCACTCAAATGCGAGCAGCAAGAGCAGCATTGCGACGCCGAGGAGCAGCGATCGCGAGATGAGCTCCCCCATTTCGTTTGCCCGCGCATAACGATACAAGCACAAAGACCTAACAGATTAGATTAAGTTAACACGCATAATGACGGCTTTGCGAAAGGGCGTGAGTTCAAATCTCGTCAATACGTGTTCACGTGCCGGTATATTCCATCTCGACAATATCCTAGCTTTCGTGGATAAGACCACTTTAAACTGCCGCTGACGTGGACCAGCGTCCAGCCGTTGAAATTCGCGGGGCCATTATTCGATGGGATTAGGTCAGAAAAAAGAGGCTAAAACAGGGTTTGTGGCGCGGAGAGTGATTTTTCTCGAAGGCAAGCGCTACTTCGTCTCTCAAGCGATTCGCTCTTTGCAAGCGATCGAGTGGTAGCAAGCTTGCGGCCATCAGCTGGGAGATTTCCTCCTTAAATGTTGAGCGTTTATCACATAGCAACGCTGGCGATTTGGGGGAGCCCGATCTGGTGCATGGACGAGGAGGGCAAGTGGAACTTCCAGCAATTTGTGACGCAGCAGCAAAATCACCACCACCACCATCGCCATCCTCCGAATCCTCCGATCCAGCAAAACCATCCTCCAAGCCATCCAAATCAGTCGCAGCAGCCACAGCCCACCAGCGCTAGCGGCGCTTCGGACAATGCAGCAGCCACCAGGAGCTCTGGTTCCACTTCCAGTTCCAAGCGATCGGCAAGATCCAAGAACGCGAGCGGCAGCCACGAAGATCACCACAAGCAAATGAGCAGCAGCGCGGTGGAGTCGGCCAAGACCGGGGAGGCTGCCTCGATCCAGCAACAGCAGCAGCAGCAGCAAGGCTCGCAAAACAGTCAGGACAAACGCTTCAAGACACTTCCTCCATCCGAGACGCTTCCCCGGAGCGAGGTCCTCGGTGGGTATATCTTCGTGTGCAACAACGATACCATGCAAGAAGATCTCAAGCGCCAACTCTTCGGTAAACCTTACATCCCGTTGAAACAAAACTCCACCATCTCCATTTTTTCTCTTGCTCTCGGCCATAAAACGCTCGTAAGTTCTTTTTTCTTCTCTTGTTTTTTATTTTTTTCTTTCCTTTATCTCGTTTCTCACCTAGAACTTCGCAGGCCTTCCCCAAAGATACCGTGACTCGGTGAGAGCAATCCAGCCGGGGCTGCCATTGTTTCTATACAATTACTCCACGCATCAGCTTCATGGGATTTACGAGGTACGTATTACACTTAAGTTCTTCTTTGCCGTTGTCCTCTTTGGAACTCTAAAGAATCTATCAATCCAATCCAGGCAACAAGTTTTGGAGGCTCCAACATCGATGCAACTGCGTGGGAGGACAAGAAGTGCCGCGGAGAGTCGAGATTCCCAGCTCAGGTTTGTCTCTCGTTTTCTAGGAGAATAGAAAGCTTTTTCTTGTTCTTGAGCTGCAAGAGCTACAAAGGAAAACCCATCGTGATCCCATACAGGTAAGAACGAGAGTGCGAAAGGCCTGTAAAGCTCTGGAGGAGGATGCGTTTCGGCCCATACTCCATCACTACGACGGCCCAAAGTTTCGCTTGCAGCTCTCGGTGCCAGAGGTAGACTAAAATCTAGCCTTGGAGTGAAAAAAACAAATCGAACTTTGGAACTTGGTTCTTCCAGACTTTGAAGCTGCTGGATTTGTTTGAAGAAGCCAGGACGGAGTAAAGAAAGGAGAGTATGTAAAGATGAGTCATTTAGAAAAATTCAAGTATATTCTAGGATAATGGTTTACAATAACTTGCGTAAACCTTTACTAATCAGTACCATAAAGTAAATGCTTCCTTGAGCAAGCTTCATCTGCTTTGTTGTCACAAACTTACAATGCTGTACTTTAGTTTGGTAAGCTACACTTGGATCGATTCTTATGTTTTTCGGAGTGTTAGTGTGTTAATGTGTTGAGTCAGTGGTGTTGTGTGTGTTGTTTGCAAGAAGAAAAATTGTTTAAAGGGATCAGATGTAAAGAAAAAGGGAGAAAAATACACCAGGGAGGAGCTCTATTTCCTCTGCTTCTCATGTTGTTACTACCTCACCTCAATCATGCTCCTAGAAAAATATATTATAAGTTGGCTAATATTTTCAAGCTCTTTCCCAAGATTAAGATCCCAAATGGTGAACAAAGTTACGACCCTCTATAGCCTTTTATGGAGTGAAATAATTTTAAAATTCTCTCCTTTATGATAATAGATTTCAAATATTTTAAATTATGAATTTTGATTTGAGATTGAAAATATTTTTCCAGTAGTTGTATCTTTTAATATAAGTATACCTGAATTAGTCACATATAAAACAAGACCAACCATAATGCAATTTATTTTATTACAATCCAATTCTATCAACCAAACTAGACCATTATCACCCCATATCCCAACTTACCATTGATTAGCACTTGTAAATAACAATTTTTGTCTTTATTTTCAGTTTTTGTTGACCAATAATTAAAATCTTTCTTGATATTGTGAAGCACAAGATTGCAATTTTCATATAATGTGAGTCTATACTTATAATTAGCTGAAACAATACTGTTTCTTGAGGTTATATAAGATCCTATCATCTTTAAATTTCCAGCTTCTACTATATAAATATATGGCCAGCAATTAACCACATCAAAATCAATAATATTACTAGTTTCATTTGTTTTTAATTCTAAATTTTGTAAAAATAATTTATTTAAGAGAAGTATAGGTGGTAGTTTTGGTCGTGGTGGTTGATTAGGATTTCTTGTTGGTCTTGAAATTGTGAAATAATCTACAAGAAAATATGGCATAACAACTTGAACATGTCCATAAGCTCTAGATTGTGCTGCAAATTCAACCAGGTCAACCATTCTTTTATATGCTTCTAATAGAAGTCTACCTGAAACAAATATTCTTTCATTTTCTAAAGATTCTACACTACATTGTGGAGATTCTCTATCACTTTGTTTAAATGTTTTAAATCTCATATAAGTAAGAGAAACAGTGGTAGGATATCCCCAAGAAATTCCAAGTTCATATCTACTTGTGTTATGAATACCTGCCATAGTAGGTAAATACCTCATTGATCTTATAATTAAATCTATATGTGCATCTGAAAAATGAAGTGGCATGACTGCTATATTGATTTGTTGAGATTGACAAGCAAATATTAAATATGTTAGTATTGTTAGTACTAAATTCCACATAATATAAAATACAAAGTAGTATAAGAAATTTTCATAAAACTACTTTTCCTAAATTCCTTGAAAGTCTTAAAACATTTTTCGACTTTTTTAAGTAACTATAAATATTATTTAGTAATATACTAATATTAATATATATTTATAACATAGTTTTATTTTTATTACTTATTGTCATTATTAATTTACTCCTCCAGATGTACTAATATAAAAAAAAAACTAATATAATATATTTACATTATAGATCTCTATATTTTGAATAAAAAATGTAATTGTTAAAGAAACATAGTATAAATAGCATTGGTAGATATGTTGATCTATAAATGAAATATATGCATCCACATATTATTTGTTTTTATAATTAAGCCAAATGTATACCTATTCTTTACTTAGGCTATATAAATTTAATATACTTTTTAATTATATAACTTAATTGATATATTACAATATATATTTTATGTTACTTAATAATAAATAAGAGTATATTTGTTATGTGAGGTCGAAGTGTATGGATATGATGCCATTTACTATTATTAGCATAGTATAGTTTTGGTAGCTATTGAATTGTCTTCATTATAGATGAAGATTTTTGGGTTAATCAAATTTGCACATTTTTATATTCCATGTAGGATATAGAGTTCTAAATGTATAGTAAGGATAGTAGTTAAAAGCATAATTAACCATTTAAGACATTAGTTTAGCTTTTATTAAGATGTGTCACTCTTTATTTTATATCTGGCTTGGATTTAAATCTATGTTGTGTTAATCAATGGGATACCCATCTCCTCACATTAGATCACTAGTATATTAAAATTATGTCACACTTTATTTAACACCATTTTTCATATAGGAGCTAAATATAGGGAGTTGGGTGCTTATAGAGGATTTAAGTGTGTACCAAACTTTCATTTCATGGGCTTAGAATTCAACCCCAATTGAAATGTCTTACATTAGACCATTTGCTCTATATATGATCTAGGGTTTTTGGGTTAATTAAATATGCATATTTATGTATTCCATGCACTCATAATACAAAAGGGTAATTAGATAAGTTTTGGTTTGTTTAAGCAAAACCTGTAAGGTAAATATTCTAGAATATTCTACCATCTTGAAATAAGATTAATATTTATTTATAGATTATATATATATTTATAATTATTGATCAATTGGATTATTCAAAAATACTAAATAAGAATGACACTATTATTATTGCTGCATACAACATGCATAAAGTTTTTTTTGTGTATTGCATTGTAGCGCACTTGAATTTAGTGCCGAACTCCAAGCCCATTGTGCTACAAACGAGGGTCCGGTACAATCCCACAAGCATCAGCTCCCCGTATCCAGCACCTACATGCAAAATGGTGTTAGACGGAGTCTGGCACAATTTTGGCATACCAATGGCCTAACGCGAGGAGGAGGGTACTCCACCGACTAGAGTAGCGTGGAGCTTGGGCTTAGACCCAAGCCGGACGCAGAACAAAGAGCGATACAGCCCAGCAGAAGCCAAACTAATGTCTCAAGTGGTCGGACATGCATTCTAACCACTATCTCTACTATACATTTGCAGCCCCCCCCCCCCCCCCCCCGTGAGGGACACATGCTTTGGGCTTTTGCCCCAAACCTCCCTTAGTACCAGGAGTTAGTCTCTGGGAAAAGTTCGAAACTTACTAAATATGGAATATCCTTAGATTGCGAATTTAGACACGGGACGAACACCATTGTGTTCAGGCTGATCTCTACATTCCGTAGATATGCCAAATGAGCTAATCTAGACACTTTCCATAAATAGCATTTGAGACCGAAATGAGACCAACACAAAGGGCGTGATAGCAAGGGTGTTTGGCAAACACGGTAAGCTATCATCTAGCGAATATTGAGGGACTAGTCTCAATATCGCAAGGGTTCCCAACACTAGCAAGTGCAAGTCAACATCATGAATTTCTCATCACTGTGTCAAGTATGCTTGACTTAATGACAACTTAGGATTTCCTTCCTTAGTGCCCTTCCGGTCTAAGTGCACATGTGCTGACCAGTTTCTCAACTAACTTGGGCAAAGACCATAAAGGGAACCAGCAGTACCGACCTGCTGCTGTCGTGGCAATAAAGAGAGAGTGTCCGTAAGGACTAGCCGACAAGTATCTTTCGATACCCAAAGTCACATTCGCGACACTCTCCCCCCCTTAGGGAAGATTGATGTCCTTGTCGATGTATACCCGAGTCTAGCAAACCGTCAAGGAAATAACTCCGAAAGTTAACGGAAAGCACACTATGTGGGAAACACACCGACTTAAAGGAGTTATGGAACGACCTCTCCTTTACGTCCAAAGATGTTAAGACTCAAACACCCTCCGGCCGTCACCAACAAGGAAATGACTAACAAAGTTAGCCACCCTTGCTGCTCCGGGTACCACTCGGCTTACAAAGGAATGATACATCCCTGCCCGCAGGGACATAGGGAGAAGGCCAAAGGCCCAACTTCCCCTGAGCAAGAAATCAACCCTATTGGGAAGATTTAGACAACTACTATAAACTGGCAGATTAAGTTGTTTACACAACCACGCCCCTTTTTGAAAATGAGTCAACGAGAGAGAGGCGGGGACTTGTGATTAGTCTATAATAGTTATCCCCATGGTTATGGATTGAACCCATGCACCGAAGTGCCAAAGTCAGCCTGCCAAAACTAACCCAAGTACGAACGAACGATAGAAACGACACTTTGATTTATAAAAATATATTATTTTATTAAATTGCAAGATTTATTACAAGATTTACAAAAGCTATTTTTTATTACTATTCTCATACTCCGTGACAAGCTTATGGGCATGTGTAAGATTACTAAGAGGTTCCCAAGTTGATTCACAAGTCGGGTAACCTTTCCACTTAGCTAGATATTCCTTCGCACGACCACCACATGCCTTACGAGACAAAAGGATAGCCTCAACTTCATACTCCGGTTCACCATCAATAACATCTGGAGCTGGACGAACATCCCTAGAGCGGCCAAGATCTTCATGATATGGGGCCAGTAAACTTAACTTGGTACCAAACAACTGGAACAGAGTGCCCCAAAACTTCCCCGTAAATCTTGAATCCCTATCTGAGATCATCTCTTCGGGAAGACCACGAACCCGCACTACTTTATGGAAAAAGAGCTTTGCTACTTGTTTCGCATTCACTGTTCCCACAGTTGGAATGAAGTGTGCAATCTTTGACAATCGATCCACAACCACCATCAAAGTATCATAACTCTTAGACTTCGGCAAGCAAATGACGAAATCAAGTGTCACACTCTGAAATGACCAGGCTGGTACTAAAATGCACTGCAACTTTCCAGCCTGCTTCTCAGTTTTACGCTTACATTGCTGGCATATAGGGCAGGAACGGACATAATCCGCTACATCACCTTCCATACCAGACCAAAAAAATCCCTTTTTCAATGAAGCCAGAGTCTTTCGCTTTCCACCATGGCCCGCTGCTGGAACATCATGATGTTCCCGCAGAAACAACTGTTGCAGATCCTTAGAGGGAAGATACAATCTTTCTTGCTTATAGAATATAAGCCCATCCCAAACTGAGAAGTGAAGCTTCGCATTAGTGCGACTAGCAACTTTTGCTGCTTTGCTACTAGGGCTCTGCTTCAACAACCCCGCACGGCATAAGATTGCCTTCACCAATAGATCACTTCCATACGAAGCCCGAACGTCTTCTAACCAGTCTGAACTGATTGCCGATATCGCCCAGAACTGAGCCTAATGACTCAATGCATCCGGGACAATATTGTCTTTACCAGGTTTATATATGATTTCAATATCATATCTAGCAAGCTTCTCTTGCCAACGAGCCTGCTTCGGCATAAGCTTAGGCTGTGTAGCAAAGTAGCTTAGTGTGTTATTATCTGTATAAACCTTGGTATGTCCACCCAAGTAGTGTCTCTAGTGTTCCAAGGCCGACACTATAGAAAACATCTCTTTCTCATGCGTTAGCCATCTTCGTTGAGTTCCATCCAATTTCTTGGAATAGAACGCAATGGGACAACCATGTCGCCTTAGCGTAACACTAACCACTTTGTCACAATCTTGCTGCAACACGGCACCAATAACATAGCCAGACGCATCACAATGCACTTCAAAGGGTTTATCAAGATCTGGGATCCTAAGAACAGGAACTGTAGTCAAGATCTCCTTCAACCGTACAAAAACACACTGACAAGCTGGTGTCCAATGAAACGGAATACTACTCTATGTCAACTCAGTCAAAAGAAGAGCAATTCTTGCAAAATTGCGGACAAACTTGTAATAGTATCCCGCCAAACCGAGAAAGGAGCGAACATCTGATACAATGGTCGGGACTTCCCAGGACTTCACTGCTTCCACCTTCTTTGGATCGACTTCAATCACACCACCACCAACTATATGTCCGAAAAAGTTTACGCGCAATTAACCAAAAGTGCATTTACTTTCCTTAGCATACAATTTGTGTTTGCGCAACTTCTGAAACACCAGCTCCAAGTGTTTCAAATGATCCTCCAACGTTTCGCTGAAGACTAGAACATCGTCGATACATAGGACAACAAATGTGTCCAAATAATCTCCAAATATTCTATCCATCATAGTGCTGAACGTTGCTGGAGCATTGCATAACCTGAATGGCATGACAAGGAAACTCATAAGATCTGTACTGAGTCTTAAAGGCTGTCTTCTCCACATCCTGATTTGCCACTCGTATCTGATGATACCCGGACTGCAAATCAATTCACGTAAAATACTTAGCCTTTAAGAGTTGGTCAAACAAGTCATCAATGCGAGGCAAAGGATAACTGTTTTTAACCGTGATCTTGTTGAGTGCCTGATAGTCAATACACATCCTCATGGTTCCATCCTTTTTCATAACAAAAAGGACCAGCGCTCCATAAGGTGACTTGCTGGGTCGGATATGACCTTTGTCAAGAAGCTCCGTGAGTTGTTTCTTGAGTTCAGCCATCTCCTTGATGTTCAACCAATATGGAGCTTTCGTAGGTGGTTTAAAACCCGGAATAACCTCAATCCGATGATCAACCTCACGGCTAGGAGGTAGCCCTGGTGGCAAATCCTTCGGAAAGATATCCTGATTCTGCACCAACAACTCCAATATCTTCTGTGGTACAGGATCAACCCCATCACCAATTCGAACTAAGTCACCAGCACCCTTAGCTTCCATCACTTGAACCCAAAAGGTCCGACATCCCCTCTTAGCTGCTTTTTGAGTGGCCCTCGCAGTTAAGAACTTTGCATCCCAATCTTTTGAGGAACGCTTTTGCAACTGGAAGGACACATCAGGACGTCCTTCTGACTTCAACGTGATATGACTTTGTCCAGCACCATAAATCCCTTTTATATACTTGTTGAAGTGATATACCAAACACCATCTGAAAATCTGGTATCTTCAACACTACCAAGTCCACTCTTTCTTTCCACTTGGATATCTTTATTGGAATATCACTCACAAACTTTCTGGCTACTTGCTCACCTTCTGCAAACCGGAAGTGCATAGGTGACATTTGCTCATTCAATCCTAACAACTTAACTAAGTCTTCGGATATCACGCTGTGTATAGCTCCCGTGTCAATCATCACTCGGATTCGGTGTCCACGGACAAAGCCTACCAGATACATCAACAGATCAGTGTTTGCATTGACTGCAAGAAAAGCTTGAGGAAAGCAACGAAAGTTACTCACCTCTTCTTCCTTATAGTCTGCATTGACCAACTCGTCAACCCCTTCAGCTTCACCACCACCGTCTTCCCTCATGACATTAACCCGAGACCTTGTCTTATGCTTGTTGGGACATTCCGAGGACCTATGTCCCGACTCTCCACAATGGAAGCAATGACCCACACTACCTGTTCCACTAGGAGCAAGTTTTGCAAGTTGCTGCTGCTTATACCCACCAGGAGGAGGAACAGAGGGCCTAGGACCAGAAGAAGCTGCTAGTGGTCTCCAACCACCACCACCTTTGTTAACCATTGCTTGTGAGCCTCCAGGGCGAAACCTACTTTCCACCCTCTATTTCCGATCACCTTGTTTATTCCTAGAATTTTTATTCTTATCTGAGTTACCAGCATACGGTTGCTGATATTGTTCCATGAGTGAGTGACTAAAGGCAACTTACTGTGCTGCCTCCTTACACTCCAGGTACGTCTTTGGCTTAAACTTCAAAATCTCATTGTGAGAAAGTGAACTTGAAAATAGCTCCGAGCATCTTTGTCACTCATATAATGCGTTTCTGAGCAAACGCATTAATGTAATGCATGAGATCCCCTCGCTGCTTTAATTGCCGCAGCTCCGCGTGAAGTCTCAGACCAAGATCATCCGGCAAGTACTCCTTACGGATACGAGACCGCATCTTGGTCCAACTTCTAGTCTGCCCTTTTTCAACACACACTTGGCGCCACCAAGTTTTGGCATGATCGGTGAGAAAGGATTGCATGCACGCAACTTTCGTACGATCATCTATGTCTACCGCTATGAAGTAGTTCTCCATATCGTAGACCCAGTCTTTCAAAACCTGATAGTCCCGCATGCCTCTGAAGTTGGGTGGTTTCGGAGGCTTGAACTTTGAAACTCGTGCAACTGGGGGCAGTTGCAGAACTTCATCATCCTCAGAACTTGAAGAGGAGTCCAGTTGCTTAGGCTTAGCTGGTTTAGCTGCCTCAGCCTCTTTCTTCCTCTTCTTGTTCTCGTTCTTCAATTTGCGAATCTCCCTTCGCAAATTCTCAATCTCAACTTCTTGAGTCGTACGCTGTAGTGCTGCAGCATTTGGCTCTTCCTCTTCTGACTCGGCCTCAGCCTCTTCCGCAACATCTCTAGCAGGAGTTTCCTCCTCTCGATTCACCTGTCTAGAGGTTTCAGTGTCATCAGCACGGTTCCTCTTCACCATCCTGCTAGCTGCATACATGTCTCTATCAGTAATTGAACATACATACAACATTCTTACCGAATGGTGCAATCCAACTAATCCTACACAGGTTGCTTTGGATCTACTAGAAAAGTCTCTGCGTATGCAACTTGAGTCAGAAAATCCGACAAAAGTTGGAAAGGAATCGCTGAGACAATTCTTCTGATACCAAATGTAGTGCACCTAAATTTGGAGCCAAACTCTAAGCCTGTTGCGCTACGAACGAGGGTCCGGTACAATCCCACGAGCACCAGCTCCCCGTATCCAACACCTGTACACAAAATGGTGTCAGACGGAGTCTGGCACAATTTTGGCATATCGGTGGCCTAACGCGAGGAGGAGGGTACTCCACCGACTAGAGCAGCATGGAGCTTGGGCTTAGACCCAAACCGGACGCAAAATAAGGAGCAACACAGCCCAACAGAAGCCAAACTAATGTCTCAGATGGTCGGACATGCATTCCAACCACTATCCCTACTATATATTTGGAAGCCCCCACAGCCCCCCCCCCCTTGAGGGACACACACTTTGGGCTTTCACCCCAAGCCTCCCTTAGTACCAGGAGTTAGTCTCTAGGACAAGTTCGAAACTTACTAAATATGGAATGTCCTTAGATTGCGAATTTAGACACGGGACGAACACCATTGTGTTCAGGCCAATCTCTACATTCCATAAATATGCCAAATGAGCTAATCTAGACACTTTCCATAAATAGCATTTGGGACTGAAATGAGACCAACACAAAGGGCATGATAGTGAGGGTGTTTGGCAGATACGGTAAGCTATCATCTAGCGAATATTGAGGGACTAGTCTCAATATCACAAGGGTTCCCAACACTAGCAAGTGCAAGTCAATATCATAAGTTTCTTATCACCGTGTCAAGTATGCTTGACTTAATGATAACTTAGGATTTCCTTCCTTAGTGCCCTTCTGGTCTAAGTGCACATGTGTTGACCAGTTTCTCAACTAGCTTGGGCGAAGACCATAAAGGGAACCAGTAGTACCGACCTCCTACCGTCGTGGCAGTAAGGAGAGAGTGTCCGTAAGGACTAGCCGACAAGTATCTTTTGATACCCGAAGTTACATTCGCGACATGCATGCAATAGTAGTGCTTTCCTATTTAGTATTAATTAAAATGTAATTCTATTTATAATTATTAAATATTTGTTAGGAATAACATGTTTATGTGTAAAAATGTAAGTCACATTTTTATTCAATAATCATATGCCAGAATAAAATTAATTTTTTAAAACGATTATATACTGAAACAAGTTTTAACTAAATAACTTTCTTATAGTAATTATGTTGTGAATATCAATAGTCCAACTCTACTCTCTCATATTTTAGAGTATTAGAGTATCATAAAAACTCCATCTTAAGCCCAAAAATACGCCTTATCGTGGTTAAGTTGTTATTATATTTATTTATAATTGATAAGCACAATATTTTTGCATATCAACCAATAGATGGTAAGAATATCCAAAGTTATTCTAGGTATATTCACTATCACCCAGCCTGCACTTAATTAATATAATAAACTAAAAATAAATAAGAGAAAATAAGTAAAGTAAACATTTCTTGCAAGCACAGATTATTAGTCACTAATTTTAGATATCTTGATAGCTTTTGTGAGGTACATACTAATATTAGTGTAGCAGGATTCTTATAACTATTAGATTGGTTTCAATCTAGACCACTTCCTCTTTTATATAAACTAAAGTTTTTTGGCTAATTGATATGCATTTTTTTATATTCCATACACTCACATTGGTGAAGGTGAGAGGCAGCTTTGATTATCCCTAAGGAGTGCTTGGATTTAGGATTTTGGTTTAGATTTAGCTTTTACATTATTTAAATCTCACTTTCCTTATAATTTTGTATTAATTTTTTCTCTATTGTTTTTTTCCTTTTCATTCATCTTCATGACAGAGTAGTAGCCTCCTCCTCTTTTGACTCTAGAACAGCAATTGGTGCAATTGTAGTTGAACACTTAAACTCAATTGATGATGGTATTTATGGTGCATAGTACAACTCTTCCTACTATTACTGCCAATCCTTGCATTTGGTTAGAGTTCTTTTGTGGGAATTCTGGGGATGATATGTACCACTAGTTTGATCACTTTATGGTGATATTTAGGATGATGTTTGGCACCTATGTGAGTTTTCCATGTATTTCCAAGGGATAACATTGCAATAGTACAATAGTTTGAGTGCAACCACTTTCGTAAATTAAAACATTCTTTTAGAAATCTTCAAGCATGCATTTGGACATATTAATAATTGTGATGATACCTTCTAACAATTGCACTATCTTCATCAAGAGGCGTATAAGTAAATGATGCAATTTGGTGTTTGTTTTTGGAGACTTTTATTTCATGTGGAGCCAAATATATTAAAACAAATCAAGTTAAGAATGTTGTGGCTTTCACTTTGTTAAGATTTTATGGGATTTGTGCATGCACTTGCTTCCCCTTAACAATGTTCTTCGATTGGCACAATATTATAAACCATCACCTCTTTTATTGTTGCATATCCTTCAACTCCACTTTTTATAGTAAATGATTCTATTTTGATAAAGGTTGATGTTGTTACTGCCCATATTCAAGGACAAGAGTGAGGACATGGTTGTGGCCATAATGTTTATTGTTGGGCATGTGATGAGGTTGGCTATACATATTAGTGTTATCAACATTTTCCAGATTGATGTCCTTCATTTCTTGAGTGGAGGCTTTGACATCAATAACATTTTGTTGGTGCTATTGTTCTTGACATAGAGATTCTTTCAAAAAAATAATGAGTTGCGTGAATAATAGAGAACCTTTGCACACATAAGTCAGTGGCTCTTCCATCCTTCTTTCAAGAGCACCATCAAGAGGTTCACTTGGCACTAGTGTTACTTCCAAGTTTGTCTTATAATAAAAGGTCTCCTATCTGTAGCACACGTGGTTTTTACCCTTTATCCTATGGTGATTTACTATAGGGTAACACCACGAAGCGGAACCTAAACCCTCTTTATGCCACGTGACATATGCCACATGTCATATGCCATATGTCCAAAGGACAGTGGTGCGGAACCTGAGGTTCAGGGCCTTGGGCCACTGAACAAAGGAACGGTGCCAAACTCCCAAGCATGGAGCCAAAGAATGAGGGAACTGGACCACGGAGCAACTCCCGAGCATACAGCCCAAGGAGTAAAGGGACAGGAGCTCGGAGCGACTTGGAACAGTCCTGGAGCAACCAGCATCCCAATGCTAGAACCAACACATAAAATGGAGCCAAACGGAGTCTGGTGTTATTTCGGCATACCGGTGACACAAGGATATGGGTACTCCACCAACTAGCATGGAATGGAATTTAGACTTAAACCCAAGCCGGACGCAGAACAAGGATAGGCATGCAAGCAGGAGCTAGACTATGCCTCAGATTGGTCAGCCATGCCCAACCTATCCACTATCCCTATTATACATTTGGAACCCCCTCACAGCCCCCCCTCCCCCCTTGAGGAACACACGCTTTGGGCTTTCACCCCAAGCCTCCCTTAGTATCAGGAGTTAGTCTTTGGGACAAGCTTGAAACTTACTAAATATGGAATGGTGCTAGATTGCGAATTTAGACACAGAACGAACACCATTGTGTTTAGGACAATCTTTACATTCCGTAAATATGCCAAATGAGCAAATGTGGACACTTTCCATAAATAGCATTTGGGACTGAATTGAGACTAACACAAAGGGCATAATAGCGGAAGGTGTTTGGCAGACATGGTAACCTAAAACTTTTGACAAGGATAATCAACCATTCTAGATGATAGTCAATCATCATCAATGATTACTAGATGCAAAAACCAACTTCAACATCAAAGGTAATAAGCCAAAATGCCTTTCTCAACAACTCCTAACAAATGGAACAATGAGCATAAAACTCAAAGAACCAAAAGTTCGAAGAAGTCTATAACCAAGTCTTGCCTAACAATGATCATGAGTCTTGCATGAACTAATGTGAATGCTAAAAAAGAAATCATGGTACAACCCACAATATCCTCCTCAACACATCTATAAACTAAACTTCATAATGTTAGAGCTAATGAAGAGCATGTCTGCATCAATCCAAAAGCTAAGCACAATGGAGTTATACTCAACAAGTGATCACCAAATGATCCTCTATGAATCCATCTATAACAAAACGTAACTCATTTCATAACAAGCATAAGAAGAATCATCAATAATTGATATATCTCAATTGAAATCCAGCAAAGGATTCAAACATTTCAATATCGATCACTAACTCTTCATCTCGTAAAGCTAGCATAGTCTACGACTAAATCACTTTTCAAGGAAAAGCTAAAGCTCAACCCCTACTAAACAATCTCGTTTAGAACACAACTAACTTAACTTGCCATTTAGTTCATTTGAACGTCGATACAGTTGCTAACTAGCAAATGCACAAATGCCAATAACACAAAGCCATAGCTAAACCATCAATACTATCTTTATTGAGACTAATGAAACTCAATATCAATCCAAGAGACATCTTATTTCACTCAGATATCAATATCAATAATGTCAATGACAAAACATCACTTCAATGCCATTAACACCATAACAAAGCTAAAAGAAAGCAAAAGTGAATCACCACTCAAAGCTCTCTAGCAACCAAACTAACCAAATTCGAAGATACTTTAGTTAATATCTGAGACTAATCCTCCAACAATACTCAGTTACAGATAACACTTCCTCAAGGAGTGAATCACAACATCCAAGACTTAATGAAATCCAACACCACGAACTAAATGCAACCAAATGATATCGACAAGGTAGAGTCGATATACCAACATGGAAAAACCATGTAAGTCTAACGATACGATCCTTTGCAACACCATCTAGTAAAGCAAACCTATCACTGCTAAATCATCATTGAGTGAAGTAAGTGTCAACAATCTCTTTAACAAGGTTTACAAGCACTCTTTCAACTTGCCTTCATAAGACCCAAACACTAAACTCATGCTATTGAGTCATATACTTGTCCAATATGAACATAATATCCCATGCATGAGATAAAGGTTCATGGACAAGCATAAACTAAATGACCACTCGAATCCAACTCAATTGCGATAAGCTGACTAACACATCTAGTCAATAGCTTTGAGCATGGAAGAGGCTAGCTATGCATAATCAACACCCAGTCAAAACTAAAGTGAAGACCATAAGATGAACTCATATAAAAAACATACCTCCTCATAAACAAAGCTATAGTACGGGTACTAACATCTCAAATTCAAACAACTAAGTTGGACATCACCATCCTCAGCCAAGGTGTAGAGCTACCAAGACTAAGTCAAGATCAGTAAGAGCTTACTACTCTCATAGAGTCTTAGCAAAATGCAAGGTGCAACTTACCACCAAGAAAAATGCTATAGAAAAAAGGCACAAGGGTCACCTTTCTAGAAAAGCGCAAAGGCCACTTTTCTACACCAACTCCAGACTTTATCCAACCTAATTGCTTTAGCCCCAAAAGTTAGCATCCCTTTCGAGCCGTATCATACAAACTACATACTAAGGTCTAAGTTAACCAAAGTTAATTCCAACCCCTTCACTAGTTTGTACTAGCTTACGAAAATGGATGGTTTTCGGGCAAAGTGATCAACAAATCAACCATTGGAAAAGTCTAAGAAAATTTGTGGAAAATTTTCCATCCTAAAGAAAGAATGACTCTAAATTTAGGAATATAAACTTTCAAGACTCAACCAATTTCCTTCTATTAACAACTTCACATAGGTTCACCTCAACACAAATTCTCAAGACTTATAGTATGCTTAAGCCACGAACATCTTTACCCATTTTTCTAACATCTGTAAAATGCAAAATGAATATCCAAGGCTTGATCACGAAGACTATATCTTCAGATATCCATATTGCATTAACACTCTTTTTCAACTACCTTCAAGATCCAATGTGAAGCAAAAACACTAACAAGAAAAATGACATGGAAAATCAAGCTCTAAAGAAAATTCCTCATCACTTGAATCAACAATGTCATTTTCACTAACACAAGTGCTATCAATGTTAATGCCTCAACTACACACCTTCTCCATCCAAAAGCTCTATTTCGTTAAAGTGGGATTTATTCAGTAAAATGGGACTAGGTACAAATTTTCAAGTATTTGAAAATGACGTGAAATTATATGTTTTTTGTCCAGGGGCTAGACATATCTGGGGCATGGTGACTAGTGCGATGACTTTATGTCCAGACTGAGTCCATCTGGTTGTATAATAAATCTCATTGTCAAGGTGAACAAGCCGAATCTGAAGCTAAAGAAGAGCGATGGCATGCGCGCACACACTATTTGTTTGTTCATTGAGCGTGTGGTGAGCTTTCCAAGATGAACATCATTCCTATTAGCCAGACATATCACTTAATGGTGAGAACATTTAGATATTATTCAATGTTATCTTTTTCTAACGAATCTAATTGTGAAGGTGTAGCAAGAGGCATTGCTAGTCTGGAGAAGTCATTTAACTCATTTGACCACCCTTAGTGTATTTTCATGAAACTAAATAACATTCATATTATTAAGGAATTTCTCTAGTACCTTTTTTTTACGACATAGAGGCTTGCATTTCTTTCAAAGGTGATTTAGTAAAAGGCCTGAGGGCACATGCCATTCTATTTCTCAGACCGGTATTAAGATATACTAGTGCAAAGGGAAAAAGGTATTTGGTGATCAAGTAAATGGCATGAGGGCACACGCCATTATAAGCCTAAGCGCTAGTGGACACCTCCTTTTTGGTACTCTCAGCGGTACTATCATCCTTCTCCGGGTCAGTTGTTTTGCTTTGGATTGTTGTCTCTGACGTTACTGGGGCGTTCTCGATAGTTGTTAATATTGCCGTTTGTTCAGAAAAATGATCACCTGGAGTATAGTACGGGGAGTTTGGAAGACATATATTCTACATCTTCACCTACCTCCTTCTCCGTCTCCTTTTCTGCCTCACTTACAGATTTTGTGCTTGCCATGAGAACGCTCTTCACCCTAAAATATGGAGTTCGTTGTGTTATAAAAGGAAACCAACACACACGCTGCAAGGGAATGATGGTACATAAAGTACGTAAGCCCACAATATGAGTTTATGTGCCATTAATATGGGCCACACGCCATATTATTAGATTTATGCACGTGTGATTGGTAAATGCATATGTCACATCATCTTTGTTTTACCTCACACACTATATCAGGCCTCCTCTGATTCAGATTCGGATTGTTCACCTTGAAATAAAATATATTAGAAACTTAGTAAAGGAATATTAATGAATCTCACCTTGAACCCGGGTTATGAATGCTCTTGCATGGTCTGGCAAGGTGATGGTGGCACTCTACTTCCGCATCCAACCATGCACAACATTATCCACCGATATGCTCATGCTGGGATCCCTTGGATTTAGCACCCATCTCTTTTCTAGGCAATCCTTCGTATATCCGGAACTTGGCTTGAACCACTCCACAGTTACATTGAAGGAGTTAGTTTCCGCGTCCTCCTCTGCATCAGTGATGCAGCGCCCCACCCATATCATTTGTTTTTTATTACTGGGTCTGACAAGCACGACCATTCCTTTGCAGACCTGTACTGGATTGAATGCTGAATCCGGCTTCTTGTTCCTCGGCCCATAATAGTGATCCTCAACATCGTTATCTGTCACTGCATTTCCAGACGACATTGTTCCGCTACTATCTGGTGCTCTGGGTTCTGGCCAAAAGGACTCTTCCAATTCTTCATATACAACCGGCCCATTTTGGATAGCAGATATAATCTTCTCCCAGTATTCGAGCAAAGGCTTGCACCTCTGAAAATAGGATTCTCCACCAAACACCAACCCCCTCTTCCAGAAGGCAATATGCTGTCTAATCCCGGCCACTATACTTTCCTGGTCTTTGAGTCCATCCGGGTGCATCGGCCGTGGGGAACCCTGAGGAATCATAGGTTCCCCAGTTATGGGATCTCTCTTGAAGAGTTCAATGCCGTCCACTAGCAGCCACACTGTGTCCCATTCTCTCATCTTGTACCTCATCACTGAGCACCGTCACACATGCTGAAATGAAACTGAAGAGGCTTGGAGTGGCCAATCAGCGTTTCGGATCCGTCCCTGATGTAGCCTCTTACAAACCCCTTAAAGTCTGGAACCTCTGTCAGAAGTGCAGCTTCAACAGTGCCTTTGATGCAATTTTGGAATTCATCGTAGAGTTGTGGGAGGGTGAGGACATTGGATCGCCGGAGGGACTTTGCCAGGTGACTGAACATGGCATCGACGTCTTCATGAGTGTGCCCAACCATGAGAAAGCCAAGTGTAACCGTTTCAAATATGCCTTTGGCAACAAGCATCGCCAAGTACGCGAAGACGTACATGTTTTTGTTCTCACTGCCAGCATTGTCTGTTTGGAGCAGAAGATGGGGTGGAAGGCCACATCGGCCGCAAGAACTTCCTTGAGATTCTGCTTCGTTTGGATGAGGCTGTGCATTCACCGGGCGACCAGCCTCGTCGGAATGGCATGAGGCCTCACGTGATAACCCTACAATCTGACGGCCAACATATTCACTGGGATGGCATGGGGCCCCACGCGATACTGCAAGCCTTTGCTCCTCCTCCAGCTGAACCCTGTATGGGGTTCGATCGACAAGGGCCTTATGCAAGGGTTGGCCGTTCAGCTCAGTCTGCGCACTTTGCAGAGACCTTAAGTGTTTTGCTAGGGACGCAATCATCATGTTTGCACCCCCGCCACCCCATAGAGGTACAAAGAAGTTCCCATAGTTCTGGGCACCATGCCCATGAGCGATTATGCCAAACAGAGACACAGGCAGCTGCATGGATGAAGAGATTGCCTTGGGGGCAGGATTGAGTCGAGGTAAGCATGTCTTTTTCTGGTCCATTTTGTCGTGGATGATGCAGAGGTAAGAGTCAGGTCTCTCCATGGAGAGAATCCTGTTATGATAATATGCAGTCCTGCAGCTTCTCTGCTCGATGTTGTGGTCGAGCCGCCTTCTAACCAACGTCTCTCGCTCTTGAGCGCTGCAAGAATTCTTCAACAAAGCCATTTTGATAGCAGTGCACTCGTCACACTTTGAAAAGCTGGAGTACTTTCCTATACTCACATCCCTGAACCTGTTGCTCCACAATCTACTAAATCTAGATTGGCTCAGCTTCCTGTAGCCATTACTCTGGAGTTCCCGATTCACATCTTCCAATATGGCCCCCTTGGTATACATGGAAGGGAGAACTCGTTGGGTGTCTCGTGTTCCATCTTCCAAGAGGCGGGTTTTATGTGGTTGCTGCTCGCTACATGTCTCGACAAACCTCTTGAAGATTGCCTCTCCATATACAACATGACCCCTGGTTTTGTGCGTACTGTCGTTCCCATGGACTGCCTGTTGAACCCTTTGTTCCTCGAACTCAGTTTTGATTCTGTAGAATGTGGTTTGAGGGACTCCATAAATGATTCTCCATGCCTTCATGTAGACCAAACCCCTCTGGAAGACCATGCCCCCCACCTGATGTTCTGAAGCATCAACAGATGACCGTAATGCCTTGTAGTGGTGTTTGATTGTGAATCCTTCACATTCTCAAACACTAAGTGCCTCAATTTCCACCGCACAATGCTTCCAATAGTCAGACTGTTTTCTTCTGTGTCAACAACCTCTAAAATCGCAACTCCAATATCATCCCAGCCCAATTCTTGATTAGCAACCGCATCTCTTGGATCGACAACTGTGGCTAAGCCCTCAGCTACCACCTCCCCCTCGGGGTTGTTTAGAAACACCTTCGCCTGAATCCATGTAGCACGGTTCTTAAGATCCACGGAGGGAACATGCGTCGCACTTGCGCTGTCCCCAACATCTACTTTCTTCTGAAGATTTTTCAAGGCAACAACAACATTTACCCCGACGACCATCTCTCCTCGTTCAATAGCGACCACATTCCCATCGAAGACAGTCTCTACTGATACAGCAGCATTGCCTTCCCCAAGCCTTTGACAGTGTATAACAAAGTTCCGATCCATAGACACAAGGGTCCCTTTTGCAACTCTCTTCCCACCATTCAAAATGTAAACCTTTTCCCCAACCCTGAAGGCCATTCTAAAAGTGCAGAAAAGAAGTTAAGACCATACAAAAAATGATTGGAGAATGGCCTAAATCATAACATACCAAACAACCTCAATAGCATGAGGCCACATGCCATTATTCAAACATGCTATTGACACCCACGTGAAATTTTGCATTCACAAAATTGGCATGAGGCCTCATGCCATCTTGATATACACACAGCTGCAGGCAAGTAAAAACATACATGACAATACGCTAGCCATGAAATTGCAAGGGCCCAAGATGGCATGTGGCCTCATGCCATTTCTAAATGTGGTCCTAAGCCATTCCATGGTGAACATACCAGGAAGCACAAGTGCCGAATATCAAGAGGAAGCGGTAGCCACACCAAAGACAGTGCCGCTCGCAACACCGCAACTACTCGTAGCGCCGCTCGCAACACCGCAACTGCTCGTAGCGCCGCTCGCACAAATTGCCACTCGCATAAACTGCCGCTCGCAATGGCGCTCGCAATGCCGCAACCGCTCGTATACGCATAAACCATAGCCCACAACGCCGCTTACACAAGCAGCGCTCACTGCGCTCAGCGGAACCAGGAACACGGCGCACAAAAATGATAGACCTAGGAATGAGTTCGAGAATTCAAAAATAACACACGCTTGAATGTCACATCAAATCCTCTGACAAACCAGATTTTATGACTCCTTTGACAAATTTCAAACTGAGTAGCTTCTAGACTTTGCTGTCGGAGGTTGAACTTTGTCACATCATGTCCTTGCCTCGATCCAGCTGTGCCATGTCAGTGATTCGAACTTTGCCATGCCATGTCAGCGATCCGTGCCAAGATTATTCGCCGTGTAAAGGAATAATTATGCTCTGTGTGTACGTCCATTTATGGCAATATAAGGCCACACGCCATTCAAAGAATAATGCTAGTCGAGCATTTTTTGGTGCATTTTTGGGTTCAAAATTGCATGATCCCACACGCTATAAAGTTTATCTGTACCAAAAATAGAAACAGCTTTATTTACTTGGGAATTTAAGTGGTTGAGGCATTTTTAAACTTACAAACACATGCCCTACTTACATTCCTTTGGCTGCTTAAAATTCAAAAATATTATAAACCTTTCTTTTTGCATTTTCAATGTTTTCAATTATGGTTTTTGATTTTCGCAGGACCAGCCTAGTAATCTATTTGCATCCCGTCATGTTTATAGCTAGCTTTCGTTTTTCCCCTTCGCTAGCCTGAGATACATCTGCTCGGCATCTGCCTCTTACAGCATTTGCCCAGAAAGGGCATCTTTCTTCACGCAGCATTTGCCACATGTTTAGGGTTTAGGGTTTAGCAATTCAGTAGCTTGATAAACATGCAAATATAGAACTTGATGCAAAATCCTTTGATATGTCACAATGCCCCTAGGACCATAAACACATTTCAATAGAGAGGGTCCTTTCATTTCATAACTCCTTACGTAGATCTTGGTGAAACCAGAGTTAGTGAAGTTAGTTTCTTGTGATCCCGCATCTGATTGTGATGTCCCTTTGCAGTGTCGATGGAAAGGTCAATGCACACCAAACTGTAAAATCTTGGAGCAAAATAACGGTCGGATCTATGGCAAATGCCCCTGAAACATTGTAAGGCTTGTGTGGTCTCATGTGGTGTCCGATCGAGATGCTTCTTTGCAGGGTCATCAAGAAAGACATTGTATACCATTCTGTAAAATCTAGTTGCGATCTAACGGTTGGATCTCCAGAAAACTCAAAAAAATCTCGCGCGTGTCAGAATATCCTAGGAATATACTCCTATGTGCCCCTGAAAATGGCATGCGGCCCCACGCCATTCACGAGATAACGCCAGATGACACCGAGAATTTTTTGGTGCATTTTTTGGGTTCAAAATTGCATGAGCCCACACGCTATAAAGTTTATCTTTCCCAAATAGAGAAAAGTTTATCTGTGTCATGTGAGGTAGTTACAGTCCTTTGTGCTCGGCATCTGCCTCTTGCAGCATTTGCACTGAAAGGGAATTTTTCTCCATTCAGCATTTGGCCCTGAAAATGGCATGCGCCCACATGCCATTCAAGGAATAACGCCACAGGACGCCTGGATTTTTGGGTTTAAAATGTTTAGGGTTTTTTGGGTTTTTTTAAAATATTTTGGGTCCAACGTTTTTTGGGTTTCTTTGGTTCAAAATTGCATGAACCCACACGCTATAATATTGATTTGAGAGAAAAATAGAAACAGATAGAATTTCTTTATTTAGCTGAACATCTGCCATTTTTGGAAATACAAGATGCTTTGGAATATCCAATCATGCATGGTATAAATATAGCGAGGGTATTAAATGATATCCCAATCATGATCTTTCTTTTGGATTTCGCGTGCATGCAGTCCGATGAATGATGACGTTGCGGATTTTTTTTGGATTTTGCGTGCTTGCATGCGCACGGCAATCCAGAAATTAATGGTGGCGCCCAAGTCCGAGGAATGATGACGTGGCGGGATTACCAACCGTTGTGACATTTCGCGCGTGTGAGGTTAGGTTTTGCATTTTGCTTCGTGCTCACGCTCGCGCTCGCATCACACTCGCGCTCCCGCTCGCATCGCGCTCCTACTCGCGATCACGCTCACTTCTCTACAGGTTTCTCGTGTGCATCGGCGTCCACTCGCGCTTGCATCACACTCGCGCTCGCATCGCGCTCGTGTGCATCGGCGTCCACTTCAAGACACACCCAGTTTGTAACTTCGCCGCCAACTCCGCCGCCCACTCCGCCACCCACACGCAGCCCACTTGGCGTCCCGGGAGATTTCAGCGCCACTCTCCAACTGTAAGTGGCAGAGTAGCCTTGCTGCTACGATCCGCTGCACACACAGTGCACATTCGCCAGCGAGTCTGGCCTCGATTGTCACGGCCTCCATTCGGCTTCAAATAGTAAGTCTTTTAGGCCAAGTAGAAAATGGCATGAGGCCACATGCCATTCAGTAGCAACATTGGCATGCACCGATTGGGCTCTCGAGTGCAGTCCGGTTACAGATGGCGTGTAGCCTCACGCCATCTTAGGATGCAGCCTCAAGACATCTGATGCAGTGGTGAATGGCGTGTGGCCTCACGTTATTTCCAGCTGCTAGCTTTTCATCTGTCAGCTCTAATTGTTGTGCATTTCTGAACAGGCGAGGAATTGCGTTCTTCTTCCAGCCATTGTCAATGTGGATGCAGAGAAGGGGGAGGAGCTCACCAGTTGGACTTTCGGGATGGAAGGCGAGGATCTGATGCTGTACAACACAGATGGTGGGAGAAAAGAATGCATGGGGATCCTCATCCAAGTGACAGACACTCCATGCAGTTCCATGCAAGAATATGGACTGGCACTTGTGGTAGAGACAGCATCCGCCTTCAAGATCCACCTTGCACATCCTAGCGGCTTCCCGGAGGGGGGCAGCGGCTATGAGGAATTCCTAGAGGGAGCTAGGGAGAGGTTGTCCAGGAGGCCCACAATTTCAAAGACGCTGCGGGTCTATGAAGATCACATGGAATCCACGGACCTCACCTACGGCGATGTTCAAAAACTATATTCCAACATTGAGCCGTTGAGAGTGCCTCCAGTTCGCGAAGCGAAGGGGAAGGGGGTCGATCTGGAAACTACCCCGAAGCTGAAAAGGGTGGTCAAGCTCAAGCCGACGTCCGACTCTTCTGCTCCAAAAAAGAAGCTACTCGGTGATGCCATTGCCTCGGGTTCGAACACTACACCCACCAAAAAGAAGAGCCGCAAAGAGCAGAAAGAGCAAGAAGAGGCAGCAAAAATCGTCGTAGATAATAGTACTTGTTACTATTCCAACAAAGTATATACAATCGACGTGAGCCGTATCGACATCCAAAGCAAATACAACCACAGGCTAGTATCTGATGAGTGGGTGGAGAAACTGAAGCAGAAGATGCTGGCAAGTCCAGTAACACCCGACATCGCAGATGTGATCCCCTACTACCAAACAATGAAGGGCGAGACGAGGTTTCCAAACTTGATCAATAGGAAGGTGTTGGACGATCAGAACATCCGGTTCTATGCCGTCTCCGGGCAGCATTCTAGCTTGGCGATGCAAGAGATAGTTCTGGATATTATGGTGGGCGAGGAGGTGAAGAAAGTCTTCAAGACAAGAGTTGTCCGCCTGATAAAAGGCAACTCGCCCCTCCGATCTATCATATACATCTCCCACACGCAGAATGTCAAGCAAGAAACGTGCTACAAATCGGGTCTGCATGAGACATTGGCACGAACACGGAAGCTCTGGGTTCAACTGAAGAAGCCACAAAAACCAGGACAAGGACGTGCACTAGCAACTAGCGCCTGGCAGGTAAGCCTCGTTGCATGTGGCATAGCATGTGGCCTCACGCCATTTCCATTGCAGGAATTCTCGAGTCTTCTCTCGAAAACACTGGGGGTCAATGACACACTCAACATCCATAACATTCTACTCGCAACAAAAGTTGTTTTTGACAAATGGGTAGATGTGCTGAGGAGGTACCATGACGGGGAGTTGCTAAACTCAATGGGTGTGGAGGATGGCCGGAAGCCCAATGATTTGAAGCTCAACGCCTTGCGTTTCTCGCGGTCTCTAAACGACGACGACCTTCTGACAGTGGCTAATGCTCTTCTACGTGGTGAGGTAGTCTTCAACAAGACCAAAATGACTCCCGGCCATATTGTGACATACGAGGACTTGTGCACGACTCTGAGAGCTCGTGCGCTATTGAAGGATTGGATCTTCGAGCAAGTGGCCGTGGAGAGGGTGAGCATCGACACCACGCAAGAGATGATGGAAGAGCTGGACTTGTCAAATGAAGACATCGACGAGTACGTGAAGGGGGCCCCCAAGTTCATCGATCTGCTGCGGGATGCCACGAAAAGTAAAGCTAAGAAGTTGGATCAATATCCAAATTTTATTAAGAGGGATGTCGACCGCCGGCTTCAGAAACAGCTCGACCCCGCAGCAGAGGCCTATCGAGAACCTTACCGGGTATACGTGAATTCGGATGAGGATCAAAGGTGGAGGAGCATCGTTTCCCGCGGAGATGAGCAGGTCAAGAGCATCTTTTGTGTGATGGACTTCACAAACGAAGAGATCACTCATGCAGACGAAGTCAGCTCCATCATTGACTTAATGGTGGGACTTGCGGAGGTGGAATCTTCAGTCCACTATATGATCTACGACTCCGAATCCTATCACAAGTTCTGGAAGGCCTTGAACGAGGTGAAGGCTCGGTTGAAAGGCAAGGAGATGCGGGAGATCCATGGGATAATGGCTAAGAAGAAGATACCGACGAATGTCCGCATCTTCACACTTGCCCTTGTTATTGGTCCTGCAGTAGAGTGGGACTGGAGTGACTTCCCAGCTTCGTTCGACAAGGCCGATCGAATTGATCTGAGGGAGGTCAATTTACCCGTGCCTGAGGAACTGAAGACGGCTATGGAACTTTCGAATCCAAAGAAAGCTCCAGGTGCAGCATGGGAAATGCTCAGCTGGGTCTTCAACGCAATAGCGGGTGACACCAAGGGCAAATGCGTTGTCGAGTACAACTGCGGCGGACTATTCTTTCGAGCCGCACTACTCAAGGGTGTCCCGTGTGTTGCGGTGACAAACTCCATTGAAGAGGTGACTTCAATGGAGCATATAATTACAGTTGCCAAAGAAAAACAGTATCTTCTCTGCAAACCTGGTGAGTACGCACTTTAAGTTTAAATGTTATCTCACAAGCTCTGTATGCAGGAGCGTGGCCACCCCCAGATGCTGAAACGGCGTTAACAGCTACTGATGTTAGGCCGAGCTCACAACCTACACAAGGTAAGGTCACGTGAGGCCTCACGCCATTTTGATTATAGATCGTTGTGAATATTCAGACATGAGGACTGAAAAGCGCACTGGTGGCGCGTCGAAGAAGGACAAACAGACAAGCAATAGGAAAAAAGGAGGTACAAATTATATTTGCAATGGCGTGTGGTCTCATGCCATTCCTTGCAGGAGACACTTCTTCAAAGGCAAAACAGGCAAGCACCAGCCAAGCTCAAACTGACAGTGGTCATAAAAAGCGAAAGCACGTTGGACAGTCGTCGGGATCAGAGGCGTTTGATTCGAAAAGGAAGAAGGGCAACGAAAAGATGATAGGTAATGCCTCGCGGTTATGGCGTGTGTGCTCATGCCATTCATTGCAGATCAAGGGCTGAGTGAAAGGAGCCAGTCACCACCTCCTGACTCAGATTCCTATGGCGGACTCCCCTTCCCCAATCTCAATGGAGAGGTACAATGGATGAGGGATGCTTTTCAAGTCAGGGCCACGTTTTTCTCATCTCGTCGTCTTCGAAGGGTGCAAGAACGTGCAGAAACCATGTTAAGACAGTCGGGTGAGGATACGGTCCTAGGTCAAGCACTGAAACAGGCTATGGATGTCTTGTATTTTGAGATGGAGACTCGGCTAGATGATTTTCCCAAGATGGTCCTGGAAAAACAAGCCATCCAGCCTGAGCAGCCTATGGAAGAAATGCAGGAGGGGGATGAGGAGCCAGAGAAAGATAATGAGCAGGAAGAGCAGAAGGACGAAGAGGAGGACGAAGAAGAGGAGGACGAAGAGGACTTGGATGGTCCTCACAATGGTGACGATCACAATAACGACGATGACGATGATGACGACGATGGCCAGCCTGAGGTGGCCAAAGAGCAGTGGAGGAAGGTCATACAAGACAAACCATCAGGTAAATAATAGTACATCCATTCCTAACCTTTTACCATTTCTAACATTGTCCATGTAGGTCGCAAAAGAAATGGTAAGTAGAGATTATTCAGTTGAATTAAGATACAAACTCTAGCCTTTAGTGTCGAGGAAGGATAGTGCCAAGCAAGGGTCGAAACGTATGTCCAATCCTTCAGAATCAGCAGTGCGCCCAATAGCAGTTGATGGTAAATACAGTATAGTCGATTCAATGTGCTAATGAGTTTGTTTTTAGTAGCCAGTAGGGAGGATACCATCTCAATCGAAGGGAGATATTTGGACATGCATATGGATCCGCCAGTGGACTCTACTTGCCTGCAAGAGTCATCAGAGCTGGTGGAGGCTACTATCCATATCAACGCCAAGCAAGCTGACCACGCTCCACTTGATGCTGCCCATACCACTGAGTCAATCTTGTCCACGTATCCAACTGACGATGACCAGGCGCCATTGGACCCGCATAAGGCCGCCCCAGCCGCCGAGCCGGTCGTATCCTCATTTCCAACGGACTCAACGTGTGCCCAATCGTCTGACTACGTGCCGTTGGAACCTCCCTACACCGCCTCTGCTGCCTGTTCGGTCATGTCCACTTTGCCAACGGAGGCACCAGCTGAAATGGCGTGTGATCACACGCCATCGGAACCACCCCATGCCACTGTTGAGCCAGTTGTACCAGAGTCTACAACTGAAATGGCATGTGCCCACACGCCATCGGATGCGATTGACCCCACATTGCAGAGGAGAGTATTTCCGCCCTTCACGTTTCCTCGACCAAAACCCTCTGAACGACCATCGGGAGCACCATTCGCTAATATTGTAGATGGTAAAATTGACTTGTACCATTTTTTATGCTGACGCATTTCATTTCAAAGTCACGGCGAAAGTACTGTATCGTTTTTGATCTGAACGGTGTCCTTTTCTCCCATGAGCGTGGCTCGTCCTTGAATGTCACTGCACCCTCCAAAGCCTGCGGTCGCAAGTTGGTCAAAAGTGACAGATTCACATTAATCACACGGGAGAAACTGCGGGATCTAATAATAACCATGCGACACTTAAAACAGAGGGCCGGGTTCAATTTGCAATTGGGAGTTTGGACATCCATGATGCGCCACAATGCATTAACGTTGCTACAGATGATGCACAATCAGACGCGAGTAATATTACCATTTGACTTTCTCCTAACGCAGGAGGATTGCTTGACTATGGTCCATGTGAGGGGTAGCAAGCCCATCTTCGTCAAGCCAGAGGCTGTAGTGATGAACCAGACTGCTAGGTCAAGTGAAATCCTCATCATCGATGACTCGCCGATTAAAACTGCAGCGAACACGCACACATATGCAGTGCACCCCATCTCTTGCAGTATGGAAACTAGGGAGAAGAAACCGTATGTTCTGGGGGACCTTGCAAAACGGCTTGAAGCGATGGTGATAGAGAACCGGCCAGTCCAGGAGGTGGCTGCAGAAATCAACCAAATGGCAGATGGAACGGTATATCAGAAGCCATTTGATCGGACAGACACCAGTCATCATTTATGGCATGTATATTGTCTAGCCAAGCACTATCCGCATCTCCATAATCTGCTTAACCGGATGGGTTCTTCGACCACTGAACATGAGCGTGGACGTATTAGAGAAGAGATAGCATTACTATTGGGTTTAAATCCTGATAGTGTGGAGAGTGATGAAATTCCAAGATTATTGTATAGGCGTTGGAGGCAAAAAATAACAGTCTGAGATGGCATGTATTTATTTAAAAATGTAACTTATTATGGCATGGGGTTCCATGCCATTGTATTAATATTAAAAGACAATTCTTTGAGACGATTTGCATTATACTAGAAGTGTTACAGCATGTTATTGGAAGTCTACGAAGTTGTTTTATTAATAAGGGGAAAGTAAAGATTGAATGGGGACTTGGGCTCCACCTAGACTCGGAGCAACTAAGCCAATATTAAAAGGATGGAAAGAAATTGGACGACGATAACAAGGAGAAGAGAGAGGTGAAGCAGTGGCAGGGGGAGGAGAAGTGATTGAGTAGACATTTCCTTGTTTAAAATAAAATGGCATGTGCCTCAATGCAATTGAATTTTGTTATATTTATATACTATATAAAGGTTTGGAAACCTTATTTTACAAGTGGGATAATGACAATTCCCACTTTAACGAAATAGAGCTTCCAATAATTTACTCCAAGTGCTAACAGGTAAACCAACAAGCCATAGCAAGTGAATGCTATAATCCTTTCCTAACACCTCAATGGGCAACCCTCAAGAAACAAGGAACCAATTTTAGCTTAGCATGAATTATTATTGAGAATCCAATTGAAGCTACTACAATGCTACTACATGTAAGTAGACTAGCTTCACCATCAACCACTTTGGGGTTGATCATCATTTAACCAAACAACTTTGTAAACACATTGCTCATTATCACATGGATATGATATAATAATCATAATAACTTGATCATCAATTGAGCAACACCATGAGCAATGCCCATGTCATTACTTCAAAGGTTTATGTGAATATTAAGTGCTAACTCGATTCGATAAAATGCAACATAAATGCCACACTCCACCGATAGAGATTTACAACACCCAATACCACTAACTTTTGTTCACAACACTGACAAACTCATGCCACTCTCTTTCCGACCAAACTCAAAACTAATCCAACACCAAGTTATTCAAAGAGCAGTAGCAAGGTTTCTCAGAAAAGAATTGAGCATTGCAACCCAAATCTTCAATAGCAAGCCTAGACAAAAAGGATTAGCGCTTCACCACTATCCATCCCACAACTCGCCATTTGTAAAACTATCATTTCCAACATGCATCAAGGTAGGGACTCTTGATTGCATAATGTGAACATAAGCAATGAGATAACACCATGTTGCAAATCATCTATCCAAAAAGAGGAGATGATTTATGTGTTTGATCCTTCATCCCTGACAACTCTCTTTTCGGCCTCATCCTTGACTAAACCTTAAGCTTGCGTTTGCACTACCTTCAGTCTAATCCAAGAAAAGTTTATGAGAGAGCACAGCAATGACTATTTGAACCAATAAACTAATCCCTACAGTCTTGATTGATTCACTTATAATCATGCCTAAGAAGGATCCACTAATGCCTTGCTAAATAGCTACGGACCAGCCTATTTGCCACTCATAACAAACCTAGGGAAGGTTTACTTTCACCCACAGTACACAGAACAACTCATGGAACCACTGATAGACTTTCATTAATCCTGCCAACTCAAGGTATAACCTCAAGTTGCTAATGTGCCTCACTCACAAGCCTAAGCTTAAACTCGTGCAAACGAAACATCCCAAATCCATCTTATGAGCCCAAGAGCAAACTTATACAATGTAGTACAAAAAGGTAACCAAAATCCATACCCAAAGAACGATTGCGAAGTCTTTGCACCCAAACATGTACTTACTTGGATCATTATTTTCATCTTTGTGTATGCAACGAGACTAGTTGCCCAATCTCATTGGATAGTACTCACTGAGACGTAGTTCTTTGATACCAAATGTAGCGCACGTGGTTTTTACCCTTTATCCTATGGTGATTTACCATAGGGTAACACCACAAAGCGGAACCTAAATCCTCTTTATGCCACGTGACACATGCCACATGTCATATGCCACGTTTCCAAAGGACAATGGTGCAGAACCCGAGGTTCAGAGCCTTGGGCCACTGAACAAAGGAATGGTGCAAAACTCCCAAGCATGGAGCCAAGAAGTGATGGAACCGGACCACAGAGTAATTCCCGAGCATACAGCCCAAGGAGCGAAGGGACAAGAGCCTAGAGCGACTTGGAACAGTCCTGGAGCAACCAGCATCCCAATGCTAGGACCAACACGCAAAACGAAACCAAACGAAGTCTGGCACTATTTCGGCATACCGATGGCCTAACGCAAGGACATGGGTACTCCACTAACTAGCATGGAATGGAATTTAAGCTTAGACCCAAGTCGAACACAGAACAAAGACAGGCATGCAAGCAGGAGTTAAACTATGCCTCAGGTTAGTCAACCATGCCCGACTTACCCACTATTCCTACTATACATTTGGAACCCCCTCACATTTCCATTTTTCTCCTTTATTCCCTCTCTAGATCCTTTCGACAATCTTTGTATCATAATAATTGACCGACTCAAGAAGCAATATACTAATCTTTTCCACTTTGACATATTGTCAGCCAGTGTGACCTAGGAAGGCTATGCCCACATGTTGGGTGATAAGCCACCTCTAACTACCCCAGGAGATCAAATGGTACCTTCCAAGGATGTTGCTTGTCAGGAATCCCCCAATTCTTGACGCCAGATTCCTAACCTGCAGACCACATTCCTGATTCTCGAGACACTTCCCTATTCCTAACTCTCGAGACACTTCCCTATTCCTGACTCTCAAGACACTTCCCGATTCCTGAGTCTCGAGCCACATTCCTGATATTGATGTGGCGCCTCCTCAACCTCAGCTATATTTAGGCCGTCCTCGATCCAAGAGTGGTGGAGCTTCATCAACCTATAGTATATATAGGTTAGCCTTGTTCCATTTCTCCACAATCTGAATCAACACTAGTCTAAGGCCTCTTCTTTGTTTCCACTAGCTTTTCTCTTTGTCTTTAGCATTTTCTAGTCTTGATCTTGTTGGGGGTCTTGACAGTTTGATTCAGATTGTGCTTTTTGCTTTTCTTTTAGCTCGTTTTGATTATTTGATTGCTTTTGTCTTTTCCCCCTTTTCTTTTCTTTCTTCTTGCCAATGGAGTCTCCAAGCCATCCTGATTTCTTTGCCGAAGTCCTTGCAAAAATCCAGTCTGAGAATACCGAGCTGAAGGCGACCCTTCTTCGCATGCAGCAGGAGCTTGCTTCACTTTCGGCTCAAGGATCCAACAAAGTTCCTGAACCGAAGGTGAGTTTCCCGGTGAAATTTTCAGGCAAGCGTTCGGAGCTTCGTGGATTTTTTAACCAAATGGAGCTGATCTTTGCACTTCAACATCGGCGGTACCCCACTCCCGAGTCTCAAATCGGCGCGATTGGGACATTGCTCGAGGGTGCAGCTTTGTCATGGTTTTCTCCTCTTCTGGAGAAGAGCATGAAAGGGGTCGTGGTTCCGGAGCTGATGGATCTTCAATTGTTCAAAGAGAAGCTCGAAGCATGTTTTGGCGAGACGGATCGGGTTCGGGCTGCTACCACAAATATGAGACGTCTCTCTCAGGGGTCTCGTCCTGCCTCGATCTACGCTGCAGAGTTCCAACTCCTTGCCTTGGACACTCAGTGGGATGAGCGAGCCCTGATTGACCAATTTCGTTTCGGCCTCAACAACGGTGTCAAGGATTTGTTGCTCACCATGGAGGATCCCAAGGACCTGTCGGACGCCATCAACAAAGCTGTTCGATGTGATAACCGTCTCTTTGAACGTCGTCAGGAAAGTCGCCGCGCCGCTGTTTTTCCGTCCCAGACTCAGGAATCCCAGCTTGAGTCTTCGGGGCATAGTCCTGAACCTACTGCTCCGGTCCCGATGGATATTTCTAGTACTCCCCGACTCATTAGAGGGAAGTTGAGTTCTGCTGAGAAGCAACGTCGAATATCTCATAATCTTTGCCTCTACTGTGCTGATCCTAATCACAAAGCAGCTGTGTGTCCCAAGAAGCCTCCCTGATTGCTCAAGTTCACTCTGCCTCAAAGTCCACCTCTGTTGCAGTCGGGAAACGACCCTGTCCAAACAGAGTAGGAGCTGTCTGTTTGGACTCCCCAAATAAAAATCACTTTTCTTCCTTATCAAGCTCCTCACCACCTTTCATCAAAGCCACCACCAATTCCCGCAACTTCCGCATCCCATGTCTCCTTTCTTTCACCGGACAATCAGGACTCAAGGCTTTGGCACTACTGGACTCGGGTGCAACTTCCTGCTTCATGGACACGGACTTTGCTGCCCGACATCACGTTCCTCTTTCTCCTACCATACGGCATCTGAGGGTTGAAGGCATCGACGGGCATTTTGTGTCTCCATCTTCTGGACTTAGGGAAACGTTGCCCGTTCGAGTACACATCAGGTCCACCGTCACCGATATCACCTTCAACATCATCAACAGCAAGTCCTCCTCTGTGGTGCTCGGTCTTCCTTGGTTCCAACTACATTAGCCTTAGATTTGTTGGAAGGACTTACAGCTCATCTCTCCCACTCGGCGCCACTCTCCCACATCACCATCTCCCACGGCTTCCCCTGGTGTTCATCGAGTCCGAATCAGGAAAAGTTCCCTAAACTCAAATCGGGGTTCTGTTCCTGACTCTACGAAGTTTTCATCCACTTCTTTTTCCTCTCTTCCATCTTACACTGGACAGTATCCTCGTCTCATCATTCCATTTTGTCGTACACCTCCTCCTATCTCCACAATCACTATGAAAGAACTCCTTCATGAAGAATCTATTTTCCTTTTTGCTTTGCATGTTTTTCCTGTCAGTCTTCCTGAGAAGTATCATGATTTTGGGGATGTGTTTGACAAGAAAAAAGCTAGTGTACTGCCTGCTCATCGGCCTTATGACTATCCCATTGATTTACAGGAAGGAGCGTCGCCTCCATGGGGGCCTATCTACGGGTTATCCCCGTCCGAGCTTAAAACCCTCAAAGAGTACGTGGATGAGAACCTTGCCTCGGGGTTCATTCAGCATTCGCAGTCCCCGGCTGGAGTGCCTGTCTTCTTTGTCAAGAAGAAGGATGGGAGTTTGCGGTTAGTCATCGATTACCGAGGTTTGAACAAGGTGACTGTTCGGAACCGTTATCCGCTGCCCCTGATCTTGGACCTGTTGGAACGCCTCGGCGGTGCCCGCTTCTTCACCAAGATTGACCTCCGTGGCGCATACAACCTGATCTGGATCCGGCCTGGTGATGAATGGAAGACTGCGTTCCGAACCCGCTATGGCCACTTCGAGTACACTGTCATGCCATTTGGCTTGACAAATGCTCCCGCAGTTTTCCAACACATGGCGAACGATGTCTTTTGGGAGTTTCTTGATCAGATGGTGATCGTCTACCTCGATGACATCCTCATCTACTCAAGAACTCAGGAGGAGCACGACGAACATGTACGCAAGGTGCTGGCGAAGCTGCGAGAACACGGCCTATACGCGAAGCTTAAGAAATGTTCCTTCGATCAGCAGTCTGTGGAGTTCCTTGGGTACATTGTCACTCCTGAGGGTATCACGATGGATCCTGCCAAAGTCAAGACTATTCTCGAGTGAGAGCCTCCACAATCAATGTCAGACGTTCAGGTTTTCCTTGGCTTCGCCAACTTCTACCGCAAATTCATTGATCACTACTCTGACATTGTCCTTCCTCTCACGCATCTCACTCGCAAGGATGTTCCCTTCTCTTGGTCTACTGCTGCCCAGCACGCCTTCGACACACTCAAGGCAGCCTTTAGTTCTGCTCCCGTGTTGATCCATGCTGATTCCTCACAACCTTTCTTCATCGAGGCTGATGCCTCCGACTTTGCCATCGGTGCTGTGCTGTCTCAACTCGGAGCGGATCAAGAACTTCATCCGGTCGCTTTCCATTCTCGGAAATTCCAGCCTGCGGAGATCAATTACGAAATCCACGACAAGGAGCTCCTTGCCATCGTGGATTCCTTTGGAGAGTGGCGCCGTTTCTTGGAGGGGGCGGGCCATCAAACAACAGTCTGGATGGATCACAAAAATCTCGAGTACTTCGCCACTTCCCGAGTTTTAAGCCGTCGTCAAGCAAGGTGGGCACAATTCCTGAGTCGGTTTGACTTTGTTATCAAGTACAGACCTGGAAAGCTTCAAGGCCTTCCTGATGCTCTTTCAAGGCGCTCCTATCTCAGTCTCAGGCCTGGTAATCCTGCCTTCGATCAACAGGATCAAATTATCCTCGGTCCTGATCGGCTTCAAGTTATGGCAATTTCCCTGGCCCCTCAGGACTCCTCCTTGATGGATGCCATCAGAAACGATCTTCAATCCACTGATCTCGCCAGCGACATTTTCCCCCATCTTCAGGCTGGACACCCTGTGACTCCCGACTGCCGGCGATTTGACGAGTTCGAGTTCTTAGATGGCTTATTATACCGTGGGGAGCAGCTTTATGTTCCTGAAGGTGATGCTCGAAGGTTGGTCCTAATGGCGTGCCACGATAGCCCGACTGCTGGTCACTTCGGCATTGCGAAAACCTATGAGCTAGTTGCACGGGACTTTTGGTGGCCTCACATAGACGACTACATCAAAGCTTTTGTTACCTCCTGTGACACTTGCGCCCGGAATAAGGTACCTCGCCACCTTCCTTCAGGTTTACTTCGTTCCCTTCCAGTCCCTTCAGGTCCTTGGGAATCCATCTCCATGGATTTCTTGAGTGATCTTCCGAGTTCTGGAGGCTTCAACAGCATTTTAGTCGTGGTGGATCGCTTCACAAAGATGGCGCACTTCTTGCCATGTACCAAGGAGTTTTCGGGCGAGGACATGGCAAAACTGGTATTCAGGGAAATTTTCCGACTTCATGGGATTCCTACAGATGTGGTTTCGGATCGGGGGCCTCAGTTCATCTCTCATTTTTGGCAACGGTTTTTGCAGCTGCTTGGAGTGAAGGCCAACCTCTCTTCGGCGTATCATCCTCAAACTGATGGGCAGTCCGAGCGAACGATTCAGACGTTGGAACAATTCTTAAGGTGCTTCATCAACTATCATCAAGATAACTGGTTCGATATCCTTCCCCTTGCTGAGTTCTCCTATAACAACTCTATTCACTCCTCTCTTCAAATTTCCCCCTTCTTTGCAAACTCTGGCCGAAATCCCCGATTCAATCTCTCACTTCCTTCTCCATCCGAATCCTCTCATTCAAATCCCCGCTCTGAGGCATTTGTCTCCAACCTCCAAGAAATCCACAACTCCATCTCCTTCCACCTCCATCGTGCTCAGGAATCTCACAAAACATTTGCCAATGTCCATCGTCAGGATTGTCCCCCTTACAATATCGGGGATAAAGTTTGGCTCCTCAGGCGAAATATCTCCACCACCAGGCCCTGTCCAAAACTTGATTTCAAACGCCTCAGTCCTTTCCCTATCACTGCCATCATTAATCCTGTCACTTATCGCCTTGCACTTCCCTCCTCATATCAAATTCACCCCGTTTTTCATTCCTCTCTCCTTGAGCCTTATATTCCCAGTCCTATTCCCAATCGGGTCATTCCTCCACCTCCACCAGTGCAGCTCGAGGATGGGTCTGAGTACGAGGTTCAGGACATCCTTGATTCCAAGATTTCACGGTCTAAACTCTACTATCTGGTCGACTGGAAGGGTTACGGGCCTGAAGAACGCACTTGGGAACCTGCAGACAACCTGATTCATTCTCCTGACCTTGTTCAGGACTTCCACCGCCGCTATCCTAGTTGTCCCAGTCCTCATTCTTTTTCTCCATCTCCCATCCCTCGCCGCTCATCTCATCCTCCTCATCGTTCTCATTCACATCCTCGTTCCACTCGTTCTTGAGGAGGGGGTGCTGTCAGGAATCCCCCAATTCTTGATGCCGGATTCCTGACCTGCAGACCACATTCCTGATTCTCGAGACACTTCCCTATTCCTGACTCTCGAGACACTTCCCTATTCCTGACTCTCAAGACACTTCCCGATTCCTGAGTCTCGAGCCACATTCCTGATATTGATGTGGCGCCTCCTCAACCTCAGCTATATTTAAGCCGTCCTCGATCCAAGAGTGGTGGAGCTTCATCAACCTATAGTATATATAGGTTAGCCTTGTTCCATTTCTCCACAATCTGAATCAACACCAGTCTAAGGCTTCTTCTTTGTTTCCACTAGCTTTTCTCTTTGTCTTTAGCATTTTCTAGTTTTGATCTTGTTGGGGGTCTTAACATTGCTGATGCAGGGTGATGCCAAGGTACTTGTATTGTGTTGCTCTCATGACCTCATGGCCTGAATAGAACAGAGGGGGGAGGGTCTTCCATCCCTTCCCGAAGCCAGCAGCTGTGTCTTACTAAGTTTTATGGAGAGCTGTATTGGTGTGCAAAATCTCGCGAGCGCATCAAGCTGTCTTTGCATTTGCCCATGGGAGTTGGCAAGCAAGAGCAAGTCATTGGTGTAGAGAAGTAATTGGAGAAACAGTCCCGCCATCTGGACATCAAACAGGGTTAAGCAGGGCTGCCCCCTTGTCTCCGACTTTGTTCGGAATTTACCATTGAGGCACTTTTCCAGGAATTGATCGCTGCTCATCCTACCAATTCGGCTTGAATCTAGAGGTGGCAGATAGCTGTGATGAGAGACGGAGGTGTGTTCAGATCCCAGAGGTGCTCAAATAGAAGATTGCAGGGGACTGTATCAAAAGCTTTGGTGAAGTCCACAAACAACAGATTAGTAGGCCTTGCCTTGTCCGCCTTCAGTCCATAATTGTCCGCAACGTGACCAGATGATCGACACCATGTCGGGGCCGAAATCCGGCTTGCCCCCAAGTATGCATTTGGAGTTGTTCTGCCCACTGGGAGAGTCTTCTCTCCAGCATGTGTGCGTAGAGTTTCGAGAAAATGCTGCTGACCATAATACAGCAGTAGTTTGTCAGGAACATCCTTATGGATTGGAATGATGCGATTAGTCATCCATGGAACCAGGAAGCCTGTGTATTTGATGGTCTGGAAGATGGTGCAAAGGATCAGAGCCAGAAGTGCCAGGTCAGTCACTTGATAGCATATGTGCACACTTCCATGCCTTAATGAACTCAATATTGGTGTTAATATTTTGATTTGTTTATTTCATTACCAATCTTATACCACAGGATTTGCAAGCATCACACCTCATTATGAAGTTATTGCATAACACCAGGACTTTTGTAACTTCATTTTTGTCTGGCATGGCCATCTTATTTACATAAAATTTACCACTAAAATAGAACCTTTGGATATACACATAAGATGGAATTCATGTTTATGTAAATATCTAAATCAATACTATGTAAGATGTAATAATTGTGTTATGAGGTGAATAATGTCACACTATGTGTTTATGAATTTCATATGTGTAATTACCATTATACTTAGAATATGCTTAGATATTCTAGGATATTATATCATCTAACTGCTATTATTCATTTATATTAATCTTATATTTATAATTTGTAAATTTTCTTAAACACTTCCTAGTATGTTCTACCATTGATCTATAAACTGACAACATGTTTATAATTATTGATCAATTAGATTATTCAAAAATATTAAATAGGAATAACACTTATATTAAACAAACCAAACATTGCTACATGCATCACACAACAAATTATTACATAGAACTTCAGAGATATCAATATTGTCTTCCCTGGCCCCATTCCCTCTTTCTCTTTGGTGCTTTGGTGCGAAGTTGGATTATTTGCAATCATGGATTCTTCACAAGCTTTTCTATCTCTTTGTGTGGCCATTACTTAAGAAAATGAATGCCTTGAGATCCTTTCTACTTATTTGATTAGAGGCAGAAAGTGGAGAACACATGGACAGAAGCACTGAAAAGGTGGCTAGAAGAGCTTTTGGCTCCTAACAAGTTGTTTGAATGCTAAGGATACAACTTACCAATGTGTGGCACAGCAAGCTATTCTACAATATAAAGTTTTTTTACCATCTACTAACTCCTGTGATCACTTCCCTCTCCCCCCTTTTCCACTGTGTGATGTTGGCATTTGCCAAGTAGCCACACTCCAAAGTAAGACATTTGACTCGAAATTACTACTGAGAGCACAATGAAAGAAGTGTTCACTAGTTAGGCTGGTGTATGCCCACTGCCATTTTTTTGTTCTTTTTTTTAATGAATTGTTTCAAAACAATCAGGTCCTAGTAAATATATAGTTCTCACGTCTGTTTATAAATGATCTCCCTGCATTTTTTGTATGGCATGACTTCAATTTTCATGACACAAACAATTATGAAAATATGTATTTCTTCTTTATAGACACATGCCACATATTGCATATGGCCAAACACCATATTGTCATTGATAAAATTTAGATTTCGTACATCAATTCAAGAAAAATACACTAGTGTGCCTAAGTGGTTTCACTTCTTTAGGTTATATATTATGACCCTTAAGGACTATTAGTGCTTTCTTTATCTTAAAAATAAGTTTTGTTAGAAAATTAACACTTAATATATAGTTCTCAACTTATATTATTTCAAGATTAAATAAAAATAGTCCATAGCCACTATAGCAAGAAATTTGTGATGGTAGTTTTGGGGGGAGAGAGGTGTACCTGGGGTGGGTGACCTGATAAAAAAATGTGTAAGGTTGCAAAATATATGAAAAAAAAACATATATGTGTGCACAAATTGGATTTTACATGTTTTTTAGATGTTGCAAGTTGAGTTTGCCACCATTGTGTACTTGAGGCACTCTCCTTGGTAAGGGTAATCGAAAACACTTATCATACATATATATTTTTAGCATTACTATTGGGCGTGTTTGCACATTAAGGCCAAGAACAACAAACTAGGAATGCGAGAAATTACTGTGGCTACAGTAAGATCCACTTGCTCACAGAAAGTCACAACACTCAACACCCTAAACATTCATAAAATGGTTTTGCACTCACCTCTACATTCTAATTGATTGCACTCACTTCTAGGTCAATCAATTATTACCTAGATTAAGGTGTTGAAACGTAAACAAGCTGTGAGAAATAAGAAATACTTGCCAATTGAACCACCATGCTTACATTAGTATATTTTACAATTGAAATATGCTTCCAAACTATGAGAAATAAAGCATAGACACATGAAATGAGAGGCAAATGGAATGCACACAAAGGAGGAGAGAGATGATCACAATTGGGAGATCATAAATTTGTACTCAATGACATAAGAATGAGATAAATAAAATACCTTTACTATATTTGTGGTGACATCATGTTATCTAAGATGATGTGATATTTGTCTTGTATGGTTTAAGGTGTTATACCCTAATTAAAAATATTATACACACAATTATATTTTGATTGCTTATATAATAATCGAAAAGTGTTTGTGTGTATAATACTTTTGCATGCAACTCAAAATAAAAAAATAAATCTACACATATGTAAATATATAATATTTCCATGTTCAATCACATATTTGTTGCTATCTCTCACTCCTCACTATCATCAATAAATTATTCTTGTTCACTTTAAAAATGAAATATATTAAGAACTTGGTATTTATAATTCTGACCTTAGATAGGAATGACATATGGCTCACTCTTTATATTCTTCTTGTTCACCTTAAAAATGAAAGTTATAAAATAACATTAGACTTGCGTTATAAAGACTCTTGCTGCATCTTTTCATTCTCATCCAACAATGTAAATGGTGTGTGGCCACATGCTCTCAGTGCTCACACAATCATTAGCAGATTGTTCTTATTCGCCTTGAAAATGAGATTTATTAGAACAACCACATGTATTTATATTCTCACCCTAAATAGGAATGGTGTGTGGCTGCATGCAATCAGTCCTCATGGCACAATAAAAATGTTCTTATTCACCTTGATTTGTTAGAACAAATTTAATATAGTATTATAATTCTCATCTTACCACTTTATAAAGATCTTTTGCTACACTCCACATCAACTGCCATGTGGATTAAACCACACTTCTAATGTTCACATAGTAGAAGTGTTTAGAAGCAAACTCATTGAACTGTCCATGGAATCTCGTTAGCGCAAGTTGGAGAGTTTGCTTGTGTTACTCCCAGTCCAGCAGTGGGTGGTATATCTAGCCATGTTGCTAGAGCATGGTACTGACAGTGAATTTGAGGAACGTTCCATAGATCTGCATAATCATAAATAAAGCAAACATGCAGATCCCATAAGAGCTTGAACAATCAGAAGAAAAACCGGCCTTGAAGTTCGGGACCGTTTCATGAAGAACTCGAATATATAACTGTGGCAGAACATTCGGAGAAAATGGAATCGAAAAGCAATACCCCGATCATAGGAAGTTCCACACGCTAACCCTTGAGACACTCGGCCATCTGGAAGTATCAGGACGAGTACCATGCCCGAGTATCTGTGTGACAACGATTACATCTGAAGTACTATCACACCGCCACAAAGTTTTGCTCGCAAAACAACAATCTTATTAAATTTGCTCCATATGTATTTGTACAATGGACATAGTTTTAGAAATATGTCATTAGTAATGAATGTAAAAAAATTAAACTATATAATCAATGGGTGCTCCATGGATCTTATCTTTGGCCTCCCGTTAAACACCATCCTGATTCACTCTCTCTTCGCTTACCTGGTGATGATGTGGCATTAGGCCTTCTTTTTGTTTTATCTCCAGCACACTCCCTCTCCCGTCTGTCGCCACTGCACACTCCCGCCTGCGGCTATCGCCCGCCCGCGGCTCCTGCCCGCCCACTTGCCCTCACGGCTCCCACCCGCACTCCCACCTGCCCCCACATGCCCAGTGTGCGCCCTAAAATTACTTCCACGTGGCCACAGCCCCAACACTTAGCCAAATTTCAATCCTAGTCCGCCAGATGGTTGCCCCATAATTGACCTAAAAACGTTTTTGTTTCTTTTATGATCAAGCATGGCAGCAGCACATCAATTTCCAGAGGTAAGCAATCAATTCAACTTCATATTGATTCAAGAAAATTATTTAGGATCCCCCATGGCTTGATAAGGTGCAAGAATTCCATGAAATGGATTATTTTTGTGCAGATGATTTAGATTGGAATTTGTCTAAATCAAATGAAACTATACTTCCTATTGTGTATATATTACAGAAGGATGTGAACAAGTTTCTAGATGGTGAGAGGAAAAGGGGTGATATAGTGCATTTTTGGCAATTTTCTAACAAAAATTGTGATCCTGGAGATTTGAAACAACCCAAAAACACAAGATTTTTTTCATTAATCAAGTATATCTTTTTAACAAAATATAATTATTAACTTCTTGATACAGGTATTGGTGTGAATATGGAAAACAAGATGCTCGTGAAACATCCTCTATTATGATTGCTGAATTTACACCAAAGTCAAGACTTAGAAGTAGATCAGGTCAAAGTTCTAATAAGTGAGGTTGCCTTTGCAATTTTTTGGTCAAACAGTTTTACAAATGGCCTGATTATATGCAGATTACGTATTATCATAGAGAGCATTGTGATAAGAATGGGATTCTTTATCATGGTCAACTTGATCCGACTGGAGGAAAGTCATTATTTCCTCAGAAGCTTTCAATAGATATTTGACATTGGGTGATTCATATGATTTAGTAGGATTTCACATCAAATCAGATTTATAATGAGCATATACAGATTGTGGGAAGGAACAAGTCAGCTGGTGAACCTCTTCATTGAGATGATTTTCTAACTATGCAGGATATCAATAATCTGCATAGGAAGTATTTGCTTTCAACTTATCGATTACATGAGAATGACGCATAGAGTGTACGTATTTGGAAAAACACAAATCCCGAGAAAATATTTTTCTATCAGGAAGGTGATCGAGGTAAAGATTGTTTTACTATTGAGATTCAGACAACTTGGCAACTACAAAAGATGGTGGAATTTTCAAATAATAATTTATTGAGTCTTGATGCAACTTTTGGAACTAATCACTACAAGGTAATTTGATTATCATGGAAATGGTATTTCAATTGCATCGGTTTTAACTTTTAGTGAGAAAGGAGAATATATGAAGAATTAGATGATAGCTCTTAAAAAATGAGTTTTAGAACACATGCCAAATTAGAAACCACGGGCAATAATGATTGATGATGCTGAAACAGAGATTAATGCTATAAAGTAATTAATTTGATATGAAATAATTTAATTATTTTCTTCTATATAGAGCTACATTTGATTGTCAAATTTTATTATATATTTGGCATGTGAGGAGGAATTGGCTCAAACCTATTATTTGTAAGATGAAATCTTGGGATATTAGGATGGAAATAAACGTCTCAGAGATATTATATATCATTCAATTCATGCATTTTTTCATGATGATAATATTATGCGAGCTGAGATTAAACAACTTATTGAACATTTTGAAGTGGATTTTCAAAATGAAGTAGCCTTTATCAAGTATTTTTAAGATGAATGGAAGGACAAAGTTGGTAAGTGAATTAATATTTTAATTTTTATAATTTAATTTAATTTATATTTGATAGATATATGGGTTGTTGATGCTCGAAATTTCCCTCATGCTAACAAAGAGACAAATAGTTTGATTGAGGCATTCCATACAAATATGAAAGCTATACTCTCATCCGAAAAAAAACATGCTCGCAATCGAAGGATGGATTGGGCAATTCATCAACTTACTACTAAGGTTCATGCAAGATACTGGTTTACTAGTTATTGCAAAGATCATGGTTTTATCCGAAACGATGCATATGAAAAACTAATCGATGGTGCAATTGTTAAAGCAAGAAATATTAACAACTCTCAAATAAAATTCGATAAGGACAATCCTCACAAATCCTATGTACAATCTTCTTCAGATCCAATTATATAGTATCTTGTTGTTGGAAGTGAAGGACACAGTGATTGGGCTTTTTCGACTTAGTGTAATTGTCCATAGGCAACCAAAGGAAACTTTTGCAAGTATCAAGCAAAAATTATTATGTTAAAACAAGGAGAAAAAACTGATTGGACTACAACTAGTTATAAGGTTCAACCATCACAATCACATACAATCTTAGAACCTGGATCAGATGATTTATTTTATCATCATCAAGATTTTGAAGCACTTGACTTGGAAGCTATGACAGAGGTAATTCACTTATTAATTAAACTTTTGAAATACTTATAAAAATTTGAGCAGGAAAACATTCATCAAAATGTTTATCATGAACAAGAAATTCAGTTGGAAATTACGTTAGAGGTAAACTAGCATATTTTATATACTAATATATATGAATATTAAGCAAGAAGATATGCATCAAAATATACAGCATCAACAAGAAATTCAGCTAAGGACTAGTATAGAGGTAAATAAATTTTAAATATTGATATGAACTTTTCATGTTTCACAAGCATCTTGTTTTCCATATTCACACTAATACCTGTATCAAGAAGTTAGTAATTATATTTTGTTAAAAAGATATACCTGATTAATGATAAAAAGCTTGTGTTTTTGAGTCGTTTCAAATCTCCAGGATCACAATTTTTGTTAGAAAATCGCCAGAAATCCACTTTATCACCCCTTATCCTCTCACCATCTAGAAACTTGTTCACATCCTTCTGTAATATATACACAATAGGAGGTATAATTTCATTTGATTTAGACAAATTCCAATCTAAATCATCTGCACAAAAATAATCCTTTTCATGGAATTCTTGCACCTCATCAAGCCATGGGGGATCCTAAATAATTTTCTTGAATCAATATGAAGTTGAATTGATTGCTTACCTCTGGAAATTGATGTGCTGCTGCCATGCTTGATCATAAAAGAAACCGGCGGACTAAGGCGCGCTGATTGAAATTTGGCTAAGTGTTGGGGCTGTGGCCACGTGGAAGTAATTTTAGGGCGCACGCTGGGCGTGCGGGGGCGGGTGGGACTGCGGGTAGGAGCCGTGAGGGCGAGCGGGCGGGCGGGAGCCGCGGGCGGGCGATAGCCGCGGGCGGGAGTGCGCAGCGGCGACGGACGGGAGAGGGAGTGCGCTGGAGATAAAACAAAAAAAAAGCCTGATGCCACGTCATCACCAGGTAAGCGGAGAGAGAGTGAATCAGGATGGTGTTTAGAGGCGAAAAGCCCTTATCTTTGGTGTCTTTGGTGGTGCGAGTTAATGCTCTCAGCTCATCCATGCGCTCCGCAAGACGAGCCTTTTTGGAATCCTGCAGGTACGGCGATGTGAGAAAGTGACTCTAAGCCTACACTTTAGTGTTCATCAATAGTTATTAAACCTATACTAAGTAGTACTTTACCCTTAAAACAAAATATTTTCCTTTATGATCTTCTTATTAATCAAGCGCTGTACTCACGCTTCTTCGTCTGGCATTAGGTAGAACTCGACGTAAGAAACGCGGCCCTGCTGTGTGGGATTTGGATCCATATTGTGCTGCTGCGCCTGGCGGAGGGAGATTAAATGCTGGACTTTGAGGAGGCCCCCGGCTCCAATGGTTAGCTTGCTGCCCCTGTTGTCTTTCGTCACGCTGTTTGGAACGTTGGCTGTGGTTGCTCGCAGAAACTTATACTTGTAGCTGGGCAACATCGTAGCAACTTTGCGAGATCTACTGAAATCTGGAAAGCATACCTGTAGCTTACTTCGCTTTGGCACTGGAACGCGGCAAAGAGCTCGTTGTGAGCATCATACGGGAAGTCGATCTTAAACAAGTACAAAAGAAGTCTTAGTGGGGAACTGAAAGTGAGGATAAGAGATCGACCTGCAGGTCTCCATGATGGCCTTCCCCTCTGAGAATCACCCCGGCTGGATCGGGAGATATGGTGATGGAAATGCTCGAGCCCGGCCACTCGAGATCGTCAATGGCTTCTTTCAACGCCGCCGACTACACAACAAGGAAGTTATCAAAAACAAAAAGGAGGTGCGATCAGTGATAACCTTCACTGCAAAGACTGCTCGGCGACCACCATCGCCGTCTACACTGTACTCTTTCGGGACAGTGTCCGTGACTTTGGTTCGAATTTCAGCGTAGATGCACGTATTATCAGCGTCCGTGAGCCTGAGAATGGATCAAAAAGCCTTTCACTCGATCGAACCAGTTAACTTACTTGAGGAGAAGCTGCATGTCCGATCCGGGATACGAGAGCTCAAGCCCAGTGGTACCAGTCGAAGAAAATGTGCTCAAGGTGTCAACGAGCAAGCCAAGGCTGACGCCAAATCTCGGCCTCGACTCTGCCGAATACTCGTATGAAACAAAGAGCTTGTAAAACCCAGAAGAACATTGATGCAACAATGAGAAACAATGAACTTTGGGGCGCTTACTTCTTTCCTGTAGTAAACTCGAGCTTGGAGGCATCCCCATTCTTCTACGATGATCACCAGTCCATGCTCCGAGACCTCGCAAATAGCGTCCTGTGGAGTGAAAAGAAGAAAGCTTTCTAGATAGCCATAAGGAGGGGAGGAAACTATCGATCACCTGTTGTTTCTTCCATCGCACAGCGCTGAGCGAATCCACGAGCCCCTGGACGTTGTCTAGCACGCACCGCAGCTCCATCGCTAAGTTCCTAGGGCAGAAGCTTGTCCAAAACAGAAGAGATTTATTTTTTCTTTACAAATGTTTTCCTAGAGATCTCTTTCGCAACTCTATGGGCCGAAACGCGCAGGTCTCTCGGGAACTAGATGGATTTTCTCGAAGTTACTTGGGATCCACCGCAGCCGATTTTGCGTCACTGGGAATGTGGATGCAAGCTTGCGGCGGGATCTCGTACGCCTTCTCGCTCTGCTTGGGCGATTTGAAGCAGGAGGGGGTGTAGGCATTGTTTCTACTGTGCGCCTTTCGTGCTCCTCGTCGGTGGCTTGATGCAGTTAAGTTTCCACACGATGCTTTTCTTTTCCTTTGTGTTCTTCGTGTTTGTCTCACTTTTTTTTGTAAGTTTTTTTTCTCTTGGTTGGATCTTCCATAAGATTGATTGATCATAGCGAGAGCGTTTTTCTAAAAACTTGGTGGCAGCATGAGAAACTTTCCTTCGGATAGAGGCGTGGTTGTAGGCCTTCTCCAAGAATTTATTGGCCTCAGTGGTGCCATCTTCACTCAAGGTACTCTCATTCTTAACTTTCTGTTTTCGTTCTTCGTTGTTTTCTAAAACTCAGGTCTATACTGCGGTGTATGCACCACACACGCCCATCCCTTCTTGTCTGTGCGATGTTTCCACCATGGGTGGCACTCGTTTCCATGCTTTTCATTCGTCCTAAGGAACAAGGACGAATCAGACGATGACAAATTTACAACGCTGTACGTAAGTTTAGGCCAGTGGTAAGCTACACTTTGTCTGGATCGATTCTTATGCTTTTCTTGTTTATCTGAGATCACCAGTCTCGTATTTGCATTCTATCTTATGTGCATCATATTGCTCCAGGTAGCCTTCGTCTCTTTCTAGTATATAGAGCTTCCTTTCTCTTCTTCTTCCAGGATTTCTTTGCCGTGAGGAAAGCAGCCAGCCTTCATGTTTATCATGCTTCTCATTCTTTTGGTTTCTGGTGTCATCTCTGTAAGCGTACAATTCTCACCCCTTTGCTGTTTTCTAAGTTTGTTAAACTCTGCGTTCTTCCAGTTTCATACTGCAGATGGGAGACAGAAGGTTCATCTTGACGCTGATAGTCTGTTCATCAAGACATTACTAGCTACAACTTTGTATACAATTGTCAAATGCTTGAACTAATCTCAAAGTGATAATTTTGAACCAAAGCCACTCAAACATCAAATGATATATCTTATCTTTAAATTTGATGATTGGCCACCATTTGAGATTATTATTAACTCGGACTTATGACTAATAACAAAACCTATCTTTGTATCTTACCTTTGCTCAACTTTTGACCCACATTAATTTGGATTCACTTTATCTTTGTTTAACATTGCATATAGGAAGTTAAATTCATTCTGTTCATCTTTTATATTCCTTTTTATCCCCTTCATAAAGGAAAAGAAATTTTGAAATATCATTTCTATTTGTCCTTACTTTGCTATTTATGTTTTGCTTCAATTGTTGTATTTATTTAGCTTTATTATGTTAGAGTTGGATTATAAAACATAAATCCTTAAGTCCTAAAGTGGAGTCAAAAGGTATGCCAATGGCATTGACAAAAGTTTATCAACCAAGCCACACATTTCCGGCATTTTGAAAGTACAGTGTCCATGGTTCATTGTGGTGGGGTATTTAGATTGTATGAAGGGTAGACATATCTAAAGCTAAATATATCTAATGGAAGTTCATCCCATAGTGCCACGTGATGTGCAGAATAATGGCAACAACCACTTCTAGTAGGGAATCACCCATTTGCTGCTGTATGATTTGCTGCTCAACTTGAGTTCTAGGCTCAAACGCGACAATCTTTTGTGGCTTTGATGAATCGGTCTCCCAGCTAGTTGTAATTGTCTTCCAAACCCTAGGGGGTTTAGTAAACCTACAGGATAATAAGGCGAATACTTTAAGAGAATTAGTGTGATCAAAAAAGGTTATACTCTTATAGTGGGTGATAATATGAACATTGGGGAATCCAAAAGTTATAGTAAACATGAATAGACAAATGGGGTGACTTGGTAAAGTGTTTAGAAATTGACTCTAGCTCCTTCAATAGATCAAATAGTTGATGTAAATATGGGTAACACTACTTATTTGAATACCTTCTGTGGCTCATTAAAACCTTTTTCTAGTCATGTGACTAAAAAACTTTAGTGGTTAAAGGTGGTGGGAGTATATATAAGATTTGCGTTTGATTGTAGTATTTTGAAATGTTGTCTCAAAGTCCTTAATTGTGGAAAGGAAAGGAATGTTCTTTTTATTTTGTAACTAAATATATGGTTACATAGTGAAGAAGTCCGAAAACTTGATAGATGGGCTTACAAGCCCTGACCCAATAAACATGTTGGTAAATACTTGCGGGGATCAAAGAAAGGATAGTGGAGGTAGTCGTGTTTCTCTAAGTTTTAGGACATCTTAAGGATGCTAAGAAGTAAGCATTAATTACATGTCATAAATGGAATTACAATCCAATCTCAGAAAAATAGATATGTGGTATGGTTCTTTTAGATTACTAATGAGATAATAATAATAGATATCATGTGGCTTTAATGTAATAGGCTAGTACATCAGTGGTACCTTTAGAGTGTTTGAAATGGGATATAGACACATAAAACACTTGGACCAAATGTAAAGTTGATAGTTTTAGCAAGTATCTTTTCTTATATTAGGATGAGAATTTATGAAGGTTGTGAGTGAGATTTCCTCAAGTGGTCAAAAGTATAATTAAAGGACTAAAGTAAAATAGAAAATTTAGTCGTTTATATAAATATTTCATCTAGATTTGCTATGTTTGTTTTCACTCGACAATTCATGCCATTTGTCCTCATTTCACTATTATATCCATTCATTTTCACTCTATTATCAGGGGTGGATTCTTGTTTGTCCCCTCTACTCCCTCCTCCAAAAATAAAATGGTAAAATAAAAGATTAACTGAATTCTTTAACTTATCTTTAAAGCTATTTTTAAAATAATCAAACTCCTTGTCAACAAAAATTTATTCAAACTTGTAAACATTATCTTTCCATAAACTCAATCCTCGAAACACCCTCCAAAAACTAGACTACATTATCCATAACTCTTTAATTAATATCACAATCACACTCCACCTTAATGGGAGATACAAGATATTGAAAATATAACAAGTTATGTAATTACGTCCTACAAAGTTGAAAATGGCAAAACACTAAGGAGTAGCATTAACATGATCATGCCTCACAATACCAAAAACTTAATCTCAAAAGGACATAACAGTAGGACTAAATGACAATTATAAGGCATCAACTACAACCTTTAATAATACACACTTCAATTAACAACAACATGGTATAGTAGAAAGAAAGAACATATATAATAGTTACAATCCTAAATCTTGTAAAAAGGTATAACATATCTAGAGAAGAAAAGAAACCACAATCCCAAACACTAAGCAAAACTTTGGCTTGCAAGCACAATTTGCAATGATAAATGCTTGAGATATGAGAATAAATATATTAATTGGGGTTTAGACCCCTACTTATATAAAAATGGATTAGTCCCAAATAAATAGTTTGTAATATATAAGCATGGTAATATATATAAACCTTATAAATATAATTTAACATTTATTTGTTTTGAACTAAGAACTAAACTCAATATCTTGAACTACAGCATCTAAGTCAATTGAGTAGACCCTCATTAGAAATCCTGACCAGCTTGTTCACTCTGGTTATTCTCCCAATACTTACTTGGTACCATGCCCAAAAATATAGTTTCCATTCCAATACATATTTTTTCATGTAAAAAACAATAGTCTTACTGGTGACCCAATGGCCTTTCACAGTACATGGTCCCCGTAGGAAAAAGCAATGAATTAGAACCCAGGTATGTTTTCATACGCCAGGCTTTAGACATCTTGCATTTGGAAGAATGTATGCCGCAGTTCTGAATTCCAAGCTCTGATCATCGGCTAGCTGCCTTGAGCCTCTGAATATCACGGTAGACTAGCCTCGTCCGGGACACAAGGCGGACAAGAGCAACGCAACCGATCAAGCAGACTAAGGCCATGATAAGAAACGTGAGCCGAAAGCACTGTGGTCCCTTGCACCTCCTCACGTTGGCAGCAGCAGCTTGTTGGTCATACAAATAGCCAGCCAACTTCACAGATAGTACGTAGGATCCAATAGTGGAAGAAATGCTGCGAGAGAAACTCTTGGTTTTTGTTACAAAGAGGAAACGAAAGGAAGCTTTTTGTACCTGAGTGTGTTGTAGAGAGCCCCAAAGTTCTTGAGGCCAAAGAGCTCTGAGGATGTTGCCACCATCAGAGTCCAGTGAGCTCCGTGAGCAAGCCCGACGAGTATCGATGCTCCGTAGAGCAACGAAGGAACTGCGTTTTCATAACCCATGAGAATCACAATGAGAATCGAGAAGAAACTTTTTACCCGAGGAAGCAAAGAGCAAATGCGCAGATCCCATGAGCGCTTGAACAATCAGAAGAAAAACCGGCCTTGGAGTTCCGGACCGTTTCATGAAGAACTCGGAAATATAACTGCGGCAGAACAATCAGAGGAGACAAAGGAATCTAAAAGCATTACCCCGATCCTAGCCTGCCGAGGAAGTTCCACACGCTAACCAGCGCGACAAATGCTCCTATGCTCTTGGAATTCAGAGACTCGGCCATCTGAAAGTATCAGGAGGCTTTAGTAGTGTTCTGCGAGCAAAACTTTGTGGGTGTGAAGATAGCTCATACACACCTGCGCTAAGTTGTTTATTGCAGTGAGACCACTGCCAGTGCCACATCCCATTGCAAAGAACAAAAGCCTACGAAAGAAACGAGCTCAAAAACACTACGTGAATAGAGAAGATAAACGAAGGAGAGAATTACGTACCAGAAGTCCTCCGTCCTCACAGCTTGAGTCAGGGTATAATCGCTACCAAGGCGGAGTTTGGACTTTGAAGGAGAGCCGGGCAAGCCGCCATTATTTACAGCTCCATCATTCCGGAGCTCCGCTATCCTGTGTCCAACGTCTACAGTTATCGGATTTCTTATCGAGTTCTTCAGCATTTTCGGTGTCTTGACGAACAGACTATCAGTATCAGGATGGATCTTCTGTCTTCCATCCGCAGGATGAAGCTGGAAGAACGCAGAGGCTAGAAAGCTTAGAAAACAGCAAAGCGGGGAGCACTGTATGCTTACAGAGATGGCACCAGGAACCAAAAGAATGAGAAGCATGATAAACATGAAAAACTGGCTGGCTGCTTTCCTGACGACAAAGAAATCCTGGAAGAAGAGAAACAGAGGTCCACTAACTCGAAAGTGACGAAGGTTACCTGGAGCAATATGATGCACATAAGGTAGAATGCCAATACGAGACCGGTGATCTGGGATAAACAAGAAAGCCTAAGAATCGTTCCAGACAAAGTGTAGCTTACCACTGGCCTAAACTTACGTACAGCATTGTAAACTTGTGATCGTCTGCTTCGTCCTTGTTCCTTGGAGGATCGATAGGACGAATATAAAGCATGGAAACGAGTGCTACCATTGGTGGAAACGTCGCACAGAATAGAAGAAACGGGCCAGTGTGTGGTGCATAAATCGCAGTATAGACCTGCGTTTTAGCAAAAACGAAGAACGAAACAAAAACTTAAGACTGAGAACGAGAATGCTCTTCAAACCTGAGTGAAGATGGCACCACTGAGGCCAATAAATCCTTTGAGAAGGCCTACAACCACGCCCCTGTCCGACGGAAAGTTTCTCATGCTGCCACCAAGTTTTTAGCGAAACGCACTCCCTATGCTCAAAATCAAAAGAAGAAAGAAAGCATTACCAGGTGACGAGAACAGCCGTGTTAAACCATGTTGCTCCGTTAGTGCCGAGCATGATAATCCCACACATCTAACAGACAAAAGAAGAACTTCCAAGCAAGTCCTTTAAAAATTCATCCAAACTTTCGCTTGGAATCATACCTGCCAGTGTGTAGGAAAGATCTGCTTTGTAGATGCAAGGTAGAGCTGGATTGGAAGATCCAAGTTCCAACCAGGAGAGAAAACAAAAAACAAAAAAAACAAAAAAAAACAAAAAAACACGTGAGACAAACACGTAAGAACACAAAAGAAAATCTCCATACCATCGAGTAGAAACTCAAGTGCATCAAGCCACCGACGAGGAGCACGAAAGACGCGGAGGTCCTGTCGATCAAGAGCCCAGAAACAATGCCTACATTCCCTCCGATATCCTTGGCGGTGCCCAGCGCGTCGATGAGCTCCTGGTTGTAGCCCATGACTTGCTTCAAATCCGCCGAGTAGAGCGAGAAGGCGTACGAGATCCCGCCGCAGGCTTGCATCCACATTCCCACGCAAAGTCCCATCCATCGGCTCCGCTGGAGTCCTCGACCCATCTGGATCCCAAGAAACTTGGAAAACAAAATCTATGATCTAGCACTAGGCCTAGCAAACTTGCGAGAGAATGTGTTGGGCGCTGGAGTTTGATCTGGGCGAGCTTGTTTCTTCCTTCCCCAGATCCAGGAGAGCGCCCTTCACGCCATTTTGGCATGCTCCACAAAGTAGCTCCCTAAAAAACGTGTGAAACCTTCCTTTTCTTTTCTACTGAAGACCACAAATCTTTGAATCACTGTTCATGAATGCTGACACTTGATCTTCGCAAGGACAAACGAAGAAGAAGGAGAAGAAAAAAAAAACCATAGCGATCCAAGATCTGTCTAGTTTTTGATCGAGTTCATTGTAAAGCGAGAATATTCTTGGTGACATGGACGACTCACCGGTTGTGTCTGTTCCGTGGAAATGGTGTGAATGGTTCGCGCGGCCGCGTAAAAAAACTCGGGCTCTTTCTTCTCTCCAGGACAACGGCGACGAGAATCTTCTCTCTTCCTCCCTCGCTCGATCGATTCCAGACTACCAGGCAGCGCAGCAGCCATGAGAGAGATTTGCCACATCCAAGGCGGGCAGTGCGGCAACCAGATCGGAGCAAAGTTTTGGGAGGTTTCGTGCGACGAGCACGGCATCGATCCCACCGGAACTTACCGCGGCGACTCGGACCTCCAGCTCGAGCGGATCAACGTCTACTACAACGAGGCCACCGGCGGACGCTACGTTCCCCGCGCGGTTCTCATGGACCTGGAGCCCGGAACCATGGACAGCGTGCGCTCGGGGCCTTACGGCCAGATCTTCCGCCCGGACAACTTCGTGTTTGGCCAGACCGGCGCCGGGAACAACTGGGCAAAGGGTCACTACACCGAGGGAGCCGAGCTCATCGATTCGGTGCTCGACATTGTCCGCAAGGAGGCCGAGAGTTGCGACTGCTTGCAAGGTACGTAGTACATATAGAACATCCCCCCAAACTCTTGTTTCTTGGAAGTTTTCATTGATCGATCGATCTTCGCACAGGATTTCAAATATGCCACTCCTTGGGAGGGGGCACGGGATCCGGCATGGGGACGCTGCTCATCTCCAAGATCCGGGAGGAGTATCCGGACAAGATGATGCTCACATTCTCCGTCTTCCCATCGCCCAAGGTGTCCGACACGGTCGTGGAGCCTTACAACGCGACGCTGTCGGTTCATCAGCTGGTGGAGAACTCGGACGAGTGCATGGTCCTCGACAACGAGGCCCTCTACGACATCTGCTTCAGAACCCTCAAGCTCACCACGCCAACCTGTAAGTCATCGTCGACTGCTTGGTTTCCATTGTCCGTCACCTTTGTCCAAGTTGGGCGGTCTCTGCTATGTTTCAAAGTCATGACTGGAGGCATGGTCTGTCACCTTTCTCCAAGCTGGTTAAGTTTCCTTCTTTTCTTGTCGATCATGGTACGTACATTGGAGGTTACGAGTCCTTCGAAACATCCAAAGGGTATCATACCAACAATTCTCTCACGCTTTGTTTCTCGTGACCATGATCTCACAGTCGGTGATCTCAATCACCTCATCTCGGCCACCATGAGCGGCATTACGTGCTGCCTCCGCTTCCCGGGCCAGCTGAACGCCGACCTCCGCAAGCTCGCCGTCAACCTCGTGCCCTTCCCGCGCCTCCACTTCTTCATGGTGGGCTTCGCGCCGCTCACGTCGCGCGGCTCGCAGCTGTACCGCGCGCTCACCGTGCCGGAGCTGACGCAGCAGATGTGGGATGCCAAGAACATGATGTGTGCAGCGGATCCCCGGCATGGCCGCTACCTCACCGCCTCAGCCATGTACCGCGGGCGGATGAGCACCAAGGAGGTGGACGAGCAGATCCTCAACGTCCAGAACAAGAACACATCCTACTTCGTGGAGTGGATCCCAAACAACGTCAAGTCGAGCGTGTGCGACATCCCGCCCAAGGGGCTCAAGATCTCCGCCACCTTCATCGGGAACTCAACGTCGATCCAGGAGATGTTCAAGAGGGTCGGGGACCAGTTCACAGTGATGTTCCGGCGCAAGGCGTTCCTGCATTGGTACACGGGCGAGGGGATGGACGAGCTCGAGTTCACTGAGGCCGAGAACAACATGAACGATCTGGTGTCCGAGTACCAGCAGTACCAGGACGCCAAGGCCGAGGAAGAGGGCGAGGACTATGGCGAGGAGGGCGAGATGGAGGAGTAGTTTTCTCTCTTTTGCTAGGAGGGATCCCTTATGACATGGAGGGGTTTTAGCTCACACCCGTTATGACATTGGAGGGGATTCTGGAGTTTTTTTCCGCTTTACCTCTCGTTTTAGGTGCTTTTCAGGTTGACTCATGTCATAAATGGAGGGTTTTTTCTTTCCCATGTCATAGCTGCCACGTATTCATAGGGCTACATGGCTATGGCGGGCGCCCTAACAAGGCGATGATGGAGGACGCGGTGGACGCGTGCTCCCACGGGTATTTGCAGCTTGTCCTTGTCGGGACGGGCTGCTTGATCGCTGGCTACTATCTGTGCCGACGCTGGCCGGCTCTCTTGCCTCCCAGGATGAAGAAGCAGGCGGGGAAGAGATCCACGGTTCACCAGTACGATGGCAAGAAGGATCTACATCCAGTCGAGGTTCTGGCGGACAAGCACGAGGATTTCAAGATGGTGAGCGGGATGATTCGCTTGGATTGGGGGCAATGCCGCTGAAGATCAGTGTGGATTCTTTCCAGGTCTTGGTCGTGAGGAATGATTTGAAGATGGGGAAAGGGAAGATTGCCGCTCAATGCAGGTGAGAGATTTATTTGATTGGTCTAAGTTAACTTTCCTTTCCATTTCTTTGGCAGCCATTCTAGTCTCGGTTTGTACAAAAAGCTGTTCTTTAGAGCTCCGAAAGCTCTTCAAAGGTATGCATTTGCCTGTCTTGTTTGTTCTTACTGGATTCTTACTGGTTTTCTTTCCTTTGCAAGGTGGGAGATGTGTGGAAGCGTCAAAGTCGTCACCAAGACGGAGAGCGAAGAGGAGCTATTGTTTCTTCAGGTACTAATAGTTCTTCCGAGTAAGCTTACAGATTTTTTTGTTGTCTCCCTTACAGAGTAGAGCCAAGAGTCTGAAGTTGCCGACCCACATAACCATCGATGCTGGCAGAACGCAAATTGCCGCAAGTGAGTTTTTTATTTTGAATGCTTTTTTTTTCCCAAGTGGCGACTCCAGCTTACGATGCTACTATTTTCACGCAGACTCGAGAACAGTCCTGACCGTGCTCGGTATGTTTTGATCCATCTCAAAGCTTGCAGATAACTTGATTGTATCTTGTTCTCTCAGGTCCCGACGAACTCGTGGACGAAGTAACCGGCAGCTTAAAGCTCCTCTAACACACGCACACCTCTACGGCCTTGGTAGCTAGCACGCGAAGGTTTTTGTATAACGCCTGGGTTTTGTTCTTCCTTGTTCCAGGAAGATGACGACGACGAAATTCACATAGCAGATTTATTCAAGAGATTTGCAGCGCCTACAGTGTCTTGTAGAGGTAGCTCTCAACGCTCTCGGGCATCCCTTGGCTGTCCATGTAGAGGAGCGAGTATCCCTTGGCAAAGCGAAAGACTCCGGAGGTGCCAGTGACCGAAACTTCGGGTGTTCTGGCGCTGCTCGAGGCTCGGCCTTGGTAGATGAGGTTCCCTTTGATGGTACTTCCATTAAAGGAGCTCGTAAGATAGAAGAGAGTCGACGATCCAGCAGCGTCCGTGATGGAGTATCCTTGGAGCCGGCCTATACACTCGGACGAGTTGCTTCGAGTGCCATGGATCGGGCTATCGATGACACGGACGATCCCCATGCCGGAAGATAGAGGGGATGAAGATGGCGGTGGATTGTTCTCCCAGTTGCGACGAACGAAGAAAGATATCTGCGGAGACAAGCAAGAGAGTTTGAGGAAGCAAGAGTTTTTCTCGACCACCTTTCTTTGAAGTTGGAGACTGTTTGCCGCTGTGGCTGCTACAAGAAGTAGAACGATCATCAGCTTGGAATCCATGGAAAAAACTTTGAAAAACGAGACTTGAGCTTGGCAGGCCTCATTTCTCTTTACTTATATGTAGATCGGCAATGAGTGGGAAGTATTATAACGGGTGTAACGCCGGGAGAAAAGATCTAGCACAAGTGTGAGACCGAAGTGTGACAAATGATCCTACTAACAGCAAAGAAAAGAAACATAGTTAAAGAAAGGAATGTAGCTGATTCTACTGCAATCCTCCCTGGTGTTTTTTACTCTTCCTCTGATGACTTGAGAAACGTAGAGCCAGCGTCGTCTCCCGTACCATCGGCAGCAGTAGCTCCAGACGATCCGGCGACGGCGCTGGTCCCTTTGGAGGCGTCGCCGCTCACGGCGGCTGCGGCAGAGTTCCTCATGAGATCTCCATTGGCAGCGTTGCCAGCGTAGTCTGGAAAAGCTCCTCCCATGCCCGTCATGTTGTTTCCGTTGCTCACGTTTCCAGCGCCACCCAGCTCTAGCTCCGAGTGTGGAGGCTGCAAGAGCATCCCTGCCGATGCCGCCGCGGTGACGAGCCTCTGCTGCTGCTGGAACTGCTGCTGGCGCTGCTGGGCTTGGAGAGCATGGAGCGCAGCCATTTGGATTTGTGTGTAGTTTTGCTGCTGCTGCTGCTGCTGCTGCTGCTGCTGCTGATCCATCATGCCCATTTGCTGCGGGGACTGCTGCATGAACTGAGGAGTTGCTTGGAGCATGGAGGCTTGCGCAACCTGGAGAGAGGGAGTGAAGAGAAGAAATCATATCAGCAAGTTCTACGGGCACAAAAGAAGACTTTTCAGGCAACCACAAGAAAACAATGCCAAAGTTAAATGCAAAACCTTTTCTGGAGTCTGCTTTGATGACATAACAAGGAATGCATAGAAGGAAAAACAATGCAAGTAAGAAAAAGCTCTACGGAAACAAAAGAAGACTTTTCAGACAAACACAAGAAAAGAATGCGAGACGTTTTTCTCTTGAGAAAAGAAAAAGAATGCAAGTGAAAAACACACCTGAGCACCCGGAAGAGGGTTTTGAGGTTGCGCGTCGGCGATGGCAGCCAAGTACATAAGATTTTGTTGCAGCTTGGACTGGTAGCTGAATTTCCAATCCATAGAAAAAACAATCAAGCTTTGGAAGAAAAAAAGGAGACGACGCTTACGCTGCGCATTCATGAAGCTTTCCCAGGTTCTGGTTGTCTAGAATCGCCAGGATAAGTTGCTTGTTCTCGTCCAGGTACTAAACAATGAAAACAAAGTAAGCCTTAATCAATAACCTTAAAGAAATGTAAGAACAAAAGAAAATCTTGGAGCAGCGCTTAGACTCACTGGAACCAAAATTTCGCGCAAAATCGCGAAGATTAGCCCCCAAAGTACACACATACCTTCTGGATGAGCTCAGTCGTGATCATAGTGCCCGTGTAAGGGCCCATTTGCGGCGCCTGCATTGCTGTCCTCGCCGACGCCCCCTGGATCGCCCAGACCTAAAAACCTCTCGCCCTAGCTATGCTACACTCTGCCGCCCAGCGATCGATGCAAATGCCCAGCCTGCGCTGCCGCCAGGGCGCGCCCTTCACATGAGCCTGGGAAACACCGCCATGCCCAGCGCATCCTAGCCGTTGGCGCTTCAACGTCCACGATCGGCCGGATTTAAATGCTAGGGCTTACTGCGCTCTCGGCCGTTGGATTCTCGCGGGCTCTTTGGATTCGAAATCTGGGTCTTGGTGGATGAGCGCGGCGAGAAGGGGGATCCTCGCCGCCGAGAGCTCGATCGTCTTGAGGGGCGCGTTCAGCAGGGAGAATCTCGCTGGCTCTGCGCTCGATCCGGAGGCGTACGCCACGCTCCTGCGGCGATGCGGGGAGCTGGGCGCGCTGGACGAGGGGAAGTGGCTCCACGATCACCTGGCTCGAATCGGGCTGGACAGGAGCACATTCCTCGCCAATCTCCTCGTCCAGATGTATGGCAAGTGCGGCAGCGTGGACGATGCGCGGCGGGCGTTCCGCGCGATCCCGGTGCCCAATCTCTTTTCCTCCAATCTCATGCTCGTCGCCCTCGCCCAGAGCGGACACCTCGATGAGGCGCGGCGGATCTTCGATGAGATGCGCGAGGAGCGCGATCACGTCGCCTGGAACGCGATGATCGCGTTCTACGCCAGGGCTGGGCGGTCCCGCGACGCCGTGGGCGTTCTAAGGCTCATGGAATCGGACGGCCACAAGCCGTCCAGCGTGACATTCGTGGGCATTCTGTCGTGCATCGATTGCCCCGGCCTGGCACGGGAGATGCATTCCAAGGTCGCGGAATGTGGGTTCCAATCGGACGTCCGGATCGCCACCGGAATCCTCGTAATGTACACCAGATGCAGTGAAATTCCGCGGGCCAAGATGGTATTCGATTCCCTGGCGGAAAGGGATGTGGTATCGTGGACCGCGATGCTAGTAGCATATGCCCAGAACGGGCATATTCTCGAGGGAAAGGAGCTCCTGCGAAAGATGCCCGTCTCGAATCTCTTCTCCTGGAACGCCATGATCGACGCGTACGGACGCACCGGGAGCGTGGAAGACGCTGAGCAAACGTACAGGAATATGCCGTCGCGCGACCTTGTTACGGTTAACTCCATGATCGGCGCATATGCCCTGAATGGGAAGCTGTCGCGGGCGATGCTCCTCTTCCGTACAATGGACGCCCAGGGACTTCGGCCAAACCGCGTCACCTTCTGCGCCGTACTGGACGCGTGTCGCAACGTGGCAGAGGCGCGGCTGTGCCACGCTTGCGCCCGTGACTGCGACCTCGCGGGCGACTGTACGGTCGGTAACGCCCTCATCTCCGCGTACGGAAGGTACGGGAGCGTCGGGGACGCACGTCGGGTGTTCGATTCTCTCCCGGAGCGCAATGTGGTGTCATGGACGGCGATGGTGGCGGCAAATGCCCAGAGCGGGCACCGCGGCGAGGCGGCGGCACTGTCGCGGGCGATGGATCTCCACGGCGTGAGCCCTAATGGCGTCACATTCGTCAATCTCCTCACGGCGTGCAGCCAGGGCGGGCTCGTGGACGAGGGCTGCGAGTTCTTCGCGTCAATGTGGCGCGATCGCGGCATTGATCCGGAGGCACAGCACTACCGGTGCCTGGTGGATCTGTTCGGGCGAGTCGGGCAGCTCCCCCGCGCCGAGGAGGTGATGGATCTCATGCCCTGGGAGCCCGACGCCCTCACCTGGATCACATTCCTCAATTCCTGCAAGATCCACGGCGATGTGCGCCGCGCGGCGTCCTGCGCGGCGCGTGCGCTGGAGCTCGGGCATCTGGCGACGCCGGTGCTCGTCAAGGGCGCCTGCGCGGGCGCTGGGCTCTGGAGGAGGGAGACGGAGAATATTCTCAACGACCTAGAGGAATTTTGCTTGTAAGGAGATTTGAACCATGGGCTGCTGACAGGTGGATTCGAACCGAGACGTGTAAAAAGAGGATATTCGCGGGAGACGCTTTGAGTGTGTGTGTTGTGTGGATGGTGAAAGCGGGCTCGTGCTGCGTGTTCGCGTTGTGGCGATTAGGTTTTTCATGGCGCAAGGCGCGTCCGGCGCCCCCGATGCCGGGCCTCTGGCGCCATGCTGCCAGCTGATCACTCAGGTTTGCGCTCGTGATTTCCCTTTTCCTTTTCCAGTGCTCGGCATTGTTCTAACTTGCATTCTCGATTTTTGGCAGTGCTCGCTGGGGAGGGAGGATTCGTCGGCGAGCCTGTCGCGGATGGAGCAGGAAAATCTCAGATTTGGCATCGAGGGATGGCAAACGTTTGCGCGCCCGGAGAAATCCGCCATGGACGCTAGTCGTCAAATTTTCGACTTTAGCAACAGTTTGCAGAGTGCGTGAGATCTCCTTGAATTTCGTGAGAACTGCTGACATCTTTTCTCTCGTTTTCTGTTTGAACAGCTGTGTCGAATGCGATGAAAAGAGTTGCCGAGCGTAACGTTCAGCTTCAATTGGAGGCGGCCGAGTGGAAAAGAAAATATGAGAGTCTTCTACAGGAAAAAGATCTTCCAGGTACTTGTACACTTTAAATTAAATTTCTTGGCTCGTTGCTAATGGAAGTTCTCAGGTGTCGAGAACCGGGAAGTCAAAGGCTGTGAGCTTGAAACACCGCAACATGATGTTTTAGAGGAAGAAAACGGGTCTTGTAAATTTCTTGTTCAACATCCAAGCCACAAGGTACGCAGTTTTTCGGAAAAGAAAAAGTTTTACATTGTTTCGACTCCAGGCTTCCTTCAAATTGCTATGGAGTTATAATGGTGACAGGCATAGAAGGCACAAGCATGACATTGTGTCCTACGATTCTGGGAACATTAGTGCCGTTACCAGTAGCAACAAACAGGTTGATTGCAATTGAGACTATCGTCTGTGGAATCTGATGCCTTGGTTTCTCTACATTGCAGATTATACTTGTTTGGGAATCCACACCGCGAGCGGTCTGTATTTTTACCCGACCAAATTCTTCTGCTGTGCAAGAGCTGTGCAAGAAAATGATCAGGTACCTGGAAAATAAATTTATTTATTTTTGTTCGTGATGTAAAACTAGCCTTCAGGTGGCTGAAGGAGGTGAAAAATATCACTGTGTTCGTTGAGCAGCGCGTGAAGGATGAGCTTGACGAAAGCTCGGACTGCACTTATGTACAAACATGGGATTCTGGTAGGCTGAAAGCTTTGCAGCGAAGCATTTTCTTCACTGTGCCGTCTGCTTTTTGCAGAAGAAGAGTTATTGTTCTTACACACCAAAGTCGACCTTGTTATCACTCTGGGTGGAGATGGCACTGTACTGTGGGTAAGCACAACCAGCGCTTTTTTATTGGCGGACTTATGCTTCTTTTGCAGGCTGCGTCGCTGTTCAAAGGACCCGTCCCTCCCATGGTTTCGTTTTCAATGGGCTCCTTGGGATTCATGACGGCATTCCGTATCCTTCCAAGTTTTATCTTCTTTTTGCTCGACTTAACTAAACTCACAGAAAGCGAGCGCTACAAGGAATGCCTCGAGTACGTGATGAAGGGCCCGGTTTGCATCACGCTGCGGCACCGCATGCAGTGCCAGATTGTAAGGAACGGGGAGAGCTCGGCGTCGGAGATGCACCTGGTTCTCAACGAAGTCTCCATCGACCGGGGCATGTCGTCGTGCCTCACGAACCTCGAGTGCTACTGCGACAACGTCTTCCTCACCTCGGTGCAAGGGGACGGCCTCATCCTCTCCACAACGTCGGGCAGCACGGCGTACTCTCTCGCGGCCGGAGGCTCGATGGTCCATCCTCACGTAAGCTTTGCAAAAACCTCTTTTTTCTTTGTTTTTCTGGATCCAAACGACTTACAGCTCCATGTCTTTCAGGTTCCAGCAATTCTCTTCACGCCGATATGCCCGCATTCGCTGTCCTTCAGGCCTCTCATCCTTCCCGGCTACGTGACGCTCAAAGTCCAGGTCCCGCTCCAAAACGCCTGGGCTTCGTTTGATGGCAAGGACCGAGTGGAGCTCTCCCCGGGCGACCAGCTTATATGCCAAATGGCCCCCTGGCCCGTCCCAACAGCGTCCCTGGAAGAGGCAACGCACCACTTCCTGTGTAGCGTGCGCGAGCGGCTCCACTGGAACCTGAGGAAGTGACGCGTGCCCGATTACGTGGCGTCCAGATGTACACTACAGTCAGCATGTTGACTGGATATTGTTTCGTATCCAATGGGGGTCATTGTGCGTTGACTGATGGTTGACTTGTGACTTGGAAGTGATACGCGTCAGCCATTTTGCCGCCGACGTAGCGTCCAGAGTCCAGATGTACACTACAGTCAGCATGTGTACTTTCATGTTACTGACGTCGTTGACTCATCGAAGCAATCAGCGACCGCGTTGACTGATGGGTTGACTGACTTGGGACTGACCATGAAGGTTCTCGGTTTGACTATGTTCACGAGGAATCTAGCGGCGAGGCAAATGCTTGACCGGTGGCATTTGCTCCATGAGGGACATTGAAGAACACGATTGAATCCTGCCAGAGGGTTGTAAATTCAACCGACTTGAATCAAATTCACACCAATCGGCTGCTCCCCTGTTGCTGCTGGCTGGCATGGCTGCTGCGCTGCTCTCTTCTTCTCTCCATCCACTGTACGCAAGAGACCCGATATAAATGAGGAGCGGCCAAGTCAATGAAGGAGCGACTTATTACCACCAATGTACCACCTTTTTCATTTCACTAGGAACTCGAGAGCATCCCAAACACACCATCCTAATCCCAGCTAGAAAACGAGATTCCTCCCCAATCCTCCTCTCCAGCGAGCGAGAGAGCGAGCGAGCGATCGCCCAAGAAAGAAAAACAAAAGCACCAAACTCTTTCGTGTGTTTTGCCCTGTCTCTCTTCACCGAAAGTGGAGGTTGGTGTTGCCATTGAATGCCCCTTTAACTGCACTACTGATCCGGCCTCGCTTTGCCTTAAATGCGTCGCGCCATCGCCATCGCCATCGCCATCGCCACCCACGCCTCTCTCCTCCCTCACTCCCAAGAACCCTAAAAAATCTCATCCAAGAACAAGAAGTTCGTGGCTTTTGTCGAACAGAGTATCACAGGAGCTCGCGAAACAATCCCAACGATGGCCGACGAGAGACCCAGCGCCGCTGCCACTGCTAGCGCCTCCTCAGGAATCGGAATTGGCGATGGAGGCGGGAGGCTGCTGCGGAGGAGCAGCGGGTCCAGAGGATCACGGCGGCTGCCGCTCCCGGATTTCCTCCAGAGCGTCAACCTCAAGTACGTCAAGCTCGGCTACCACTACCTGGTGACGCATCTCATCACGCTCACGCTCGTCCCGCTGATGCTCGGGGTAGCGATCGAGGTCGGCCGCCTGGGCCCCGAGGACATCCACCAGCTCTGGATCCACCTCAAATTCAACCTCGTCAGCGTCATGACGTGCTCCGCGCTGCTCGTCTTCGCCGCCACCGTCTACTTCATGTCCCGCCCGCGCAGCGTCTTCCTCGTCGACTACGCGTGCCACAAGCCATCGCCCAACATCCGCGTCCCCTTCGCCTCCTTCATGGAGCACTCCAAGCTGTCGGGGAGCTTCGACGACAAGAGCCTCGAGTTCCAGCGCCGGATCCTGGAGCGCTCCGGGCTGGGCGAGCAGACCGCGCTCCCGCCCGCGATGCACTACCTCCCGCCGCGACCATCCATGGATGCGGCGCGGCAGGAGGCCGAGACCGTCATGTTTAGCGCGCTGGACGAGCTCTTCCACAAGACGGGCGTCAAGCCCAAGGACGTCGGGATCCTGGTCGTCAACTGCAGCCTCTTCAACCCCACGCCATCGCTCTCGGCGATGATCGTCAACAAGTACAAGATGCGCGGCAACATCCGCTCCTACAACCTGGGAGGGATGGGCTGCAGCGCGGGAGTGATCGCCATCGACCTCGCCAAGGACATGCTCCAGGTCCACGGCAACGACTACGCCATCGTGGTGAGCACCGAGAACATCACCCAGAACTGGTACTTCGGCAACCGCCGCTCGATGCTCATCCCGAATTGCCTCTTCCGCGTCGGCGGCGCCGCGATGCTGCTCAGCAACCGACGATCCGACCGCCGCCGCGCCAAGTACGAGCTCCTCCACACCGTGCGGACGCACAAGGGCGCCGACGACAAGTCCTTCCGCTGCGTCTACCAGGAGGAGGACGAGAACGCCAAGATGGGCGTGTCGCTCTCCAAAGATCTCATGGCCATCGCCGGGCAGGCGCTCAAGACCAACATCACGACCATGGGGCCGCTGGTGCTGCCACTGTCCGAGCAGATCATCTTCTTCAGCTTCCTGGTGGCGCGCAAGGTGTTCAAGCGCGCGGTGAAGCCATACATCCCGGACTTCCGGCTGGCGTTCCACCACTTTTGCATCCACGCGGGCGGCCGCGCGGTGATCGACGAGCTGGAGAAGAACTTGCAGCTCACCGCGGAGCACGTCGAGGCGTCGCGGATGACGCTGTACCGATTCGGGAACACGTCCAGCTCCTCGATCTGGTACGAGCTCGCGTACATCGAGGCCAAGGGGAGGATGAGGAAGGGGAACCGCGTGTGGCAGATCGCGTTTGGGAGCGGGTTCAAGTGTAACAGCGCCGTGTGGCGGGCGCTGCGGACGATCAAGGCGAGCGAGAAGGGGCCCTGGGCGGATTGCATCGACCAGTTCCCGGTGGCGATTCCAGAGGTTTACGATTTCTCTTGATTCGCAGAATTGGGCGGGTCTATAGAGGAGGAAACGAGGAAGAACGAAGAAGAAGGGGGGCAGGGGTTTGTAGAGATTTGGGGCGTCACAGGACAATGCTGGCTGGGCTGTGGCGATTCTTCTTTCTTCTTCCTCGGTGATGGGTTTGGTTGCCTCACACAATAATGTGCAAAGGATTCTTTTATGTCTCTTGATGTTAGCGAAGAACCCTAAAAGGATGTTAAACGAAGAACCCTAAAACAGGGTTTAGGGCTTCTGCCACACGATCGGCCGGTCTCCGCCATGAATCTTCACTCCCTGGCGCGTCCTGCTGCGGGCCGCATCACAGGCAAGAATGCGCGCTCCACGAGATCCAGTGTCGCCAGTGTGGCTCGTGTAGCTCCTCCGCGTCGCCAAACGCGGCCGATAATCTCGTGCTCCAGCTCGCAGCGGGCGCATTTCCATGTCTTCTGGCCGGCGAGGATCAAATTCCAGCTCCCGTTCGTCACAGATCGCGTGTCTCCGGATCCCGCGAAGCAAAGCATCGTCATGCACGGGGTCTCGGACAGGAAAAATGCCCGCGATGGAGATTCTTGGCTTGGAGATGGAGAGGGAGATCTGGTGGTAGTGCTCCTGGGATGGCTGGGTGCTCAACACAAGCACTTGAAGAAATATGCCGAGTGGTATAACTCGAGAGGGATCAGTGCTATGACTTTCGTGATGCCAATGCCGGATTTGCTGAGCCTCGGCGTCATTGGGAAGGCCGACAGGCATGTCGATTTGCTCTACGCGGAAATCAAGCAGTGGCTAGCGAGCGGTGGAAGAAAGGAAAAATCGGTGCTGTTCCACACCTTTAGCAACACCGGCTGGTTCTTGTAAGTTCCCAACAGAGTAAGTTTTCTCTAGCAGTCAGGTTTTTATTTTTTTATTTTTTTTTAATGGTTTTTCTAGAGCTTAGTAAAGTGGTCTTCTTATTTTTTTCCTAGTTGTCAAAGCAATGGTGTTGATTTGATTCCTTCTTCACAGCTATGGAGCTCTACTCGAGAAACTCCAGCAGCAAGGGCAGCAGCACCTCACGAGCAGAATAAAAGGATGCGTTGTAGATTCGGGGCCTGCTGCCGAGCTCAGTCCCCAGGTAAGCCGACGAAGTTTTACGTGATCCTGGTCGTGTTCTTACATCGAGCTGATACGTTTTGGCAAGGTCTGGGCCTCGGGGTTCGCAACAGCATTTCTCAAGAAGCAAAGCTTCTCGACGCAGTCGCTGGCGGGACTGACCGACGCCGAGCGAGCAATCCTTGCGCAGCCGAGCGCGTCCGAGACTCTGCTCCTGGCAGTCCTGGAGAAGTTCTTCGCGGTTCTACTCGCGGTTCCCGCTGTCAAACTGTAAGAGGTGCTCTTTCCTCGCTAGATCTTTTCCTGCGGCGCTAGTTTCTAACATCTCGGCTCTCCTTTTCTGCTGTGGAAACCAGGAGACTTGCAAGAATCATCTCCATTTTGTCGAGCAAGCAGCCGCGATGCCCGCAGCTCTACATCTACAGCAGCGCCGACCGAGTCATCCCAGCGAGCTACGTCGAAGAGTTCATGGATTTGCAGAAAAAGAGCGGCTACAAGGTCTCGTGCTTCGACATGCGGATCTCTCCTCACGTAGATCATTTGCGGAGCTTTCCGGCGCTCTACCACGAGCAGCTCGAGAAATTTTTCCAGGAGATCCTCCCCGAGAAAACTCTAGCCCATGAAGCATGAGCGAGTGAATAAATGCATATTTTTTACTTTTAGGGACAATCAGTTCTAGGAATATGCTGCGCCAGCCAGCCCTATCCCACGAGCCAAGGACTGAAATCGTGCCACTCCTCGGGTATATAAGTCGAGCTAAGATGGAGGTTTGTTTTATCTTTGCGCTTGGGGCAATGACACAGTTTATGAGGTTTTACCGAGACGCGTCAATTGCTGGTTGAAAACTATTTCCAAACCCCCTCTTCGTGTCTCCTTCGGGAGGCCGTCGAGAATTTCTGGAAGGCCCGCCCTAGGCTCGGGCCTACAAATCTTAAATTTAAGTTGAATAAGATTTTCTTATAAAGTAACATACACATGGAAAAACGCTTAAAATTGTTTGACTAAGCGTGGCTGGGCATTTTTTTCTTTTCGGTGTGTCGATCATCCATAGCAAGCTCTCTCCACAAAGCGTTTCTTACTATCAATGGTGACTACCATTGTGCAGCAGATAACTGAGACCACCACCCCAATTGCAAAGCTCACCGCAAGAACCGCTCCAAATCCACCATAGCCATGGTCAGCACGATTTGTCGCTGTTGGTGGCGATGTGATGCACGACGCTAGAGGGAAGCCACAAAGACCGGCGTTTCCTGCGTAGCTACTGGCATCAAGTGTCGCAAGCTGGCCACCCTGTGGAATCGGACCGGACAAGTTGTTGTGAGACACATTCAACCCTGTCAGGGACTGGAGCGAGGAAAACGAGCCTGGAATGCTTCCTTGGAGACCATTGAATGACAAATCCATCCCTATGATGTTCTTGAGATCCCCGAGCTCCACTGGGATTGTTCCCGAGAGGAAGTTGTGCGCAAGGCTGATGTAAGAGGCGTCCTGCATGCTCCCAAGCTCGCGAGGGATGCCTCCCACCAATTTGTTGAATGAAACATCGATGAAGGAAGGGCTGGAAGCGGAGAAACCATAAAAGCTTGCTGGAAGGAAACTTATGGAGCATTTGCAGCCACCACTCTTGGCTGTGAGTCGACTCTCCATTTCTTCCAAAGAGATTCCTTGTAGCATGAAAATGCTGTCCATGCACCCACATGTCTTGATCCCTGAGGCTATCTTCAAGCTCGTCCCCGCAACGTTGGGTTTGGCAAGTTTGCTGCCTTGGAAACCATTCAAAGAGGCTGGAATCCTCCCGCTCAAGCTGTTTCCGCGGAGATTTATTGTCTGGACGGTCATGTTGCTGGGCAGCTTGCCCTGCAGGCTGTTGTTGCTCAACTGAAGCACTAGCATCTCCTTTGCATGCTCCAATGAATCAGGAAACTCTCCACTCAATCTGTTATTACTCAAACTTAACCATTGGAGGCTCTTTGTGTTGGATAACAGCTCAGGTGGAATGTTTCCACTGAGATTGTTGAAAGTGAGGATGATCTTGGTGAGGTTGCTGCATGAGGCCAAGTTTGGGGGAAGTTGCCCTTCGAGGTTGTTTACCCACGCGAGGAAATGCTCGAGCTTGGGAACTTGTTTGCAGATAGTGCTTGGAATCTCTCCTGCTAACAAGTTGAAGCTCAAATCCAACATCTTAAGGCTGGAGCAATTCAAGACACTGTCCAATACCCTTCCGGTGAGCTTGTTGTTGACCAGGATCAGACTCTCCAGCCTCGAGGAGTTGAGCGATGGACATAAGTTTTCCCTGGTTGTATTGAAACTGTTTGAGCTGAGATTAAGATGCTTGAGGTTCTCATGAATTGCGGGAACTGGACCTGTGAAGTTATTGAAGCTAGCATCGAGAAATTCCAGCGATGGCAAGGAGTGAATAGAGGGAAATGACGTGCCATGGAAGCTGTTGTAGGCCAGAGAGATTTGTTGCAGATTAGTACAATTTTTAAGAAGATCCACTGGAAGTTCTCCGGTGAGATGATTGTGGGAGAGGTCTAGATATCTCAACCTCTTGCACTGTGAAGACAGGAAGAGGGGAACCTCACCACTAAATAAGTTATGTGAAACATCTAATACCTCCAAAGCATTGCCTATTGGCACTTCTATCTTACCATCAATCTGATTGTTTGAAAGATTGAGAACCTTTAGACCTTGGCAGCCGAGCATAGCATCAAAACTGCTCGTGAAGGTCATGTTTTGGTTACTTGACAGCTTGATCATCTCAAGTGAGCAGGCATGTTCAGAGGAATTCATGGCATCAGTGAAGTTGCTTCCCAAGACAGATAGCTCCAGTAAGAAAGGTAGAGCATTGATTGTGGAAACCAAGAGCGAGCCCGGTAACGTTAAATGCTCAAGCTCAAGAACGGAAACTCGGCCTTTTGTCGTGCAGGCTACGCCATTCCAGTGCTGGCAGAAGTTATCACTTATATTCCAGCTGGATAAAGTTTTAGATGGATCTTCCACGGAGTTTTTGAAGCTCAAAAGCACAGATGAGTCCTCTCTTGCATTTGAGAATGAGAAGATGAAGAAAGAAATAAGAAAAACAATCACTGTGCTTGAACTCATGAAGCAAAGTATAGACACTCGAGTTGCTTGTGTTTCTGCACCCCTAAACCCTGGGTGGTAGTAGTCAGTAGCCCCTTCCCCCGATCACCTGCACCCCCCCTACTTCCTTTGCAATTGGCAATGCCAATGTAGCATATGTGCACTTGGAGTCCCTAGAAAAAATTAAATGTGGTCAGTGAAGTTTTAAGCAATATTCTCTTTCTGAAGAGGCCAAAAGTCTTTGCTTTTAATTAACTTTTAGAGCCTTGACTTTTTGTTAGAAAAAATTGTGTTAAACTTTTCTTTCTTTAAAGTAAGAGGTTTATCTTTTACTTTTATTATAAATTCCATTGTTTTGTCTTTAATTTTTTTTTCTCCTTTTTGTTATGACACTTCAAAACTTTTTTATTCAGATATATTTTGAGCATGGTGTGTTACTGGCCACGACTGTCATGTGGCATATGCCCAGACCATTTTATGGGTTACATGGGGAATATTGCTTCTTGAGAGCAATCATAAGATCTGGTCCAACTCAAGCACTATACAATTTTCAATTAGTAACAAGAAGAAAGAAAGATGCAAACCTAGAAAACTCTTCTATAGTCCAGTATGAAATGTTCCTAGGCATTTCAATGCTGTAAGAGTATGTCTTTGTAGAAGTACAAGCAAAATCAATCACAATGAGCTAGAAGGGATTGCCCAAATTCCATAACAATTCTTGTGCAAGGGGTTTATAAATGAAGGTTTATATAAACTATAGAGTTGATATAAAATGACAAACAGTAGAATCATGAAAAATGCATTCATGCGCCAAGAATTTTGAAAGAAGCCCATGATTTGTTCGCTCAGTGTCGGTCAGTCCGGTTCGGACTGTCATCAGCTGCTTGCTTTATTGCAAGTCTCCTGGTTTCCACATAACAGCAGAAAAAAAGAGCGGCTACAAAGGTCTCGTGACCTTGACTTCTAGGAATATGCTGCGCCAGCCAGCCCCATTTCACGAGCCAAGGACTGAAATCGTGCCACTCCGCGGGTATATAAACCAAGCTAGGATGGAGGTTTGTTTTATCTTTGCGCTTGGGGCAATGACGCAGTTTATGAGGTTTTACCGAGACGCGTCAATTGCTGGTTGAAAACTATTTCCAAACCCCCTCTTCGTGTCTCCTTAGGGAGGCCGTCGAGAATTTCTGGAAGGCCCGCCCTAGGCTCGGGCCTACAAATCTCAAATCTAAGTTGAATAAGTTCTCAAATTTTATTTGAGAATGGAATATTACCACGGCACCACCTTATCTGTCTCAAGGACTCCCAGGACACCAAGGCACACCTCTGCCATGGCCTTCTTTTTCCAAGAGAATGCATTGAGCATGTTTTTGAGCCTTGCGCCAATCGATGTGAGGAACAGGGAATGAAACCACACTTATCCAATACCTACTTAAAGAAGCAGGAAGAACGGGCGGAAACACAAAACACCATTATGTGAGTCGAGGCGACCATGATCAATGAAAAAATGGAATTTCAAATCTGGCATCTATCTGCGCTTGTTCCGGGCTGACAAAAATAAGTTGCGTGCCAAACCCAAATATTCGGCGCCTACCAAATCGCTTGCTGGACGGAAACCTCATTCGATCTATCAAACCAGCCAAAATAGGACAAATGGAAATCCTCTTTTGCATTTGAGAACAAGAAGATGGAGAAAAAATAAGAAGATCAATCACTATGCCTTAACTCATGATGCAAAGTATAAACACTTGAGTTGCTTGTGTTCTCTTCAGTGTGGTTAATGTTTTGGCATTTGGCATGGTATTTAGCAATTAGCAGCAAAGTATTCCATGTTCTATCTAAATGCACATTTACAAAAGTACAAGCAAAAACAATCACAATGATAGCTAGAAGAGAATTTCTTTGTGGAAGGCCTTTATATAATCCAAGAAATGAAAGTTGACGAAAATCAGTTGACAAATGTAATATATCTTTAGTTGAGGATAAATCTAAACACAATGGACTAACTATAAAACTCCATATGTTTTGTTGCTTCAGAAGCATCAAGCAAAGAACACGATGAAGGTTCAGAGAACTCCAAGTAGACCCGGCTGGGCGCACATGAGCTTGGTGAGCATCTTCAGTCCACCCTCCCGGAGCAACACGTAGAGACATGCCACGGGATCAAAGCTCTCCGGAATGAACTTGAACACCCAGATGAAATCCTGGATCAGAACCACGCCGATCGCAAAGCTTCTGAGCTGAAAACCTGGTCCATAATCGTACATGAGTGCCCCGACGCATGCAGTGTTCTCAGAGCCGGCTCTCATCACCCATAACAACTTGGCTTCTTGGGAACAAAAGCGGAAGACTTCGGAATCGTTGTCACATGGTTCGTCCGGCCTCTTAACATCCACCTTGTCGAATGTCACAGCAGTGCCAAGACGTTGCTTCATTTTCTCCACCATGGCTTCGTATGCATCGTAAGCATCATCTGAATTATCAAAGGTTTGGTCCACTCCATCAATCAGGGGCAATAACAAAGGCTTGTAGATGTGCTTGGGAACCGTAACTCCCTTGAACATTTGTCTAATCACGAGCCCAGTGATCTTAGATTGCCTGTCCTCCTTGCGATCAAGATCAAGCGCACGTACGCATTGTTTCCCAGGCGACACTGCCAAAGGGACAAGTAAGATACTAGGCAGTTATTAGTGGAATCATAGAAGCTACTTACATTGATTGAGCAGCTTGTGAGCTATCAGCGGCTTGGCGATGGAGCTCGAAAGAGGGCGTCCAAGTACCTTGCGCACTTCCTCTGGCTCGTCAAGGGGGCGAGCAATGTCCCTGCCAAAACGGACACCGACACAATGCAGCACCTCCACAATTCTTTGCTTTTCTTCGGGATCCGAGCCCGCGAACACGTGGTTCACCACCTCCAGTGTGCTGCGGTCTTCTAAACGGGCAGTCCCCCCATGGCAAGAAGCCCTAAACCCTATCTCAAGAAGAAAGAAGAATTGCCACCCTCCCCTTCTTCTTCGTGCTTCCTCGTTTCCTCCTCGATCGAGATTCCTCTCTCGCCCTGGAGAAATCTGGGCGCGGTTCTACCATAGTGTAAGAGTTTCTAGCGTCTTTTTGCTTTGGAAGCGAGGATTTTCGAGCAAGCAGCCGCTCTACATCTACAGCATGAGTCATTCCACCAAAGCTTTGCAAAAAAAGAGCGGCTACAAGGTCTCGTGTTTGAGTGATTTTTTCTGAATATAAAGCTGACTTTTGAGGTTCGCGCCGTCGAGAACTTCTGGAAGCAAAATCTTAAACCTATGTTAGTATGTTGATGCGGAAATACTTGGCGAGCTTGAAAAGCAGGGAGTTACCACAATTTAGACAATTCAGATTAGCGGTTCTCATCTTCGTCTCCTTCTTCCAGGACAAAATCGTCAGTTCTTGAGTTCGTGGAGGTTTGTCTAGAATTCTACAATTTTGATATGTTGAATCGCTCACGATAGTTCTCAGGTTACTGGCTTAGAAAGCTTGAATTTATGGAAGGTTCATCTTAAATTCTTTACAAACGAAGTTTTGCAAAATTTTATATGAGTTTTATTTACCTAGTAGAATATACAATAGCACCACTGCCGGAACGGAATATGCTAGCATGTCTCGCTTCACGACCGTATCGCCAGTAGTACGTATTTAAGCATCCATCATTCCATGTTTCTGGCGAGGTGGGATGGATCGTTTGCTGGGGAATGCCGGTGTTTTTCGCGGCGTCTCTGCGATGGCGATGGCGGCGACCACCGCGGCAGCCAAAGGCGCTGGCTTTGTCAAGGCGCCAGGGGTGCGCAAGGAGGAGCTCAGTCCGAGAATCAAGATCAAGCGCAGCGGCTCGCGAGCTCTAGTTCCTCCATCCGCGCTCGCCGATCCGATCGACTTCCCTTGTCTCTATCTCTTTCTTCTTTCTTTCTTCCTCCTCCGCTAATCCTTTGCTCGATCTGTGCGCGCAGTTGGCGACGACGACGACGACGACGGGAGCGGCGGTTGGGTGAGCTGGATGGTGATCGATCTCACCGGCGAGCTGCGCCCCCGCAAGAATCTGTTCGTGCGGCAGTACTTCCGCGAGGCAGAGGCCGTGCAAATCCGCGCCGTCGCGGGCGGGTTCGAGAAGGAGGAGCTCGAGGTCGTGGTGCAGCACGGCTTTATCAGCGTCCGAGCTCGCTACAGCGCCGCGGTCCCCCGAGCGCTCGAGCTCCCCGGCTCGGCTCTCAACTGGCTCTTCGAGCTCCGCTTTGCTCTCCCGCGCAATGCATGCACCGAGGGCGTCACCGCGCAGGCCGGGAAGGGAATTCTACGCATCATCGTGCCCAAGTCGAGCACCGTCGGGCACAAGCGATGCCAGGAAGGAGAAGGCGGTCTCGGCTTCGATCGCCCACTTCTCGTCGCAGTGACCGATCTGTTCGTGCCGGAGTGATAGCTTTGATAGGGAGAGCAGTCATTGTATCAGTTAGTTTCCTCGTTTTGTGTGTCCACTCCTCAAGCGAAGGTAACGGTTCCCTAAAACCCTAGAAGTGAAATTAGGGTTCTAGCTCATGGCAGCGCCAGCCGTGCCGCCGCATTCTCGATGCTTTGCAAACCAATGCCGTCTCCGGATCGGCGAGGCGAGCACTGCCGCTCGGATCTCCTTTGCGAGAGCGCTGAACGAAGCGGCTTTACAGCAGCAGCAGCTTTCATCGGGGTAAATCCTCTTAGTCTTTCTTTCGTTCTAGAAGAAGAATTTGCTCTGGCAGGAGGTTTTGGCTAGACGATGCTGTGGTGGGAGTCCTGGGAGGGGGGCAATTGGGCCGAATGCTGTGCGAAGCTGGCTCGGCGATGGGTGTCAAAGTCGCGGTTCTGGACCCTTCGGCGATTTGTCCTGCCAGTGCTCTTGCTCATCGTCATGTTGTTGCGGAGTTTGACGATAGATATGCTGTTTTGGAGTTCGCCAAAGCGTATACCAGCTTTTCTTGTTCTTTCGTTGCTAAACTTCGTTTCGTCATTTCAGGTGTGAAGTCGTGACTATGGAGATAGAGCATGTTGATGCGGGAACACTTGACGAGCTTGAAAAGCAGGGAGTTCGCGTGGAACCGAGCTCGAGTACTATTAAGACGATTCAGGTTAGCAGTTTCCGAGCAAATGTAGGTAATCGTTGTTTCCTTCTTGCAGGACAAGTATCGCCAGAAGCTGCATTTTATAAAGTATGGTGTTCCAGTTCCTGAGTTCGTGGAGGTTTGTCTAGAGCTCTACAGTTTTGAAATGTTTGATCGACATTAGTTCACAGGTTACTGGCTTAGAAAGCTTGGAGGATGCAGCTTCTGTTCTGGGATACCCGTTCATGCTAAAATGCCGCCGGTTTGCTTACGATGGCCGCGGGAACATCGCAGTGAGAAGCAGAAGTGACTTGCTTCCGTCTGTGAAAGGTAAGATAGCCCTTCCGTGTTCACTGCTCGCTAAGTGGTTCTTCTCTTGTCACCGCAGCATTGGGAGGTTTTGAGCAAGGTCTGTTTGCGGAGAAGTGGGTGTCTTTTGAGAAGGTTTGTAGTTTTTCTGCGTTTGCCTGATCCATTCTTTTAGGAACTAGCAGTGATGGTTGCCCGTGGCATAGATGGAACAACACGGTGCTATCAACTGGTGGAGACTACTCAAAGGCAAGGCTAGCTTACTCGTTTTCCTTTGTATTCAGAACTTCTCTGATTCGTCCAGGAGGAGCATCTGCCATACAGTGCTATCACCGGCCCTGATTCCGAAAGCTGCCGAGAAGACAGCACTGGACCTAGCAGCAAAAGCTGTCGCTTCATTTGGTGGCGCTGGAGTTTTTTTGCGTCGAGCAGTTTTTGGCTTCTGATAATCTGGTATACATTTTTTGCCTCTTGATTGTTTCTAACTTTTCTTGTAGATTTTGCTGAATGAGGTTGCACCACGACCGCATAACAGTGGCCATCTTACTATCGAAGCATGCTACGTTTCGCAGTTTGAACAGCACCTTCGTGCTGTCCTAGGCTTGCCACTCGGTGACACTTCCATGAAAGTTTCAGCAGCAGGAATGTATAACATTTTGGCTGAAGAGGTAACGTTCTTATTTCTTCGTGTTGTAGCTCATTGTTTGCGAGCATTCAGGGTGAGCTCGGTGCATCTATCGCACAAAAGATAATGAACAAGGCATTTAGCATTCCAGGTGCTAGTGTACATTGGTACCACAAGCGAGGTTTGCTATCATTATTGAGTAGTGCGACTTAGGCTTCACACTGAGCGTAGAGTTTCGGAGACAACGAAAAATGGGTCATGTCACAGTTGTGGGGCCATCGATGGCCACCGTGAAACAAAGAATGCGTCAAATCACGGATGGTTCAGAAGCTGAATGCAAACATCCGACAGGTAACATCGGTTTTTTGTTTTCGTTTCCCTGTTTCACTTAATATATAGTTTTCTCAAAGCTAGAAAAACCGGCAGTGGGAATTATCATGGGTTCGGATTCAGATCTTTCTACCATGAGACACGCCGGAAAACTTCTTGATCTTTTTGGTGTAAAGTACCAGGTCTGTGAATTAGTATGCCGTTTTTCTAGCTAAGTCGTTTGTGCGTAGATGACGATTGTCTCGGCTCACAGGACCGCGGAACGAATGTATAGCTACGCATCGAATGCTCACCTTGACAATCTCAATGTGATTATCGCTGGAGCTGGTGGTGCTGCGCACCTTCCCGGTTAGTCAATTCTTTTTGTAGAATTTTTTCTTCTGTTTTCTCTCTCGACTTTTCGAGGTTTGGTTCAGGAATGGTTGGCAGCATTACGCCTCTCCCAGCTATCGGTGTTCCGGTCGATGTCACAGCATTAAGAGGACTGGATTCCTTCTTGTCGATTGCTCAGGTAAACCATTTGCCTTTCGCAGTTAGAAAGAGAAGGCAATTCTTTTCACGGCAGATGCCAACGGGAATTCCTGTTGCTACTGTAGCCGTCGATGATGCAGAGAACGCAGGACTTCTGGCCGTGAGGATACTGGCTACTTCCGACGAACACCTCCAATCGAAGTACGTCGAGGTGTTTCCGTTCTCTTGGTTTTTCCAAACGTTGTTTTTGTACAGGGTTATCGCACACCAAGGAGAAGAGAGGAGATCGCAGTGTCTGGAAAAGCTGGAAGCGTTTGTTGGCAGCGACATCACAAAGCAGTACAATGCAAAGGAATCTGGTACTGTGATTAATTCTACGATTGACTACCGAGCGAATGTAACTCCGCAGCTGCTCCTCCTGTCGTGGGAATCTTGACGACTTGCGCGGGGACTCCCGAGAAGGCTGCTGCCGCAGCGCTGGAATCGTTTGGTGTGCCTTGTGAGGTATTAAATATCGTTTTGTTATATATGATGGAAGCATTAACTCTATTCTTGTGCGTGGTTAGATCGTAGCAGTATCCAGCAACTATGTGAGAGATGCTCACGCGAAAGGTCTCAAAGTTCTCGTTGTCGTATCGATCGGCTACTCCGAGTTACCTGGTCAGTCCCTGGTGATCTTCTACTCGTATGCTTATATTTTCGTTGTTTTCGCAGGCATTGTTGCCGGTGCCACGCCACTTCCAGTGATCGGGGTTCCGACCAGCAAAGGCTCATCGAAGCATGGAATCGAACTTCCAATCGCTGTGCAAGTAAGTTGCCAGTTCAGCTGAAAGAATCAATGCGCTCTCGACCAACTGTCACTTTGTGTGATCGTAGCCAGAGCCGGTTGCGTGGGTTGCAGTGGACAATGGAGCAAACGCAGGGATTTTAGCTGCGAGGTTCTTGCAAGTTTGGGACCCGAGAATGCTTGACAAGTGAGTTTGCAATGGTTTCACCCATTAAAACGATCTCGTTTCTTCTCTTCCAGGATGATATCCTACAAAGAGGAGCTAGAAAGGAAGGTGATCGAGAAGGCAGAGAGATTGGAAGCCATGGGCTGGGAAAGCTATTTGCGAGAGAAAGCCACAACATAGTCTTTAAAGTTTAAAGAGCTTTGTGTAAAAGAATTAACTTAAAACCCAAGTCTAGGGTTCTTGGGAGGGAGACGATGGTGAGCAGAGTCTCTGCTGCGATTGGAGCTGAAATCTTGTTGTTTCATTGTAGTCGATCACATTGCACACCAATCTGGGAGATATCAAGTGCGAGATCTTCTGCGACGAGGTCCCAAAGACAGCCGAGGTAAAATCTTAGAAGAGAGAGCGCGAGAGAGACTGAAAGATTTTCATGTTGGAGATGTAGAATTTCCTGGCGCTGTGCGCGAGCGGCTACTACGACGGCACAATCTTCCACCGCAACATCAAAGGATTCATGATCCAAGGAGGCGATCCCACTGGAACTGGGCGCGGAGGTACCAGCATTTGGGGTCGCAAGTTTAACGATGAGATTCGCGAGTCTCTCAAGGTAGAAAATTTTCTTCTTTCTTTCTTTCTTCTTCTCCTTGGATGATAAGATTGAGCTGAGCGATTGTTCTTACTCTCTTTCTTGTATCAGCACAACGCGAGAGGAATCCTTGCCATGGCCAACAGCGGACCAAACACGAATGGGAGCCAGTTCTTCGTCACGTATGCCAAGCAGCCCCACTTAAACGGCCTCTACACCGTCTTTGGCAAAGTCATCCATGGCTTCGAAGTTCTCGACCTCATGGAGAAGGTTAACACACTTTTCTTGCTTTCGATCGATAGTGGTCTTACAGTTTCTTCGCTACAGACACAAACGGGTGCTGGAGATCGTCCCTTGGCGGAGATCAGGCTAAACAGAGTCACCATGCACTCGAATCCTCTCGCCGGATGATCCAACTTCTCCCAAACGCTTACGAGAAAACTCCAGGCTTTCCAGTTCTCGATGTAAGAAAGAACATGAGCTCGATCTAAAACTCTGATCTCTCTTTCTTCGTGTCTGGCAGCTTGTCTAGAAGATCATCTTACTCGATATCACTGAGCAAATCAAAAACTTTGGTATTCAAGCTCCAAAAAGATGAAACAGGGAATAGTAGTAGTGCTACTCAGTACACCGGGGCCTTCTCGACGTCCTCGATCACCAACTTGGTAGGCTTGGACAGGTAGTCCGTGAACTCCTGGAACGGCGACTTGGTAAACCGGGTCTCCTTCCACAGATCCGGGGTGAGGAACCCATACGTCTTCAACAGACAGTCGTACGTAGCCTGCGAAAGACCAAGAAAAACTCGTCGAGAATGAAAGAACGATCAGACCAATCCTCACCTTGACGAAGTTGCCGAGTGTCTTGGTCGATCCGCGCGACGAGGTGAAAACATCCTCGATCCCGGCAAACTGGAGCACCTTCTTGGGGACGCGAGCGGCAACGATCCCAGCTCCTCGGGGCGCTGGCACCATCCGGACAGTCACCGAGCCGCATTTCCCAGTGACCTTGCACGGGACGGTGTGTGGCTTGCCGATCTTGTTTCCCCAGTAGCCTCGCCTCACTGGGATCACCGCGAGCTTGGCGAGGATGATCGCGCCTCGGATCGCGGTCGCCACCTCCTTGCTGCACTTGACGCCCAGACCAACGTGGCCATTGTTGTCTCCCACCACCACGAAGGCCTTGAATCGCGTCCTCTGCCCGGCGCGCGTCTGCTTTTGCACTGGCATGATCTTCATCACCTCGTCCTTGAGCGCGCTACCGAGGAAGAACTCGACGATCTGGTGCTCCTTGATGGGGAGGGAGAAGAGATAGATCTGCTCGAGGCTCCTGATCTTACCGTCCTTGACGAGGCGGCCGAGCTTGGTCACCGGCACCCATTTCTCCTCCTCGTCCGCGCGCCTCGAGCGCCGGCCGCGGCCGCGATCGCCACGGCCGCGATCCCTGCCGCGACCGCCGAAGCCCCGGCCAAATCCACCGCGCTCGCGCTGCTCGCCTCCTCCTCCTCCTCCCCTCTCCGCCATTTTGCGGCCGCCCTCCAAGAACCCTAAAGATCGTAAAACCCTAATGCCTTCACTGGAGCTCTAGCCGTCGGATCTAAAACCCCTGCGGCCGTTGGATAGGGTGGATTCCGACCGTAAGATCGTTCCACGTGTCTGCTTTTGAGCCGGTGGATGACGGAGGATCTGAGGGTTGTGAGCAAGGAATGCTCGATTCAAAGGCGCTTGGCTCGAAGACGAGCCATTTCCTCTCGTGGCTGAGGACGCAAGGCGCCCTAAGCAATGCGCAGCAATCGGCGCTCTCGATTGGCGCTTGTTCTTCCGGGCGGTGAGAGCATCGCGATCTTTCACTCGTTTTTCTTTGCCCCATTTGATAGCAAGATCAATGCTTTGCAGTGGAATGTTTGCGTCTCGTCCAATTCGAGCTGGAGAGCGCATGCTGGAAGTTCCACCTAGTCTTGTAAGATGCTCGCTTGTTCTACACATGTGCATTGCTTACCTCCTTTGGCAGATGATCACTTCTCGAAGCCTGCAACACGAAGTCGCGAGATTCTTGCCTGCGCAGGCCACAGAATGGTCGCGGCTGGCTCTTTTCATCCTCGCCCAGTGGAACAAAGGCCAGGTACTAGTGTTCTTCATTCATCGCAAAGTCGAGAGCTAAGAAACTATCCTAGAACTCAGCCTGGGATCCTTACATGGGAATTCTTCCCTCGCTGGTTGAACTAAACAACACAGTTAAGTCTACCATTTTCTTCTTCCTCGTGTTCTTAGTTTTGTAGCGCTCCAGGTGTTTTGGAAGCAGGAAGAGCTTCAATGTGTGAGGCACAGTCCGGTTTATTTCAAGACTACGCAACGCGAGAGGTGGCTGGATATGGAATTTTCGGACGTCCAGAGTGTTTGTATCACAAATGGATCATCTTCTTTCGGTGCTAACTCAAATTCGTGGATTTTTATGTTTTTTCTCGCAGGCAATCTCTCGTTGTCGCCATATCTTTGGAGAAACTGCGTCTTACGATGCCTTCAAGCACGCATACTCGATAGGTACGTAAATTTTTTTCTTCTTGATTTCTCGAGCAAGTTTTTTACAGTGGCGACGCGCTCTTGGCGAGTGACGGACATCTGCGAGCTGGGAATGGTGATCTCATTCGATAGAGTTTCACTTTCTCATCTATGGAATTTTTTACCAGGTTCCTTACGTTGATCTCATCAATCACGACTGGAAGTGCGAGTCTATTCTTTCGCATGACCCCGATAAAAACTGCGTCGTAGTATGGTTCCTTCGCCTTTTTCTCTGAAAGCAATGTACTAACCCTTGCATCTTTCAGGTTATAGCAGATCGAGATTACGCTACTGGTGATGAAGTAAGATTACTTTGCATCACTGTTGTCCCGAAATTAATCTCAAGTATAGGTGTTCATCAGCTATGGCCAGCTTCCAAATGTTACACTGGCTGTGGACTATGGATTCGCTCTTTCTTACAATCCCTTTGACGAGGTAAAACTTCACACCAACTGTCATCTTGCCACTTAAAACTTTGCTCGCAGGCGGAAATCTGGGTGACCATCTCCCCAGACGATCCGCTCTACGACGCAAAACTTGACGTCTTCTCCAGGAACAAGATCAAAATAACAGAGGAAGAAGATGGCAGTATGGGAAAAGCTTTTGTCATCCAGTAAGAGCATCTTCTTACGGAGTCCCACTTTTGTCTTTTGTTCTTGTTTCTTCAGGGATATGAACTCAAATCCGAATGGAATTCCACCCGGCCTTCGCAGTTTTGCTCGAGTTCTTTGCGCAAAAACCCCCGAAGGTACTGTTCTTCCTTTTGCTACTAATTCAAGTTTTCTCGGCAGAACTTGAGCGACTGGACGCGAGCTCCGCTGGGAGCGGCAATTTTTCCTGGGATCAAGATAACCAACACAAAGATCGATGTGCTCTACTAGAAATCCTCTCCCAGCTCGACAATCTTATCGAGAAATATGTAGCAGCGGACTTGGTAAAGTTTTCTCGCAAAGCTTTGCTAAAATCCAATCACTGTTTTCCTTGTAGGCAGGAGATGTCCACGGCATTGTGCACGAACCGCGACGAGAAATGGCCAAGGCCATTTTAGATGGCGAGCTGCGAACGCTTCGATCGGGCAGTAGCTGGCTGAAAAGTCAACTAGTCAACGCATAAGTCAACGTTAGTGACACGAGAAAGGCTAGAACCCTAAGCTCTAGGCCACGGAAATGATGAGATGGGCTATAGCGGTGGTTTCAGTTTCCACTGCGACAGCTTTGCTTATTCAAGGTACGCGAATTCTTTTGGAAGATGGGTGTCTAAAGGATTAAATTTCGTTCTCTGGTGTGATCATATCATATAGTTTGGAGATTGAAAAGAAAGTGTGTCAAACTGGAGCTCAAGCTCGTTGAATCAGACGACGCTTTGCAAATATCCCAGAAGCAAAGAGCCGAAGAAAGAACGGGCCGAATTCGTGCACAGCGTGTGAGTATTTTCGTTCCTTTCCTTTTGTTTTCCTTTCTAATCTTTTGACCATTCCTCAGGACTTGCGAAAAAACTTGATGCAATGCAATGTCATTGGAAAAACTCCCACATCGTCCTTTCCCATGACACCAATCGGGTATATGAGATCATGTTATTCAACAAGGTACTCAAAACTCTATCTAAGTTCTATTTGAGAACAAAAGTTTTTCTCTCTTTTTTTGTGAAGAAATGGAACTCCTCGTCAACCTCTCCTCGTAACACTTGCTAAATCGCGCTTGGTTTTGTCCTCCGGGGTGCCTGCCGCGGCCCTGGACGGGATTGAGCAGTACTCACACTGCTGGTTAATCTACGTTTTTCACGAGAACACAGACTTACACAACTTGTGGGAGCTATCGAGCCATCGAGACTTCAAGGCTAAGGTGACAAAACACATTCTTTGTATTTCCAGCGCTAAGCTAGTTCCTTTGCGTAAAAGGTACGAGTGCCAAGGCTCAATGGTGCCAAGCTCGGAGTTTTTGCGACTAGAACTCCACATCGACCGTGTCCTATCGGCTTAACAGTTGCAAAGGTCTCTATCTTTTTCCCTGAAATTCTTGTCGTGTTTGATCTTAAAAATTTGTTCTTCAGGTGGAACGTCTGGAGCATGGAATTCTAATGCTTTCCGGAGCTGATCTCGTTGATGGCACGGTATACTATTCTTCGACCTCCTTTTCTACCCAAGTTTTATGGTGCTTGTCGTATTTGTGATGTTGTAGCCCGTGATTGACATAAAGCCTTATCTTCCATATTGCGATTCCGTGAGAGAAGCTTCGGCACCAACGTGGGTCAATGTAAGAGCCAAAGATTTCCCGATTTTATTCTGTGATCACTTGCGAAAGATTGTCAAGATTTTATCTTTTCTCTCTTTTGTTCCAGGCCGGCGGAGAGGACGATCCACTCGCCGTGGCTTCCGTCACCTTCACTGAAGCTTCTCTAAATGGCCTCGATGAGTGCTGGAACAAAATGGTACGCACTCGTAGTCCTTACGCAAACCACTTTGCAGTTATCTTTCCTTCTTTTGTTTGCTTTGTCGTTGACAAGCGTCTCCTGTTGGAAAACGGCAGGAAAGGTTCTCACTCTATTCCAGTTCCAGAGAGCTACATGATTTCATAGCGCAGGTTCTCTCTCGCGATATTCGCTCCTTGAGCCAGCGGCAGAGGCCGCACGATGGAGTGGTCAGCGAGATCGCGCAGCCACTCTATGGCGATTCTTCCGAGCTCCATAATGGAGGAGGGGATGAAAAGCTCGTGCTTTACAATGTGATTCTCGAGGGCCTGAAGATCTCCTACACAGTTGATGCCGATTGCAAGGTGGTGGTAAGGAGTGTCCAAGCCTCATCACACTTGCTAGAGAATCCACTTTGGCCAGCGGCAAAATCTACTTAGAATTCGAGCTCTCCTCCAGGTACTATTGTCACAGAGTTTTCTATCACTTTTCTCGTGCTCGTCTCGATCTATCGTGCGCCCCTATGTGACAGGTCCCTTTTGATCTTGCTTTTCAACTTTAAAAACTTGCCAGCGGCCCGGCCGAGCACAAGCTAAGCTATGTCGATTGATTGAAAAGGAGTGGCGGGAATCCAAAGGTCCACCAAAGCTTCTAAGGAAACAAAACATATATTGTTTGTACCACTGTACTTTGTAGTCCTTTTGCTGCAATGGGAAAACCAAATATCCTCGAAATCGTGGTGGTGTTGGTCGACCGCAGCCAAAATATTATTTTTAACACTGTTTTTTTAATGTTATATTATTGTTGGCTTTTATTCTTCATTTATTTTATATTTTAATTTGGTCGCAAGTGGTCGTTTTCTTCTTTTCTTCAGCTCAAAAGTTGCCTTCGTGCGTGGATGGATCAACCGTGTCACTCACTCTCTCAATGGTCCTTCACTGTCTCTGGGAGCTCTGGCTTTGAGAAGATCTATAACCTTATAGAATCGAGTTGATCTAACACAATGTATGATATATCACTTAACTATGAATCCATGCGAACTAAACCTTGGGGAATTTTAATCAAACAAGTTCGTCCCGAAAGAGGAACCCACAACTAACACGTTTTTCAACGCGCCGCTTCATACGATGCAACGCCCCTTTTGACCGGGTTTGCATGAAACGGTCCCCTGTTCGAGTCCGGCGCACGCCAATTTAAACCCGGGTTTGCCCTATTTCTTGGAAAGAGCAAGCAAGAGCTTCGATCATGGCGTTGTTCTTCCAGCTTCTCTCCTTCCCTCTCCACTCCCCGTGAGAATCTCTGCTGTGCCTTGTCGCGATCGCTCGCATTTCAATCGCTCGCTCTAGATTCTCTAGCTTCTTCCATTTCATGGACCCTGTGATCTTGTGCTTCTTCCAGAGATCTTGGCTGCTGTGGTCGCTCCGGATCCTGTCGGTGCTTCTCTGGTTTGGCGGCCTCCTCAAGGTGCCTGGGGTCGATTCACGCGCGTTCTAGCACGGCCTCCGATTTCCCGCAAGGAATCGAGAGGAAATCGTGCCGAATCGAGAGGGAAGGGTAAGAGGAGCCGCGATGGCGACGAAATATTTCTAGGGGGAGGAGCAGGATCGATATTTCTCTCCAGGGAGAGGATGAAGATGCTCAAGAAGATCAAGCTCAAGGCGCTACTCTTCCGGCGGCATTATCACTCGCGCTACCACAAGCTCCACCAGGACGATCATCACCATCACCACACCAATCTCTTGAAGCGGCTGTGCCACAAATTCGAGCGCCTCTCTTGCGCAATGGCGTCGTCCAGGAGCTGCGCCTTGCCCTCCCCTGCGTCGCCGAAGAACAGGAAGATTATCGCCAGGAGATCGCCTCCTTCGATCCCGCGCGACGTCCACCGAGGATCTTGCGCGGTCTACGTCGGCCCGGAGCACAAGCGCTTCGTCCTCAAGACGCGCTACCTCCAGCATCCAGTGTTTGGGGCGCTGCTCCAGCAATCCGAGGAAGAATTTGGCTACGCTTACAGCGGCGGGCTTCTCATCCCCTGCCCGGTCGCGCTGTTCGAGTACCTCCTCCGCCTCCTCCAGCGCAATGATCCGTGGATCCAGAGCAAGGAAGCGACTGAGCTCATTCTTCATGGAAAGACACTGTAAATACATCGCAGCCATACAATTGGCGATACTAGTCCCACGCGGTGAAATCTCCACCGTCTAAACTAGGGTTCTTGGGCATTTTGAATGGCATGGACAGGACTCGATGGCTGGAGCTCATGCGTAGCTGCCGGAGCCTGAGCGACGCGCGATTGATCCACTCCCGCATGGATCCCGCGCTAATCGGCGATGTCTTCGTGTGTAACAAGCTGATCGAGATGTATGGGCGGTGCGGGAGCCCCAATCTTGCGTTCCAGCTCTTTTGCGGCATGGCTGCCGCGACGAGGGATTCTTTCTCTTGGGTTCTCATGCTCTGCGCGTACTCCCGCAATGGATTTGTGCGGCAAGCCAAGCAGGTCTTCGATTCCATGCCGCGATGGAATCTAATTGCCTGGAATGCGATGCTCGACGCATTTGCCCAACAAGGGAATCTTTGCGAGTGCCAGAGGATATTCCATGCGATGCCGCGTAGAGACGTCTTCTCTTGGACCACCATGATCTTTGCCTGCGCCACTGAAGGGAGGGTGGAATATGCGGCGTATCTTTTCGACGCGATGCCGCTTCACAACGTTGTGTGCTGCAATGCGATGATCCTGGCATATGCCCGGGAAGGGAATCTGGGCGAGGCCCACAGGATATTTGGACAGATAGACGGCCCGGATTTATTCTCGTGGAACACGATTTTGACTGGCTACGCGCGCAAGGATCAAGTGGTAGAAGTGGAGTCACTGTTTGAGTCGATGCCAATGTGGAATATTATCTCGTGGAATGTGCTGCTCTCGGCCTATGCTCAAAGCGGGCATATACTTCTCGCGAAGGTGATATTTAGTAAGATGCCTGTGAAAGATACCGTGTCATTTACTTGTATGCTGTGTGCCTTCTCGCTAGTTGGAGATTTTGAGCAAACAAAGCAAGTTTATGATAGTATGCCTTGGCAGGATTTAATCACAGCGAGTGCATTGCTAGCCGCTTATGCCCAACACCGGTATCTAGAGGCAGCAAGACTCTTGTTTTGTAGCTTGCCCTTTGTAAATATTATTATTTGGAATACAATGATAGCTGCAATTCTACAAGCTTTCAACTTAGAGGAAGCTAAAATACTGTACAAATGTATGCCGTATAGGAACGTAGTGTCGTGTAATACGATGCTCTTTGCATTTGCCCAAAACGGGGATCTGTACGAAGCTAAGAAGTTATACGATAGCATGCCACATCATACTATACTCTCGCACAACGCTATGCTTAGTGCTTACGCTAATGTCGAGGACTTGCACGGAGCTTTGGGAATCTTTAAGTCCATGTCAGCAAAGGATCTGGTGACGTGGAATTCCACGCTAGCGGCATTTGCCGGAACTGGACATTTGGAGGAGGCTAAGAAGCTGTTCGATTGTGACATGGCACAGCACGACGTGGTGTCGTGGAACGCTATGCTGGAAGCTTATGCACGCTGTGGACTCGTGGACGAGGCTAGAAAGTTCTACCTTAGATTTCCTCAGCGGAATGTAGTTACAGGGAACGTCATGCTTGCTGCGTACACGCTAAACGGGTGCATTTTTGAAGGAAAGGAGTTTTTCAACTCCATGCCACAAAAGAACGTCGTCTCCTGGACGTGTGCGATCCAACACGGGCTCGTGAAAGACGCCAGGAAGATCTTCAAAGAGATGCCGGAACGAAACGTAGTGTCTTGCAATGCGGTGCTTGCAGCGTCAGCTCAAAGCAGGCAACACTGCAATCATACTTTCGAAACTTTCCACGGGATGAAGATGGTTTTTGCCCCGGACGATGCGTGCTTCGCGTCGGTGTTGGTCGCTTCCAGCCACCAGGGCGATCTCGGCAGTGGAAGATCATACTTCCAGTCGATGAGCGTGGACTTTGGGATTCAGCCCTCGAAGCAGCACTACCGATGCATGGTGGACTTGCTCGCTCGTGCCGGGCGCCTTACCAAGGCGGGGGAGCTCGTCGAAACCATGCCTTTCGAGGCCGATGCCTTGGACTGGATGTGCTTGCTTGGAGCGTCAAGGAGTCATAGCAGCATCCATGGCGGCCTTGGTGCTACCAGGCAAATCCTCGGGATGGATCCGGGGTATGGAGCAGCATACGTTCTGCTCGCTAACTTGCACTGCTCGAACGCTGGCGGTTTCCATGGCGGATTTAGCAAAACGGAGAGGTTGTTTAGTTTGTAAGTAAGAATGCTTAGACCTTGTGGCCTTCATGTGCTCTTCTCAGAAGGAAAAGAGAGAAAAAGCTGCTATACATGAAACATGGCTGACCTTTCTTTTCCCCATTTTGTTTTTTTGGTTTTGTACTCTGGAACCGAATCGTGAAGGTGTGGGTACGTTTCGATCTTCTGGCCACCACCATTTGATCAGGGTTCTCGTCCTTGCCACACGTGCAGCAGCGGAAATTCTGAATGTTGGTGGCCAACTGTGTCTTCCAGACCTCCAAAACACTCTCATGTGCACCCTGGAACCATAATTTCTTTTTGAGAAAAAGGTTGTCAACTTTCTTATTGTTTGGTCGCTGAACTTCCCACGAGGATCATCATCTTGTGCTGATCCTTGCTATAATTTTGGACTCAACAGAGAGTGAAGCTGTACAGAATTTTGGACATGCCCAACATTTTGTGTAGCAGCAACTTGAGCTCTGCATGGAGACAAATTGGATAACATGTATGGTTGAACATGTATGCATTCTTCCAAACCCTTCCTCTCCCCTCTCTGACTCCAACTTCCAAAACTGCAGCAGCTAAGGCAAGAAAACACTTCATCCTTGAGAGGTGAAAGGTAAAAGAGCACTGTACACTGCAACTATGTGGGCCTCCTGAGACAGTGGAGTTGCTTGTCCCATTTGATCTGCACACCAGTATGTGCAGCTAGCTGTGTGAAATGTGCAACTAGAGAAGCCCACCAACTGTGACAGGGATGTGAAATCTATCCCAATTGAAAGGGTGCTCCCCCATTATCAGCTTTTGCAAGCTCAAACAGCAGATGCAAGGCTCTGAGGAAGTTTTTGCTGAGGTTCTCTCTTTCTTTTCTTTCAAAAAGACAAGCAAAAGTGCAGAGTATAACATCAATTTCATTCTCCCATCTCTCCCACTACTTTTATTACACTCCACCAAGTCAGTACCAACAGGCAAGTGTGGCAGGGGAAAAACAGGCAGCAACAATGAAATAAAGCACAGATCATATGTCTACACTAGCCTTGCAGTTGCACATACATGGCTGATTCCTGATGGGATTTTCTCATTTGATGTGGTCCTAATTTATTATTTGTGGCTGCCTTGGTTGGACTCACTTATCACTTTCTTTGTCCTTCCTTGGTGCTGGCAAAAGCCACAGTGGCTCAACGCTGGTTGAATTTTCTCTTCCAAAACAAATCCATGATCAAAGATGTAAGCTTGTATCTCATATCGTCAAAATACCTGGCAATGTACCATTGGAGACTTTTTTGGTGGCAAACATCCATCCAATCTTAATGTTGCTTCTATCAATTTCTCTTGGACTCGAAAGAACAGCTGCTAGGACAGGAATCGTAGCTGAGTCTCTCACAAGCTATACATTAATTTATGCAGTGGTCAAGTGATTCAATCCAATTCGAAGAAACTTCCAGCATGCATGCGCAGGTATTACAAAAAGAGATTGAAACCAATGGGGTCCAACTCGATCTCCAGCGATATGAAACATTCAATTCGAGGAGGAGTTGATTTTGCCAATGCCGGAAACCGTGTGGGATCGTCTCTAAGACTTGTGGAGACGTGTTCCAACACGACCATGACTAGATCAAATGATTGTATTAATGAGTTAATAATAATAATAAAGCTAACCATATAATAAGAAATATAAAAATACAACTAAAAACCAGAGTTTACAATGTTGAGTGTTAATGAATGGAACATGAAACATTTATGTGCGTAGGCTAGAGTAGGATTGACGATCAAGACTCCAAATATTTTGTCTCCACCTCCACAAAACTGGAGGACCACCACCACCACCTCACTACCGTCATTGACAAGGATGAGGGACATGGTGTCCTTAGCAAGGGCCAAGGCTTAAGGACACGTCTCATTCCCTTCAAAAAAGAGGCATTGCGAGGAGCTTTGAGCTGTTCTTCCAGTTCCTTGCTAGCCAAGATATCATGGCAATTGCGCTAGATCCCCCGCGATTTTCTGGGTCGCCGGTGCTTTGCTCCTCGCTTGGATGTGGATGATCTTCTCCACAATCGGAAATCGCCCACGCTAGCGCTCTTGACCACGATTCAAGCTTTCTGGATTGAATCGGCCCAGAGATTCGAGGGATTCTTCGTGATTGCCAGAGCTGGATCACCACCACATTGGTTTGTTTCTTTCTTCTTTGTAGAAGTTATGTCCACTCTTGTCAGCTCCTCTTCTTCGTCGTCGTCTTCGTCGGCCATACACAAGCACAACAAGATCAGGAGGATCGTGAGCACCTGGCAACGATTCGCGCGCAACAAGAAATCCATCGCGAGCCTGGACGATGAGCAAGCCCATGACCACCAGATGATCAGCCACAAGCTCCCATACGAGGGGACGTTCGTAGTGTACGTGGGCAAGGAGCGCCGGCGGTATGTTCTTGGCGAGCACTACCTCCAGATGCCCCTCTTTCGATCCCTGCTCGACAAATCCAAGCCCAATTCCACCAGCGCCGAGCAGCAAGACGCCGGAGATTGTGGGCTGTTCGTCCCCTGCGAGATCGTCATGTTTGAGCACCTGCTGTGGATGCTAGACAGCGGCAATGGCAATTCAATTGGCGCGGTGGAAGAGCTCGTCGAGTTCTACGCTTATTAGATCATCCCTGGATCAGTGTGTTAGGGTAGCGCGCCCAGCTCCCAGCGAGGATGCGATAGATCAGAGCTTTCTTGTGAATTTCAGTCTAGCGCGGAAGAGGAAGAGCCCTAAATTTCCATTTTGTTTTCTCACCGTTGGCATCTTTTTTTAATTTGCGGGAATATATTCCTTGGGTCGGATTGGATAAGTGCCTGGGATCCGGAAGGCGCATTCAACGTGATCCAACAAAAGCTTTGGAGTCCGCATCGTCTCCAGTGGCTAGGGCGTCTCTAAAGCTCGCTTCTTTCTCGTTCGGGGCTAGGGTTCTTGGATTTCTCCCAGTGGCAGGAGGACAAGGAAATGCGCGTCTAAAAAAGTAGTAGTGGCCCTTGTTTCTCGAGGTTAGGGTTCTTCTTCTTCTTCTTCTTTGTTTTAGGGCTCGAAAGAAATCCGTTGGGCTAGTGTTGATAGGAATGGCGACGGAGGAAGGCGACGCTGCGCCCGTGGCGGCGGCGGCGGCGGCCGAAGAGAATCTAGCGCCCGCCAAGGAAGCGAAAGATTTGACGGAGAAGAAGAGCGAGGAGGAGGTGAAGGGCGAGGAGTCTATCCAGGGCGTCCAGACCCAAGAAGCCGCTCCGGCGCCACCGGAAGAAGCTCCAGGTAAGTCGGGCCAAGAGAAGGAAGGAGCGGACGGTGATAGTAAGGCCAAGGCCGCCGAGGAGGAGGAGGACAAGAAAGCCGAGAGCGACGAGAAGGAAGATGAGAAGGAGAAAGAGAAGGAGAAAGAGGGTGAGAGTGGTGATGCCACGGCCATGGAAGGTGTTGAGGAGAAGGATGAAAAGGCCGAAGAGGATGCCGAGAACGGCGAGGCTGAGGCGTCCAAGCCGCAACCAAAGAAGAGGGGACGGCCCAGGAAAGATAGCAGCAAGGCCAAGGAAAAGGAAGTGGCCACACCCTCGACTCCGACCGAGAAGCCTGAGAAAGGTGAGGGGTCCGAGGAAACACCCAAGTCGAAGCGGGGCAGGAAGAAAGCCGAGTTCTCGCCTCCGATTGACAGGCCTTCACGGGAGAAGAAATCGATTGAGAGGTTTGGAGCAGGATCTCTGGATATGCCAAAGTCGAAGGACGTTTATATCAGAAAGGTACATCTTCTTTATCGCTTGTGTTTCTTTCGGCTGCGTGACTAAGTCGGAAGCACGTTGGCAGGGAGGCGGCACTCCTCTGAAAGAAATCCCGAATGGTATATCTGCGTTATTCCTTTCGCTGTCGCCTGGTGCTTACTCGCTAGTTTGCTTTTCGGTGATGCAGTGGCTTACAAACTAAGTAAAATTAACAAGAACGATCCTGTATTGAAGACTCTCCACTACGTCTTCTTCGCTCAGCGGTCTAAGGTAACCGCATCATTTATTGTTTGTTCTTTTCTGATGTCTTTGCTCGCAGGCGGCTACTGTCAAGCAAAATCTTCTCCAGTTTTCGGGCCATTGTTGGGGAGAGAAGGTATTATTTTAGTGTGCTCGTGATGGTTTTGACTGGCTGCTGCCAAAATAAATCAGGAAAAGGACCAGATTAAAGCGAGGGAGCGGCTTGAAAAGTGCCATAAGGACGAGCTAAACGAGCTTATAGATATCTTGGATTTAAATATGAAGGGGAAAAAGGTTTGTTGATAGCAGCGAGCTTGTGCTTCTGATACTAATGACCTTTCAAATGTAGGAGGACTTGGTTGCGAAGGTCTTCGAGTTCCTAGCAGCTCCACACGCGACAACAGATATAAAATTGGAAGACACAGAAAAAGAGCAGGTATTAGTAGCTTTGCCACAGATGCATTTTACTGTATTATTTTTTCCAGGCTGAAAAGAAACGCAAGGGGAAAAGCCCGGGAAGGCCTAAGGTAGTATTTGTGCTGGCAACTTGCATAAATCTCACTTTATGATCATGTGCAGAAGCAGGACTCAGACGAGCCACCAAAACGCAGCGGCAGAAAAAGAAAGCAGGTGGTGGAAGAGGACGACGAGGAGGAATCTGATGACGACGACGAGATCGAGCAAAAGAAAACGTCAGATGAAGAAGGAGATGCGAGCGAGTCCGCTGACGATACAGAAGCTGACTCTGGCGAAAGGCCGCCACCTAAGAAGCAGAAGACGGATACGAAAGTTTTTACCAGGAAGAAAAAGGAGACCGAGAAGGAGAAAACCAAGAAGAAGGAAAAGACTCCGGCCAAGTCAGCGAAGAAGTCCACGAAGGGCAAAGAGAAATCGATCGACAAAGGTTCGCTGGGCGTATTTCTTGGCTGCATTTCTAACCATTTGTATTGATGGTTCCAGAGGGAGGCGATGAAGCTCAGTCCAACCATTCGAAGGACGAGGAGATTCGGACTCATGTCAAGGAGCTACTCCAAACTCTCGACCTCAAGAAGGTATGGCTGTGCTGGTTATTAAGAAGGCTCGTCTCAGTTCATTCTCTCTTGTTTGCGATCTGCAGGCTTCTTTCACTGTTATCATCAAGAAACTTGGTAAGCGATCTAGTTTAGCTTCATACGGTTTTGAAAGAGAGATGCTGACACCGTTTAACGTCACAGGCGAAAGGTTAAACATCGACTGCACGGACGGAACCATGAAATCCCGGGCGAAGGCTCTGATACGGGAGGAGTTGAGAAAGCTCCCCGACACCGACGACGAGGTCGACAAGGACAAGGCAAAGCCCGACGAGAAAGAGAAAGTGGCTGCCAAGGCCGAGGAGGAGAAGTCCCAAGCCAAGGCGGGGACCAAGAAGAGCGATGGAGACACCGAGATGGTGGACGCGGCGGAGCCAGCTGCGGAGGAGAAGAAGGAAGATGGAGCCGAGGCAGCGAAAGAAGTAGAGGAGGAGGAGCCACCGGCAGCAGCAAAGCCGGACGTAGCAGCAGCAAAGCCCGAGGGAGAGATTGATGGCGAGAAGAAAAGCCAGGAGAGTAGCGAGAAGGCTCAACGAGACGAGGTGATGGCCGAGTCGTGATCGTGATTGTGTAGAAAGAAAAAATTTCACTGTCAAATTTGTAATAGTCTTATTTTACTGACCACGGCTCAAATTCTTATAAAGTTGGAACAAAGGTTTGATATGATACAAGCATTATTGCGAATGATGGTTTGCGTCAAGTGGTAAGGATTGGCGGCAGAACGTCGGACTTCACGCCCAGGATCTTAGCGTCGGTGTCGAGGAACTTGGCACACCCTGGCAATTCCGCCACGGAACCGTCGCTGGCGATTCCGACGGGATAGGCGAGGAGATGGCCGGGCAGATCCACCACCTCATCGGCGGCGTACATGTGCCAGAGCTGGTCGGCCGTCCGATTGACCTTGCGCATGCATTCCAGGCTGGAAGGGCGGAGGAAGAGGTCGTCCAGCTGGCCCATGTGTTCGTACCACAGGGACATACGAAAGCCGTGGATCTGGCCGCGCGTGGGCCACGTACGGAGCGGCTGGTACGCGCCCATGGCGATCTCCGTGTCGCGCCCCCCGTCCATTGATCGCTGGTTGATGTTAGCGGATCCAACGATTATGTACTCGTCGTCCACTACAAGGAGAAAAAAACGAGTTTTTTCCAGTGAGATATCACGAAACCAGTATGATAGGAGAAAAGCATAGAGGAAAGGAATCAAACCAAGCGATCGAAGGAAAGAATGTGAATGAGAGTAAAGTAAAGAAAAGCGTCGAGGAAAGGAAACCATGAGATCAAAAGAGTGAGGAAGAGCGATCAAAGGAAAGAATGTAGGTGAGAGTAAACTAAAACTGGAAGAAGAAAAGAAAGGAAGAAATGCCAGTGAGAGTAACTCAAACCGGAAGAAGAAAAGCATCGAGGAAAGGAAGTAAAACCATGCGATCAAAGCAAAGAATGAGAGAGAGAGAGTACCTATCATCATCTTGGAGTGGACGTAGATCATAAACCGGCGATTCTCCTGAGCGCTCCGGTAGCCAGCCGAGTTCGCGTCGGGAGTGCTCGGCGGTAGAAACTCTCCACCGAGGCGGCGTTCCCGGTTGCCGAGGCAGTAGAAGGCCAGGTAGTCGCGGGGGGACACGCCGCGGATCCCCTGTGCGTCGAGAGCTTGAGCTATGGCCTTGTACATCATCTGCATCGTCTTCTTCTGCCAGTCGAGGATGGCCAGCACCTGGCCGCTCTCGGGGACTCCCTCGGGCCACATCGGAAGCACGACGTAGACGGAGAAGCGCTCGCCAGCCTCGATCTTGCTCACGATCTTGAGCGCCAGCTCGCGAGGAATTACGTGATGAGCCTCCGCGTCGTGGTCCGACTCCCAGGCAAACGAGCTGCCGAGGAAGTACTGGTTCTCGATGTAGATGTAGTCCTTCGCTCGCCGGATGGCGTGGATGTAGGCGTCCTGGATGCTGCGGTCGATCGTCGAGTCTTTTCCACTGACGAGCCCCGCTGCTGCTGCTGCTTCCGGACTCTCTGGAAAGTCTGCCGCTGCTCCCCCGTCGATGGAGCGGAAGAGCTGGACGTTCCAGGTGTTCTCGTCGTGCTCGTCCTCGACTAGAGATGATTGCGGCTCCAGGTTCCCGAGCGAGACGAGGTGCTGGTTGCCGTCACCCTGCTTGTGCCACCGCTGTTCAAAGTTGCGGAGAACGTCCCAAGCCACGGGCCCCTCGAGCTTGGAGTGGATGTCGTGCCATGGCTCGCGCGGGCCACCTTTGTCGATGGTAGCTCCCGCGTAGTTTGGCTGGTGGAAGTCCTCCTTGTGAACAGTCCCGAGTGTCCGGAACAAGGAGTGAAACTGCGTGTCGTAGCGGCCGTCGCAGAGATCCAGTCCACCAACGAAGCTCACGACTCGCCGCTGCTGGTGGCTTCTTCCCGGGGCGTCGACGATGATCGTCTTCTGGTGGTGAGTGAACATAGTCCCGATCTGGAAACCTTTGACGTAGCTCAGGCCGCTGTCGGGAGTTCTCGGGCAGAGCAGGCACTTGACTTTGGAACCGTAGAAGAAGTTCAGAGTTTCCTGGTCGTGAGTCGCCATAAGTCCCTCCATCTTCACCACCGACATGGACGTCCGGTCGTCCCAGACGAGCATCAAAACTCTTACGCCTTGGTCAGCCTTCTTCTTGAGGAGGTCCCCGAGCTTAACGTTGAGACCGCCGTGGACGGGCCTGGCTGAGTCTCGGATAAGCGCTATCTCCGCGTAGACCGACCAGCCGGTGATGTAGATAAAGTGCTGAGCATTTGCGATGGCCTCGTACATGTCCTCCCAGCAGCGAGTCGGCTCCCGGACAGCGTTGCCCTGGAGATAGATCTTCGGAAGAAAGTTGTCAGTCATATGAGCGTCCTGGTAGAGCGTGACCTTGCAGCCTTTGCGTTGCGGGAAGTACGTGAATGGAACACCAGGGAACTTCGTTCCATCGACGAGGCCGCGTCCCCAGCGAGGATCTCTGGTAATGTCGAAGAACTGGAGACGGAGGCGGACTCGAGAGTTGCCGAGTTTTTTGCCGCTGTCGTTGTAGAGCTCGAACCAGCCTTCAACAAGCTCACCATACATGATACGCTTCACGGGGACTTTCGCTCGGCCGAGGAGGAAGGCGCTGACGGCCAAGTCATCTTTGACGCTCACAACGACGTTGGCAATGTTGTGCGCGCACTGGATGTGAAAGGACTCGTTCCACACAGGCTTAGTAGGCTCCTTGCGGATGAGGCGAGTGCGTCCCACTCGCTGCCGCTCGAGGTCGATAGTTGCATAGAGAGAGCTCACGCCTTTACCAATACCAATGGAGTCCTCCACTCCTTCGACCATCTAGAAAAAAAAGAAAATACAAATAGAGTGAGCAAACTTGAGAAACTTCCACTACAACTAGAAATGCAGTAAGAATCGAGTACCAAGAGTAAAGTTCTTCTAACAAGCTACAAAACTTCCTGCCTAGGACTTACTTTTCTCATGAACTTGGGAGAGGCTCCAGAGACCCGATTCTCGTTCACCAATGATGCGGCCTCATAGACCGTGATGTGAAGTGTTCCATGGAGCAAAATCTGTGCCATTCCTGGAAACCCAAAGCCCCACCACGATCTTTCGAAGCAAAGGAAGCACTCACCAGATGTGAGAGATCACACAGTAGTCGACGAACTTGGATCGGCAGCAAACTTCGGTCCCTATGTTGCTACCTGAAAGAAGAGATGTGCCACGGAAAGGTCGCTAACAGTAACATCGCTGCAGTCCTCAACACGTACCTCACACGTGTTTAATGACCCACAGAGAAGACCTTTCCCCCTTCCTGCCTCCCTTTTTATATGCTTTACCGAAGAAAGTTACCGCTAGTCCCCCCCACCAAAACATGGCCACCATGGTTTAGCTATCGATCAGCGCGACCACCACCACCGCCACCACTACCATGCGCTACATCGATAAAGCTCGACTTTTCCACTCAATTTGTTGACAACCTCTGAGGTTCTTATTCGTTCTCTGATGAAACATCCCGGAACATCCAAAACAGGACGCTCGTTGATTCTTTTGGTTTTAAGTTCCATGGATCAAATTCTCCCTTGTTTAAAACAGAGAAGTCAGTCTCACAATGCAAAGCCAAATTAAAAGTCTTACTCAAGTAGCTATCCACCGAGGAAAGAAAAAAGCAAATGAAAAGACCAGAGAACTTCTGCCTCCACGACCACCGCCAAGTAACAAGAACGATTGCGAGCTCATCACTTGTAGACGAAGTTGATGTTGGCAACTGCAATATCAAAAGTCTTTGGCCTGTGGCTCTCTGGCGCTGGGATCTTTGGCACAACAACAGTGAGAAGGCCGTCGAGACAAGTAGCCGAGATGGTTTCCAGATTGGCGTTGGCCGGAAGGTTAAACTTTCGCATGAATTTGCCGGACGAGCGTTCAACTCTAACATATTTTATGTCATGGTTGGGATTGTCATCTCGTTTCCGTTCTCCACTGATCTTTAGAATACTATCGTTCTCAACTTGTACCTGCAAGTAGCACCCACGCTCATCCTCTGTTTGTTGGGTGATTGAGCGAGAGTTTTGTGTTAAAACTTTATGCATGACTTGGATGAGAGCGCTCGTACCTTCACGTCCGTGTTCTTCAGGCCGGGGACGTCGGCCACAAAGATGTAAGAATTAGGAAGCTCCTTTACATCTACACAAGTGCTCGTCATGGTTTAATCCTGGAAACGACAGTCTATTAGAAACAAGAAGATGATAAAAGGAAAAACAAAACAAGGAAACAAACAAAGCTTGTAAAAAGACCAAACAGTTGCAATGAACAAGAAGAACAAAACGGAAGAAGACGAAGAAGAAGAAGAAAGTGAAGAAAAATCCAGCTTACTTAGGAATCAGCGAAGTGCCGAATGACCACATAAGTGTGTAAGTGTGGTGTATCTGGCTGGGGGTATTTGGGGCAGTAAGAGACCCGACGCACCAATCTTTCCAGGCGCCTCACTGGCGATGGCGAAGATGGCTTCCCTTTATAGTTCTCAATGTCTGAGAAGAGACGAGGAGCGTGAACATCACGATCCCAGGGCGGCTTCTTGGCACGACCCACACGGTCGCTGCTTCTTCCCTTAGGACTCTCCAGATTGGCTACACAACTCCTTTCCTGACTGTTAGCCATTTGCTCTACGAGACAGACCCGCATTGTGGCGGCTCGTCCCGGGCGCCCTTGCTGGGGAGGCCCTGGCCTTGAAAATCTACTGTGATTCTCCAAGAAATCCCGGAAGAGGGGGAGGAGGAAGAAGGAGAAGAACTCACCGTGCTGCTGCTGTGATTCTAGGCCGCGATTTCTTCCAGGAGCCGTGGCGCGATCGATCTACTGCTAGCCCTAGCGCTGTTCTTGGATCCCCCGGCGCTGGGAATGAGAGGGAGAAATAATAGGAACCCTGGCCGTGACCTTTGGGCCACGTCGATGTAACAAATGGGATCTCCCTCGCAAAATGGAAAACCCCTAGAAGCGATCGCGGCCGTCGGTAGGATCCAACGGCTGGGACCGCGAAGATGAGGTTTAATTTGATTTTAACTTGGGGGGTTTTAGTTCCGGGATGGACCGGCCGATTGTCGCGAGGAACTTCGCCGCCAGGGCGGATTTGGAGCTGCGCTACAGGACCGAGAGAAGGATCGGCACTGGATCCTTCTCCACGGTGATTCTTGGCGAGCATCGGCGCAGCGCGCGCAGGGTCGCGATCAAGGTGATGAGCCGGCGGAATATCATCGAGGGAGGGATGAGGGAGAAGGGTAAGAGCGCCTGGATTGGCCGATCGATCGATCTTTCTCGCTTTCCCCTGAGCCGATCTCGTGGATTTTGCCGCTGGCAGTGGCGAGGGAGGTGAGGACGATGGCGCTGCTGCGGCACCCCCACATTGTGCGCCTCTACGAGGTTTTCGAGACGCCCAGGGACGTGTTGATCGTCATGGAGTACGCCGAGAGGGGCGATCTCTACGAATATCTCTTGGTGCAAAGGAATCAGCGGCTGGAAGAGGCCGAGGCCCGATGGTTCTTCCAGCAGGTCAGTTCACTGCTAGTCAGATTTTTTTTTTTTCCTTTTTATCCTTCCATTCCTTTCCCCTTGTTTTTCACTTCTTGTCTATTTTTCTCTCTGTCGATCGATCGAAAAACGCTGCAGCTCATTACAGGTGTCGAGTACTGCCACAGCAAGTCCGCGATCCACCGGGATATCAAAGTCGAGAACCTCTTCCTAGATTCACAGCGGCACATCAAGATCGGCGACTTTGGGCTTTGCAACACCATGCAAGAGGGGGGATTCTTGCGAACGAGCTGTGGAAGCACGCATTATGCCGCTCCAGAGGTCTGGAAAAAATGTAGTCCCTTCACTTCTCCTGTTTGATCTTGTTCTTCTTTGTTTGCTTTAGCTTCTTCTAAGGCGTCCTTACGTCGGGCCAGAAGTGGACGTGTGGAGCTGTGGAGTAGTCCTTTACGTCCTTCTCGGTGGATGCTACCCTTTCGACGACGCAAACACCACGACACTGTACTCCAAAATCCTGGTAAACAAACACTCTCTTTAGTTTCTTGCTTTGCGGTCGACTTATAACTTGTTTCATTGGTTGGCGGATGGATGTCAGTCTGGTACCTTCAACTTTCCTCTCTTTGTTCCAGATGGACCCCGCGACTTGATTTCGAGGATGCTCACTGTGGATCCCCGCGCACGGATCACTGTTGCAGAGATTAAGGAGCACGCATGGTTTAGAATCAACATCCCACCTCACTTATCGATGCGATCATACTACTCCACGGTACTGTGCTTCCGAATGCTGGTTCTCGAGAAAGAAAGTTTTCCTTTCTTCTTCTCACAGATTGATATGGATGTTTTAGCAAGAGTTACACAGCTTGGATTTGAGCGGCAACTGCTTATAATGGATCTGCTCAACAATGAATCGAGTGAAGTTAGTTTTCTTGGGGCTTTTACTCGATATATCTCAATCCTCTGTTCTTTGACAATGCAGGCAGCTGTTACGTACTACATTATACTGAACTGTGACCGGCAAATCTCCGCTGGATTCGCTTGATGCCTTGTCTGGGAAGAATTCCTCTGGTAAACACTTGAGGATTGACCGATTAAAGTAGGTTAGTATCCAACGTTTTTACCACATACTAACTTGTGAGAGCAGTGTGGACGCCTCGTTCTAGCGTTGGTACTGCTCTGCCATGATCAGTAGTATCAAGGAGCTCCAACCGGTAAACGGCCTGGCTCCTTTACCTTCGCCTTCTTTTGTATGATCATACTGCTCAAAGATGTATCCCACTTCGTTGTAGCGCCGTGCAACGTTGCTGTGCCCAAACAACAGCAATCAATCATTCAACCAACACATTTTGTTTTTGATGCCGACCTTATCAGATTGGCACGAAGCTGTTTGTAGACAGAGGCAGCAGCGTCTTTGTATGGGCCTGGCTCTAGAAACACACACAGTGGATGGAATAAACGCTTGCAGCCAAAAGTCACACGCGTTACCTTGCGAGTAGTAGTGAAGGGATGAAAGGACGAGATAGTTCATGTTGATCCATACAGGGCCTCTCCAGTAAGGAGCGTCATGCTCGGTGTTACGTCTGTTATAAATAGAGCTGGAAACGAAGAAAGAGTCGATGAAATGTTCCAACAAAAACGTAGAAATCGCTACCTTGTTGTTGCTAACGAGCGCAACCCGTAGCTCGTCCAGAGGAGCTTTTCGCTCTGGATGAGGTTGAGGTGTGCTTCCAAGATTTGCGAGTCCTTTTGAGAACCAATCGTTAGTACTTGTATGACGCAGTATGGACGAAGAGCTTACCGCGGGAATAAGTTTCACTATGAAGGGGAAGAGGCTCACGTAGCCAAATTGTGGAACCAGCTGCAACTTTGGACGTCCAGATACGACTCTGCGGAGAACTTGCTGTACTTGTCCGGTTCTTGGGTCGAAGAAGTTGTCCCATTCCAGCTTCACCTGTGTCGAGGACAGAATGAGCTGAAATCATCGAGATGTTATCGTGATACTTTTTCAGTATGATTGCCGTAATCGTAGTAACGTCCTCTCTTGCGATCGTAGTGGAGCTAAGAACAATAGAGTGAGTTCGGTCATGAGGACGGATCGACACTTACCTGGTTAAGAACATCAAAGTCTGACAAAACCTGTGACATAGCCTCGTATTCCTGAAAAAGTAAATCGTTACTGCGAGCCATCTGTGCCAGTTTTTCCTTACTTCATGTGGTGCCCCGATGATTTTGGCAATCATAACCATAGATTTCGCTGCCAAGGCCATCCAGCAACGTAAATCAACGTGTCGCTCATCAGCACTTGGATGTGAAGCTCGTGGATAGTCATCCAAACCAGACGACAAACTCTAACGAAGCCGGTGTCTAGAGCGTTAATCACAGAATGAAACGTGCCTACCTTGGCATTTAATTCCTTATCGGTAATACTTCTTCCATGCCAATAGTAAGTCCCAGGAAATGTACCTGTTGGCAACAAAAAGCTTCAGCTTAAATGAAAATTACAATACACAGACCTGCTTGCGTTCTATTGAACCACCCAAACCAAGCTTGTAGCCTTGGGAAGGTTTTTTCCAAGAAGGCCCTCTCAGCGTTATTTTCTTTTCCACTTTCTAGTGATGCTAACGCAATATCTGCAGCAGGGCAGAGAAAGAAGTCACAATAGAGATAACAAGTTTTCAGACCATGCAAGGGTAGAAACAACGTTGGAGGGTTCGCGTTATCCGTGTGCTGCAAAATATACTCATCGGGAACCCTTCTGCAAGGTAAAGAGTTAGCATTTTGAAACGTCTCAAAACAGGGAGTACACTCGGGCTTCTTCTCCTAGAATCTGCTCCCTTGGAATCCAGCCGTCGACGTTAAGTAAGTCTAACCAGTGCCCAACGATATCGTATGTCAGGTTCCGGTCCCATCTACTGCTTTCAGAAAAAAGATTATTTCTTGCATGGGCTGTATCAATGTACCTTATTATTATTTGATGAAAGCCTTCATCCCACAAAAAACCTCGAGGGAAGAAAGAGCGGCATGGAACAGCGCTATACAATGCAGCTGGCCAGTACTTCCAAAAACTTTCTCGGTGGTGTTTCTGAAATGTGATGTATTAGATAATAAAACATGGAGAAAGAAGCGTGTACCTGCTCTTTTGAAGGTATGGAAATAAGCGACTGGCCATAGAAGTAGCTGATTCCTCCCAAAAGATTACTGAGGGCAGCCTTGCCAATTTCCACTGCGTTGGTAGCACCAAAGCTAGAAAGCTATGTAAAGGAAGCATAAGATTGTGTATTCAGCTCTTATCACTACCAGTACCTCTTTGTTATCAAGCTTGTACGCGTTCTCAAAACGCTTATCAAAACTTTGCTCTTGCACTTTTAACGTTTCATCCAATCGAATCCCTTTAAAATTCAGTATAAGAACAGGTAGCGAGAAGAAATTAAAGTGTTTGCCCACCAGATAAACGCTCAAGACGAGACTGTACCGAGAACTTTTTCTCGTCGACACCAGCTAGAAAAGTCACATCTAGCTGAAGATGGTTGCGGCCTAAAACCTTGAAAGTATCATAGAGGAATCAGAGAACTTATAGAGGATGCATACACTACGTACCTGAAAAACTACTATATTTGAAGATTTTTCATAAGTATCAGGTAGTTGCAATTTACGCTCCTGCGCGAGTGTTTGAGGAAAAGAAAAAAGAAAAAATGACGAAAAACCTGAACGATTAATGAATTTTGGACAAGCTGTGTTATATTGTGCATGTTTCCCGTCCGGAACCCAGCGTAATGAAAAAAAGTATTGTTCTGCGCGAAGAGCATAAAGACGAATGATATAAACGAAAAGAAAAGACCACCTCGGCACTGATGTGAATCTGCCAGTGTCCAATATCATGTCTGTGCCCCGAAGCAGCTAGTCCAGATGCGTCATTTCTCGATATTCTTATTTGGCTGCCTTCCTCCTCCGCAATGTAAAAGTAAAGAGACGACTCTCCATTCGGAAGTCGACTTATTTCACTGCAGAACAACGAGTCTCTGCATGAGAACTGGTTTTCTTTAGAAAAAACCAAAACCTGCTGTCATGAAGATTCACGCGGACAGACCAATCACCTCCATAGCCACTTCCGTCATTCCAACTCTTAGAGAAAAAAGTGGTGATATTCATATTTTGATCTAGAATCACCTGAATAGATAGTTAGAACAAGAGAAGCCTCAATAACTATCAGCATACCTGGCGACCATAAGAGATCCCATCGTGTCGAACCCAACCATAACGTTTAAGTCCATCAGAGTCTTCACAGGTGTGACGAAGAGCGTAGTATCCATCCTTGATACCAAGCCACATGAGTCCAGCTAACAATGATTTTGGTGTTCTAGTATGTTATAAGTTACTCGTGAAGAGCACTCAAACTTAGAGCTGGGACTTTCTACCTGGATCGAATTCCAAGATATAAATGCGGTCTATAGGTTCCCCAGTAGAGTCGCTCCTTGTGCTCGCCTTGAAACTTCATTGAAACTAAACATTTGAGGCAAAAACCTGTGGAAATTCACGCCTACCTGAGGCAAATCCATGATCTTTGGAAGCGCCACCGGCGTGATGGATCTCGGAGTTTCGCGAGGATAGAGAGCAGAGAGAAGAACGACGAGAGTGATCGCAGTGAGAACAAAAATCGCGAATGCTGCGACAGCTCCAATGCGGACGCCAGAGAAGAAGCCGCCGGATGGATCAAATGCCGGCTTCTTTCTCCGCCGGGACGCAGCAGCAGCAGCAGCAGCAGCTGGAGCTGCCGGAGCGCCTCGATTTGTCACTCGACGCTCCTTCATTGCTCTGGCACTAGAGGAAGAAGAACCCTAAATCACTAGAGCTCGTTTGAATGTAACCGCCACGTAGACACTTTTTCAAAGCTTTTAGGGCAGGAGCTATGGAGGAGGAAGACGATGACGACGAATGGGACAGGGATTTAGCTATGCTTGAAATGATCAACGAAGCAAGTAAGATTCTAGTGTAGAATGCGGGTTCTTTCTCCTGGTTGATCGCTTTGTTTCGATCCTCTCCTTGAGCTGTGTCGTATGTGAAAGTTTAGTGAGTTTTCTGGAGCTAAGAAAGCTTTCCTGGTCATTCTGGGATGAAATTTTCGTTTTGTGTGTCCGTGAAGGGAATGCTCAACAAAGCAAATAAGAATCTAGTGTAGAATGCGGGTGTTTTTTCGATTGCTCTCCTTGTTTCATTCAAGATCACGCGCAGTTTAGTGAGTTTTTCTCGAGCTACGAGCGCTTTCCTGGCCATTTTGAGATGAAAGTTTCGTTTTATGTGTCCGTGAATGGAACATTGTAGAACGCTCTTTGTTTCCTTTTCTCTTCTTGAATGACGAGCGTTCTTTGGTAAATTTTTTTAGATGTGTGGAAAACTTTAGATGAGTTTCTATGCGAGTATCGAAGCTTTTTGCACTGATTTTCTTAACAGTGTTTCTATGCAGGTACGAGGCTTGAGTTTTCTGATGCTCAACCCAACAAGGATCCGTTTGAGCAGGTTCTTAAAGGGCTGGAAGCCAGAGATAAAAAGTTCAAGGACCTTGAAGAGTCACTTCACGAAGAGTCGAATGTGAATTTATTCGACATAGGAAACTATGCGTGCTCCAAGGGGGATGACGGCAGCCGTGTCTTGGAAAGAGCGAAAGCTTTGCTTGACACATGCGAAAGACGGACGAAGTATTCTTCTGTAAAGTTTTCCGAGAATGAGGGGAAGGATTTTACGGATGAAATGCTTCTCGACGATCCCGTATTTTCTCTAGCACAGCAACGTAGAAGTTTGGTGCAAGAATTCAAGATCAACGACCTCGAAAGGCGCATTGAAAAGGAAGCTTGCAGGCAGCAAAAGAATGAAGATGTGACCAGGGAGCTGGCTTTCATCGAAGAACACAAAATAACATTCCAGGTAGAAAGAATCTCCCTCCGTTCTTACAGACCTTACTACGTTTTTGTTTGTCTCTCAGAAAGAAATGGAGATTGAGCAGCGAAAAAAGCTGGAAGAGATTGGAAAAGAAGGAGAAATGGCGTTGAAGTGAGATGCTGTTTTTAACAATCGAGGTTCTCATGCATTGACCGTCCCAGGTTGATTGAGGAACTTTCTGAAGCCGAACACAAGAATCTACTCGATCTTGTTCATACTACCCATCCGGTATGTTTTTCAGTTTACAAACTCTTGACGCTAGTCTCCACCCTGCAGAATGGAAGAGTCTGGCGAAAGTTTTTACATGGCTATCAAGGTTTTCCGAAAGCCGTTCAAGAAGCGATGATCAGTTGTGAGACTGAAGAGACATTAAAGGTAGATGAAAGCAAGGCTACAGCTCTTGGGGAAGAAAAAATGCTTAAGGAATCCAGAAAGATGGAACTTACCAGGGAGGAGGTGAAAACACTAAAAGTTGAACCGACAATCTCTGAGGATCTTGCGCTTGCTTGCTTGCCTGAAAGCATAGACGACTATTTTTCACGGGCTTCTCGAGACGACTTATGCAGCATCTTCCAGGATTGCATAAGAAACATAGAAAGGTTCGGGATTGGCTCGGTGGTCTCTCAGTTTCCTGCCGGCTTACAGAAAGTAGTGGAAAACATGCATCGGGTTTTAGTATGTGAAGTAAACAGCGGTTACGACGTTGGCAAACTTCTATCACAAAAGCTTGGCCCGAGCTGCGAGAATCTTGCAACCAAGGAACAGAGAGCTGCTATCGTGCAGAAGAGAGTTTCTCGGCTTATAGGAAAGGTTCTTAAGCTTTCCGTCAGTATGGCTGGAAGCAGCGTCCCACTTGCTCACAAATGGAAAGGCTTGGGGAAGGAAGCAAAACAGGTTGGAGCGCAGCTAGCCTTGGTTCATCATGCTCGACAAAGCGTGCTGGAAAACCAGGGAGCAACGTCGATCATTATAAACGGCAAAGTAGTGGCAGCTTTCAAGCTAGATCTTCGGGGCCGTGTGCTTGAAAACCTGGGTGGCAACTCGAAAATGATCGAAGGCTCGCTCAAGCTAAATGAGGAAGTCCAACTCGATCAAGTGAAAAAAAGCTGGGAGACGTTTGAGACGAAAAAGAGTTGCTGCTTAGAACAGGTCGACGAGGAAGCTAGTTCTGAAGAGAAGCTTCTACTTGTCCCGAGTCACAAGGATATAGTTGGCTCCGAGATTGATGGTAGTTCTCAAGATGAAGGTGACACACCGTGCGGTGGTCAAGGAAATGGAACTCAAAGGTTGCATGAGGCCGCTGAAAGATCATCTTGTACGCAGGCAGCCGAGTATCAAGAAGCAGAAACTCGAGACAAGTTGCTTGAAGACTCACAATCACAAGATGGAGCTGGAACATCATCTTTAACGCATGCAGCCAAAAATCAAGAAATTTCACTGGACAGCTCTAGCAATAGCGCAGCCGAGCATCAAGAGGCAGACACTGGACGGACTGCGATAACTTCATCTATTGTCGAGCATCGAGAAGGAGAAACTTTAAGTCTTGGCACTCACGTAAACCACGCAGAAGAGGTTGAGACTTACTCCGAACAAGGATGGGAGGAAGATGAAGTGGAATCTTGGGAAGAACAGCTCCTTGACCCTGAAGAAACAGACTTGTACTCTGAAGACGAATGGGAGGAAGAAGCGGAGAGCTGTTCTCTTGTCACTGGCCGTAATATCTGGATAGACAACTTCAAACTACAGGTATTGACTTCTATCCGATAAAGGAGTTCGTTCCTCGCGATTTGAATTCGATCAAGTCGCCAGCGGTTGTAGACACGTCTGAGCTCAGTTGTTTCTTTGTTTTGCTTTTGTGATTGCTTATTCTCTCTTTGCTTTTTACTGTCAGCTGACGAAGTGTGTTTTTTCCTTGGGTGAAGGCTGGAAAGATCCAAGCGCTTGTGAGAGGCCATATCTGCAGAAAGCAGTATCGTCAGCTCCGGGAGAACAAAAAACATGAATCAGTATGCCGGCTACAAGCACTGTGGAGAGGCTCGAGAGTTCGACGTCTTCAACTTTTGCCGGGACTTAGAACCTTGAAGAGTGTACAGCGTGAGTCCGCGACAAAGGTACAGGCGCTGTGGAGGGGCTACGACGTCAGGATCCGGTTCAACAAAGCTCTTGCAAAGATCAAGTACGTTGACGACGACGACATCGATTACGAATGCATCGACTGCATTCTCTTTGCCATGGAGGACACTCGCACTTATGATCAGGTGATGTTTTTCATTGGATCTGATCAAGTCTTAATTCTTGTTGTTCCTCTGTTCAGGATGAGGCAAACTTAGTATCGTATCCCGCTAAAGAGGAACAGGAGAAAAAGTCACAGGTCTGGGAGGCGAATGCGAAGACTCCCGTTTGTGCAGCAGCCCCTGCAGCTATGGTGATAGATCTAGACTTTGAAAGCTCAGGAACAACACCAATCGACGCGGAAGAACTTACTCCAGTACATCAAACAACGCCAACATTCTCGGACAGCGTAGAGGACCAGGTGGAACAATCATTTAAAGTTCCTCATGGATTTCTTTATGTTTTCGTTTTTTCTTTCAGGTTGCTATTCCTCCACAGCAACACGAAAACCACCAAGATCACCCTCCAGCTTGCAATGCTACTGAGACGGAGCAGCAGAAGAAAAAGGACTACATGTCTGAGATAGCGAAAGACTGGTAATAGCTTCATCGTTTCGCTTCGTTTGAGTGACTCGCATTCATCTCCATCGCAGGGGCTTCAAGAACGAGAAAACCGTGAAGCTATTCATGAAAGCTTGCAGCAAGAAGAGACCCTCGAAAGACGAGGCAGCCAACAACCAGCTTCTCCGAGGTCAGTCTTCTGTATATGAAAGAAATCCTGGCATTCGATGAGAAACTCTCGTTCCAGACAAGCGGAGAAGCAAGAAGAGATTCGAAGTTCCCCGGTGAAAAAACAATCCTCGACTAAAAGGTATGTTGATGAGCTAAAGTTTGGATTTTTTTTTTTGTTTAATTTCTCTCCTTCACTGTGTAGGGTTCGAGGAGAGAATGTCACCGAGGTCCAAATGGAAGGGTCCGTTCGTGGACGAGGCAGTCAAGGCCATCGTGGACGGAGCAAAGATTTACTCGCGGAGGTCCACAATCCTGACGGACTTCGTGGGCTTCATGGTCCAGATCCACAATGGTAAGACGTTTCTGGGAGTGAAGATCACCGAGGACATGGTGGGTCACAAGTTTGGCGAGTTTGCGTGCACTCGCAAGATCAAAAACCTGCGCAAGAGCTCCGGGGCATCGAATCAAGGCAAAGGCGCCACTCCCGGCAAAGGTGGGGGAGCAAAGAAGAAGTGACCACGTTTTTGCTGCTCTCCAGCTCCAGATCAAACAAGGTTCGCAAATCCTTGCTTTCCTTCAAGCTAAAATCTCTTGTGCTCGTTTCTTTTCAGTGGAAGAACTCTGGAGCTTCTTTGGTTTTCATCTTTCTTCTTTTGTCAAGAAAAACCTGTAAGTTCTTCGCTTAGATTTTCATGGTAACAGCTCAAATGAGTAGGTAGTCTTCGATTTTTTCCTGTCGGGGACGAATTTACAATCGTCTATCTCTCTCTCGCTCTCCGTGATCTTTCTCTCACGTCAATAAATCTATGTCAAGCTTACTTGACTCCGCGACCGCTGCTGGCTGCAAAATCTCTCTGAGCTTCCATCCGCCAGCGCCGGCGCTAGCAAAAGTCTGGACAAGAGCTTTGCTCGAATGAGCGAAAGGAATGAAAACTTTAGACAAAACAAACCTCTTGCCACGAACAACCGTGTGCTTCGAGGAGTGCCGCATTGGAGGTCTTGAGCTCCAGCGGTCGGCCACAGAGGATACTGGCCGCTTCTTCCCATCCCCTGTTATGTCCCATACACCTGAAAGTTTCTCCAAAAGAAAAACAAGATGACTAAACTTTGGAAGACGAGCGTTTGACGAACTTACAGGACTGTGGCTATGTCATCCTTGGCGAATTTGCAAATGGTTTCTCTTATATGCTGCGCAGTGTGGCCGTCCATGGCTGCAACTGAATAGTAAGTCGTTAGAAAATGGGTCTCGACCTGGAGCAACTCAACAGTGTGTCTCTTGATAATCTCCAGAGTCTCTCGAGTCCTCGTTGAGTCACTGCGATAAGAAAAAAGAAATTTTTCCTTAGATGTGTTGATCAATATAATCGCTCTATCATCTCTTCGATCAATCAATGCCTAGAAGGAAAAGAAGAGAGAAATACCTGCACAGAACGAGCTCGGGAAGCCAGCCTAGTTCCCGGAGCTTGGCCGCGATGCTGGCTGCTTGCTGCCGCCCACGACCGCTGAGAGGCCTCTCGTGATCTTGAACGAGCCAATTCCATCTCGATTTTCAGCCAGAGACGAGACGAGGGCGAGCGATTACCCTACCTTTGAGCGATCGATTGGCCCAAGAGCTGTGAGCGTGCCGCAAGAGAATCAGCCGGCGCACGCTCTTGGAGACCGCACCAGAGCCGCCGCTACCGCTGCCGCTGCTGCGGGGTGTCTTGGAGCTCAAGAAATTTGCGCCCTGGCACAGCGCGACATCGCAATTCGATCCCGCCCACATTCTCTCTTCCCAAGAACCCTAAATCTCAATCATTTCAAAAGGTTAGATTGGCACTTAAAACAGAGGGTTAGGTCGCCCAAGAAAAGGGCCGGGGGGAAGATGGGGATCGACAATCCTTTGGGCGAATCGCTCAAGCTGCAGGGCTTCGAGGAGCTGCCGCTAGGCGCCGGCTGTCGAATGGACAGGGTACTCTCTTTTTCCAATGGGATCGCGAGCGCCTGTGGAGCAGGCGCCAGGGGGGAGGACCACAGGGATGAATCGTCGTCCAATAGATCCAGCTCCTGCGATTCCACTGTGGATGCGGCATTCACCTTTGCTAGCGTAGACGATTTCAGCCAGCACGAGCTCTTCCAGAGGAGATCGAGCCACTACGAAGCGGGAGCTCCGGATCTTGTGGCGCTCAAAGTGGATGGATTTGAGGGGAGTGATGGTGCCAGCGATTGCGAATCCACTGCCAAGAAGACCGACTTTGAGAAGCTCCTGGACGAAATTCGATCTTCCGGGGATGGCAGTGACGCCGCGTCACTGATAAGAACTGTTCTCCAGACGCTGTTTTACGTGCTACTGTGGTATACGTTTAGCACTTGCCTCACACTGTTAAGTTTCCACCATTTCTTGCTCTCCTTGGGTTTTTTTTTTTTCGTGTTCTTTGCATAGTTTTTTCTTTCTTGTTCTTTGGAAGATCTTGCTACCACTTTCTTCTCATTGTTTGCGATCTTCATTCCAGGTACAATAAGTTGCTGCTGGGAAAAAAATATGGCAAGTTCCCAGCTCCGCTGCTCATGAACACGATACACTTCTCTATGCAAGCCATCGTATCGTCGCTTTTGCTACGATGTTGCTTTCCTTCGATGGCGACGACCGTCTCCATGTCATGGAAGGACTACTTCGTGAGGGGTAATGTGAGCTCGCTCGTATTCCAAAACCATTAAAGTTTACTCTTTTTTTTCGTTTCTTTTTTTGGTTCACAGTGGTTCCTACCGGCGTGGCTACTGCGCTAGACGTGGATCTCACGAATGCGTCCCTAGTCTTCATCCCGGTTACGTTCGCGACAATGGTGAGTGGAATTTTTTTTTTATTATTATTATTTTTTCTTGTTTTCACAAACATGCTAACATTCTTTTTCCAGTGCAAATCCGCGACGCCGGTGTTTCTTCTGTTGTTTGCTTTCATATTTAAGTAAGCGTTGCCGGTTGCATGGTTGTTGTGCTCATGTTTTCTTGTGGCAGATTAGAGACTCCCAGCTTCAAACTTTTTGGGATCATATTTATTATTTCTTGCGGTGTACTATTAACTGGTGAGTTTTGTGCTCCACGTTTTGGTTTTTCTGTTTTGACCCCCTTTTTTTTTCAGTTGCGCAAGAAACACACTTTATTTTTGCGGGATTTGTATTAGTCATGTTAGCTGCATTAAGTTCTGGATTTCGGTGGGTCGTCACCCAGCTTCTTCTACAGGTCTGAAGCACAACTTTTGTTGTTGTTCTTTACTTGCTGAAACTCGTTTTTTTTCTTTAACTGCAGAAAGAAGAATACGGTTTGAGCAATCCTTTAGCGGCAATGAGCCAATTCACGCCTATAATGGCACTGATCACTGCTATCTTCTCACTCATTCTAGAACCCTGGCACGAGCTTGCTGAAACTTCATGGTTTGATTCGCGTTCTCGGGTCATGGAAAGCACAATTGTGATGCTACTTGGTGGAACTCTTGCGTTCTTTATGGTACCTCTCTTGTGTCCTTTTTAAAACCTAACTCTCCTCTGGATTCAGGTGATTGCAGAGTATCTCCTAATCATCAAAACAAGTGCTGTCACAATGACTGTCGCAGGCGTGGTGAAAGAGGTCGTCACCGTCGTGGTAAGCCGGCGTCATTTCGTCTAGAAACTAATTCACTGCTCACATCTTGTCTTTCAAGGCCGCGATCATCTGCTTCCAAGACGAGTTTACATTGCTCAAAGGGATCGGCTTCTTCGTTATTGTTGTGGGAGTAGCCCTCTACAACTGGTTCAAGTAAGTCTTTCTCGTGCTCGCTCGGTTCCATCTTCGATTTTTTCGTTTTTCGTTTTTTTTTTCCAGGTACGAAGCTCACATTCAGAAGAAAGACAGGCAAGACCAGTCCGGAATCGAGATTGGCACAGTGAAATACACGATTCTAAACGGAACGCAAAAATCCAGCGACGAGGAAATACTGGACAGAGTGTAAGCGCTCTAAAAAATCTACTATTTATCAAGAGATTGATCGCTCCTCCATTCGAGCCTATACTCGAGCCAACTCTGTAACCTCGTGATGGACGATTCTTAGAAGTTTTAGTCAACTAGGAGTTGACGAAAAATGTAAGCTATGTATGATACTTGTCAAATGGAAAAGCGAGTTTGCATTGGTATCAGACAAGCACTTTAAACTCGTGAGTCAACGCTTACTAAAACGTTTGTCGGGCCTTCCTTTAATAAATAAAGGGGCCACCAAGAACCCTAATTCTTTATCTCGATCGCGAAATGGAGGGAAATGCCCATCCTTGCCAATCGTCGCCCGATCGAGATCAAGGCGCGCGAGCTGCTGCTCGCGCCGTGGATTTCGAGGAATGCGTGCAAGTTCTTGACGATCCAGGCCAGCCGTCGCCGCCCCCGCTGCCGCTGCGTCTATCGTCCAAGGCGGATATCAGGAGGTCTCTCTCCAGGACTTCTAGGTCTTTCAGCTCTCGGATTAACTCCTTCTACAAGGATCAAGAGGTAAGGAGAGTGATTCTTTCTTCTGTTAGGCGATTTCTCGCGTGGTTTCTTCTCTTTCTTGCTCAGATTTTTGGCTGCCGGGAGACACTATGGCTGGCTTATCAGACCCTCGGTGTGGTCTATGGCGACTTGGGGACGTCTCCGCTCTACGTGTATCCCACAGCGCAGATAGATTCGCGAAACGAGCGAGAGTACCTGGGGGTTTTGAGCGTCATCTTTTGGACGCTCACGCTCATCGGTGTTGTCAAGTACGTGCTCATCGTGCTCCATGCCAATGATCATGGCGAAGGTACGCTCTCCACTTCTTCCGAGATGTTAGAGAGTAAGAACTTCACACTGGCTTTGTTCTAGGTGGAACTTTTGCGCTCTATTCTTTGCTGTGCCGCCACGCAAACGTTGGACGGCATGCTGGAAAACACTATGGAAGGCTGGAGTCGGACACCGAGTTCTCGTATTTCGGAGATGCCGAGCGTGTCAGGGTGCACACGAGAGCAAAGATGTTCCTGGAGAAGAGCGAGATTGCCCAGAAGATTTTGCTCGTTTGCGTGACTTTTGGAACTTGCATGGTCATAGGAGATGGTGTTTTGACTCCAGCAATCTCAGGTACACAAGTTTTCTTTCCAGAAACTTTGAGATGCTCTCCTTTTTCTTTGCAGTCCTTTCATCTATTGGTGGACTTCGCTCTCAAGTCCCCGCAATCAGCCAAAGTATATAGATGTGAGCGTCTTCTTGTTTTCTTTGTCGCTAAACAGTGCATGCAGCGGTGGTGATCGCCATCTCCTGTGTGATTATCTCGGCACTATTTCTCTTGCAAAGCATTGGCACGCATAGAGTGAGTTGTATCTTCTCGCCGATCATGGCTACGTGGTTCGCTTCTACGACTGTCATAGGCATCTACAACATCATGAATTACTACCCGACGGTTCTAAAGGCCTTGTCTCCGCACTATGCCATCCGCTTTTTTGTCAGAAACAAGAGACATGGATGGGAGATGCTCAATTCAATAGTCCTCTGTATCACAGGTTCGTTGTTTGCTTACGTGAGTCTTTAGTTTCCAAGCGTAACTTCCTACTTCTCTAGGAGCCGAAGCGATGTTTGCCGACTTGGGCCACTTCAACATAAAAGCCATTCAAGTAGGTGCAAGAATGAGAGATCGAATTCATGCTTATACACACTTTCCTTGGACAGATAGCCTTCATAGCCGTCGTATACCCCTCTCTTATCATCACATACGCTGGAGAGACGGCCTTTCTGATCAAACACCCAGAACATCGCATCGACGCTTTCTTTAAGTCAGTTCCCAGTCCAGTGTTCTGGCCTGTCTTTGTAGTCGCGACTCTGGCAGCGATAGTTGCTAGCCAGGCGCTTATCACAGCGACATTCTCCGTTCTCAAGCAGTCGGTGTCCTTCGGCTGCTTTCCGAGGATCAAGCTGGTCCATACTTCAGCCAGCCAAGAGGGTCAGATCTACTCCCCGGAAGTGAACTATCTGCTGCTGGGACTTTGCTTGGCAGTCGTGATCGGCTTCCAGGACAGTGATGGCATTGGAAACGCATACGGTAACAAAGCTTTCAATTCTCCTCGGAGTTCTAATATGTTTTCTTCACAGGAGTTGCCGTGATCTGGGTGATGCTCATCACGACCGCACTCGTAGCCGTGGTCATGCTCGTCGTGTGGACAACATCGGTGCTGTGGATCATCCTCTTCTTGATCGTTTTCGGGGCAGTCGAGGTGATCTACCTGTCATCCACTGCGGAGAAGCTGGCCAAGGGAGGATGGGTTCCCTTCGCCATCTCGTCCTTCTTCGTGGTGGTGAGCCTCAGCTGGAACTACGGCAGGCGCATGAAATACGAGTTCGAGGCCAAGAACAGGATCAGCTCGCACGACTTCAAGAACTTGTGCTCGAGCTTGGAAGTCACACGAGTTCCCGGCCTCTGCCTCTTCTACAGCAACCTCATCCACGGCGGAGGCCTCCCTCCGCTCATGGGACACTACATGCGAGCGGTGGGATCCTTGCACGAGGTGGTCATCTTCCTCACCATCCGGGTGGTGCCCGTCAAGACGGTCCTGGAGAGCGAGAGGCTGTTCGTCGCGCGTGGCAGCGGCGTCAAGGGACTCTATCGCTGCGTTGCTCGCTACGGCTACCTGGATCACGTCGACATGGTGAAAGAGGAGTTCGTGGATCAAGTGATCGCCAGCTTGGTGGACCTCATTCGATCGGAGTACGAGGAGAAGTCCAAGGAGCTGGAGGGGAGGAGCAGCGGTGAGGCGGCGGCGGCGCATTGCGTGATGGAGTGCGCGGCTGAGATGGAGATGGTGGAGCTGGATGTTGCGAAGCGGAGGGGCGCTGTTCACGTCGTGGGTCACAGCATTCTCGACACGGGCAGCCGCAGCTGGTTCAAGAGGATGGTCGTGAACAAGATCTATCGCTTCCTCCATAGCTCCTGCCGCTCGGCCGTGTCCACCTTTCGCATCCCATCGTCGCGCCTTCTCGAGCTCTCCATGGTCTATGAAACTTGAAATAAGTGCCATCCTTGAGTGCTCTACCAAGATTTTTTTTGCTTGGGACGAGACCAGCTTAGGAACTTCGAGTTCTTGTCACAACTAAGAACAAATTTATTGCCAAAGATGAGACCTCGATCACCAAGAACATTATCTTATAGAACGCGAAGCACAGATAATTTAGTGAAGTTGTTGATTTCCTTGATCAAGCGACGTAGACAATCTTTGTAGTGGCACTAATCTTTTGCAATGAATCAACCTTTAATAATCTACTTTACTCTTATAATACCTTAAAGATCGATCGTCCGACCTTGTGAAACTGTTGATAAGATGCACAATATGTAAAGAAGATTCAAGGTTTTGGATAACTCTAGCAACCTTAATCAATGACAGTAGCGCTAAGGAACTTCGAGTTCTTGTGTCACAACACTTTCGATGATATCGTCTCCCGGCAGAACAAGTTGATCAGCGCGCTTGCCAAAGATGGGAGCCTGGCCAATGCCAAGAGCGTTTTTGATACGATGCCTGCCAAGAACATTGTCTCCTGGAACGCGATGCTTACGGCACTTGCCAGGCACGGGCAATTTAGTGAGGCTATTGATTTCTTTTATCGAATGCCCGGCTGGAATCTCGTCTCCTTCAATCTGATGCTAGGGACGTACGCTCGGCAGAAAAATCTAGAAGCTCTTTCCGTGATGTTTTATTCAATGCTGGAGAAAAGTCTGGTTTCATGGACGATATTCGTTTCTGCATATGCCCAATCAGGGTATCTGAAAAATGCGGCACTAATCTTTGACGGGATGCCTGCTAGAAATCTCTTCTCGTGGAACTCAATACTGGATGCAATTGCGAAATCCGGAGATTTTCAAAGTGTGATTGATTTCTTAAAGAGACTTCCAGAGTATGATCTTGTATCTGGTAACTCTGTGCTCAAGAAATTTGCCTCTCTCGGGCATTCTTTTGTCCCAAAATCGTTTTTTGACTGGATGGAGCTCCATGATATCATCACTTGGACACTCCTCCTTTCTTTCCACCTCCAGGAAAATGAATCCAGGGCGATAGCCAGAAGAATATATGAGTCCATGCCGGAGCATGATATCCCGTCGACAACATTGTTCCTTGCAGCATATGCCCAAAGAGGCGGAGTTGATGTAGCGAAAGACGTTTTTGATGGTATGCCGTATCACGATGTAATATCATCAAATGCAATGCTTTATGTTTATGCGAGAAACTCAAAAGTTGACGAAGCTGAAAACTTGTTCTCAAAACTGTGCGAGAAAGATTCTGTCTCGTGGAACGCTATGCTTGCAGTTTACGCCGGAACCGGGCATATGGATCGTTGTAATGATTTACTTTATTACATTCCTGAAATTACTCCCATGTCTTTTTCTACCTTGCTTTCTGCTAGTAAAACCGACTTTGATTCTAGTTTTCTAAGCTTTATCTTAGCAAAATTGCCGCACCATGACCTCTTCTCGGCAACAGCTCTCGTTGCAGTATACGCCCGGAACGGGCTGTTTTTGGAAGCTGAGACCACATTTAACACAATGCTTAGCCGTAACCTTGTCTCGCTTAACGTAATGCTGGAAGCACTTGTGCAGAACAGAGATCTAGCATTTGCAAAGGAGTTTTTCAACTGTAGAATGCCTGAGCATGATCTTGTTTCATTGACAACACTTGCAGTAGCACTCGCTGATAATAACCACCAGCACGAAGCTCTCAAGCTCTTCCACCATCAGCACCACGATTCTTTCTCCACGACAGTCTTGCTAACATCTCTCAGGCAGGCCGGATTCTCATCAAAAGCCACAAAAAACTCAGAAAGATCTCTGGAACAGGACAGTCCCATCGTGCAGAATTCAGCTTTCCAAGCCAAATCTGGAGAATCTATTGGAGATGCCCTTGACACCTTTTGGAGCATGTGTGTGAATGGCTTAGATTCAAATGAGGTGCTGATGATAAGTGTCTTGAACGCTTGTAGCCACTCGGGCGATGTTATGGCCGGTCGACGCTACTTCCAGTCGATTTGCGCAAACCATGGTACTCCCTGGACGAGGCAAGAATTTGGTTGCATGATAGACCTCTTGGCAAGAGCTGGGAACTTAGAGGAGGCAAAAGAGCTCTTTGATAATATGCCATTTATTCCAGAATTTGAACATTGGACTTCCCTAGTCCGGGAAATTCATAAAGAAAAACAAACACTAGAAGACAAACCCTGGCTGCCAAGATCAAAGCGCTTGAACGATTTGGCTTGAATGAATTTGGACTGTGATTTTTCTTAACTTATCTATTGAATCCAAACTCATTTCGTTTCTGGATCGTCCCCTTTTCCTGGTTTGATTGCAGCCACAGTCATCACTGCTAGGCATCATCGGTAGGAGTTATAGTTTTGAGCCAAAGGTACGCTTCAGGATGATAAAATGTTACGCTGATAAAGCAAGCCACCATTGTTGGTTGTATTTTGTTTTGTGTAAGCAGCTGTCGCGTGGCCTATGCTTCTGACTGGATTTTCCTTGGGTCGGCTTTAAGGCCCCACGGTTGGACATCCAGACCAACTGGGATTTTTACAGACATAAAAAATGCTCAGTATGGATCATTTGTAAGTTCTGATCATCCTTTTGTTTATTGATTTTTCGTATGTCAAAGTGATTGGCGGTACTAGGAATTTACTTTCTTCATGTGCCACGGCTTCTCACTTGTAAATGGAGAGTCCCCATGCTGCATCAAGTTGAGTGTTTGTCTTTGGCCATATTTACTCGAGACAAGGAAAGGAATTTTCCATAGTTTTTCTTCCACCGTGAATTTACGTCCTTGAACCAGCCTCCAAAGTCTTCATCCTGGACTTTCCTCCTGCGTGATCTTGAGATAAAAACAAACACCGCAAACAAAAACCAAAGACCTTGCGTGTTTTGTGCTGAGCAAGCGTGCTCCATCGCCAAAGTAGCTCACTGTCCATGCAAGACGAGACGGCGAGCTACTAGCCGGTTGCTCGGGCGCAAAGTGCAAGGTCCAGCCATGGTGGAGAGTCCTGGATTCACAACGATACAAACTCATGGAAGTCAAGAGAAAAAAAACTACTTACGCGTCTCCAGCAGCGAGTTCTCTGTAAGTTTCAATTGAGTATCCCCTTCGCTCCAAGTTGTCCATCCCTCGGTTCGATTCGATTGCCAATACGGCAGAGCAAACGCAAAGTGGAGCGTGGAGTCTGTTTGTGACAGTGAATGGAGTGGAATCCAAAACGCGAGGAAGGATTTTGTTGAGATCAGAGTGCCAGTTTGGTGACACTGAATCCTGGGAGCTTGATGAAGAGACTACGAATCTAGAGACGAAGTTCTTATCTTAGGAGAAGGAAAACGAAAAGCTTATCGATCGACTCTGTTTGATCCCAGGAGCTCCGCTGCGGCCTGGCAGAGTCGAGGGTGGAAAACGAATTCGTCCAGAGAACAAGCTCTTCGGTGGAGATGGAAGAAACCACGTCATAACAAGAGAGAAAAGATGATCCAAAACTTCTATCCAAAGATAAATATCAACGCTCTGGTTTGCTTGAGCTAGACGCGGTGTTTGTAAGCCGCGAGCATTTCTTCATATTTGGGGATCCGCTGCCTGAGAACCTTGATCTCAGCGCTGGAGAACAATCCCCGGGGGAAGAACAGTGAGGGAATTGGCGAGTTTGGATGGATGATCCATTCCTCCTCTTTTCCTTCTCGCGCAAACGAGCAGCAAGTAGAAGATTTTCTTCGCAGGATTGCCAATGTCAACACCCTCGATCGCGACTGCGCGCAATGCCGCGACCATCGCTACCTCGCCAATCTCCTATGCGCTCTGTGGCAGCCTCGAGCACGCCCTCTCCGTCTTCGCTGGCATCAAAGATCCCAATTCCTTCTCCGGAATATCCTCCTCCGGGTGTATGCCCAGAGCGGGCATCTGGACGACGCGCGCCGGGTCTTTAACAGGATGCCGTCCAAGGACGTGATTACATGGACGGCTATGATGAATGCCTACGCCGAGAACGGCATTTGGATTTCGCGCAATGTATGTTCGAGAATAGGCCCATGAGGAACGTGGTGTCGTGGAACTCCATGATGTGCGCATATGCCCAGACCGGGCATTACAGCAAAGCCATAGAGCTCTTTCAAATCACGCCTGCTCACCACGAGAACACGTGAACGCCTATGATTCCTCGCTACGCTCTCAGTGGCAACACGGGCAAGGCTATGACTGTGTTCCAGAGCGTCGGCGCAAGAATAGAACGCTATAATCTCGGCATTTGCCCAGGCTGGGGATTTCTCCATGGCGAAAGATCCCTTTGACGCAATGCCTGCTCCCAATATTGTGTCGTGGAAACTATGCTGAAAACATACGTGGATGCATGTAACCTTAACGGGCCGAAGCGACTGTTTGCGATTATGCCAGAGCGAAGCTCAATCACCTGGAGCGTATGGTTTGGGCATGTACAAGATGGCGAGAGTTTTTTTCAGATCATGCGAGAAACCACACTCGACGATCCCAGTTGCGCCGATCACTCCAAGATCGACAAAGCTCGAGCAGTGTTTGATGCTTTGGCGTACCTGGACATGGTCTCCTGGAACACCATGCTCGCTTGCTACGCACCCGGCGTCCACCACTGCAAAGATTTCTTTGAGAAATGCCCGGCCCCAACCTGGTGTCTTACCTCACTGGTCAGCTGCAGATTATCCGGGGAAGCAGTGAAAATCTTCGTCGAAATGCCAGAGATAAACGCTGTGACGTCCACTGTGATGATGCAAGCTTATGCACAGGAAGGCCAGCTTGCCAGAGCCAGGGACATCTACGAGACAATGCCGGATCGCAACTCAGTGGCTCTCATCACCGTGATCTTGGCGCTCGCACAGCCCAATCCTTGAGAACAGCCTTTGAGCCTTTGAGCCTTTGAGGCCTGGAGCTCGATCATGGCGGCCTATGTCCAGAACGGACGCGTGAGCGAGGCACTGGATCTCTTTCGAGAGATGCATCTTTCTGGCTTTCAAGCCAGACGAGACCATCTTCACAACAATTCTAGCAGCGGCGGCGAGCCAGCTCGAGCAGTGTTGCCGAGATTTTTGTCCATGATCGCAGACTTTGGGATCTCTCCCAGGGCGAGTCAGCTGGAGCAATCCATGCCATTTGTTCCACAGCCGGGCTTGTGGATGATTCTTCTGGGTGGAAAATCCATCGAAATGAAAAGGTTGTCGAAAATGTCGGCTGGTACTTGGATAATGCCAGGTTGACAACCGACAATCCTAGTCATCCCGGAGATGCGGATGTTGTGCCATGTAAGCTGAAAACCTATCCCACCAGCCAAGGCGCAGTAGAGGAACACCGGTATAAAAGAAATGGAGTTGCAAGGAGGGTTAATCCGGGAGAGCCTGAAAGGGCGCTTGCATCCCTCGGGTTGCTTAGTAAATGGGGTCGCTGACCCTTGACCACTTGGCCCCCCTCGTCGGTGACCCAGTAGTGCTAAGTCGGTATGGTCAACCCCACCGTGACCTACCGGATAGCGCTTGGTACCCAGGGCGCCCAAGGAGGCCCGATATCTTTTGCAAACATTTCTTTGATCTTCCTTTCTGGAATTTCTTGGGGCGCCAGGCCTTGAAGTATTTTCCAAATGTTTGGATTCTTCAGTGAAGTTTCCGAGACCATCAAAGCTCAACCTAATGCGTTATGTAGATGACGCTTCTCTCTCTTTCTTTTTTCCAAGGATGGCTCTTTCAAGGACCTGAGAAAGGATAGAGGATTGTGCTCCAAACATTACACTTCTTTGCAAGTCAGGCAGGTGTTAGCGATTGTGAAGAAGGGTCTCCAAGCTAGAGAGGCTTGATGAGGGATGTCTTCTACAAAAACAATAGCATGGATCAGGCTAACAAAGACTGGGCTTTCCACTGACATAGAATAAATAATCCACGGAAGCTTATGGTAAAAATAAAGGTCAAAAGTATAAACTAAGATTAGAACTAATATCTTTTCACAAAGTCATGGGATGTTTAATCAAGTTTTTATATGATTGACATAATAAGAAATCAAAATAAGTTGTGGAGAATTTAAGTGGTTTCTTTCATTGGTTCTTTATCCCAATTTTAGGTTCTCTCAATATTCTAGTCAAATATCTTTCCTTAACTTTGTGTGTTGTTATTTTAAACACTGTAAAACTTTGTTGGAAAGTCCAAGAAGGCAAATATCTTTCATGGGGACTGATTTATTATTGATAAATGTTCTCAATCTTGATAATATATAAAAAATGTTAGCACTTATAGTGATGGTTTTGGGGAAGTTGTGCCTTGAGTTCCATAGCAAAAGAGGAAAGTTAGTTTTGGCTTGGAGGAAGAAGTTATGAGTGCTTGTTATCTAACACTGTCTTGCTTGGAGAAATACATGGAAGTGGTTGAAGTGATGGTAAGTTTGCTTTACTTATTTTATTAAGTTAGTTTCATTTTTGTCTCTTTTAATCTAGACACACGCACATAAGAAATAATGAATCACAAGGAAGATACCAGATTCTAAAGATCCTCTTGATCTCCTGGTACTGCCTCCATTGAAAAGCACTCTCCCTAACATCATTAATGCTTGGGAACAAGAAACAAAAGGCCAAGTGCTATGAGTTCACTTGAACAATGATGCCTTCTTTGCTTGGTTTGAAGCTATTGCCTGAGGGTTTTCTTTTCACACCACCCCTCCTCAACTCTTAAAAAACCACAACTCCACCTCATGACAGCATAACATTTTTATGGCCTCATTGTCCTCATGTGAAGGTCTATCCATTGACCACTACCACCTTGTCGTTGTTAGCCCTTTACTAACCGAGCCATTAGTAATGTTTGTTCTTATCATTCAAAGAGACAACCATTCATGGGTAGTTTCTATCATTAGTTATTGCAAGTGTTCAAGTATATATAAACATGAACATGCAATCCTTGGCATACACACAACATGAATCAAAGAAGAGGCTTGCATGATAGCTCAAACTCTAGGGCAATAATAATAATAATAATGGTAATATATACAAAGTATATTGCCATCCTAGTTGCATGGCAATTACATCAGTATGGCTAACTAAATGAACTTGCATCAAGATCATAGAATTCTTGGAGATTTAGATCAAGCTTCCACAATGCCTAAAATGGGGAGGAGCATATAAAACCAATGCCTTTCTTCTAGAGATAACTCAATATGTTATAAGGAGAAAATCTAAAAACCTCTATTTAGCAATTCCAGCTTAATATTCCTTTGCTATTCTTTCAAAAGCATCTAATAGAACTACTTTGCCAAAAATTTATAAGAAATGTGGCATATGTGGAATAAGAAAGCCACAAAGAAGGAAATATAAAAGAACACAATGTTGAACCCATGACTAGTAATGCTAATGCTCATGAAGCAAAGGAAAATGATAATAGTGTTTTTTAGTGTATAGAGCTAGACATGGAATCACAAATCTAACAAAGTTCTTCGAATTTATTGGTGCCCCACATTTTCAAATTAGTTTTCCTTTTTGTACTCACCATTTTTGGTTGTAGGTTTGAATGATTGCATGACAAGTAGACAATTGCTTCTAATAAAGACACAAAGGAGGCTGAGAGGCATTGGGGGACAGCAAGAACTTCCAATTGCTTTTGGTAGAGGAGGTTGGCACAATTTAACAAGCAATTGGAGTAATGAAAATAACTACAAGAAAGAAAAACAAAAAAGATGTTTGTCAATAAAACGATAGATGTTAGCATAAAGGATTATCATTCAAACAATCCTATTTGCTAATGATATAAAACTCTATGCTATAGATCTAAATTTAAATTTAGCTTTTGCTAACTTTAGTCTTTTAATCAAGATTAATTTAAATAAATTTACCAAAAATTTTAACCATACACTTAAAATCAACCCAAACCATGTTAAAACATATCACAATAGCAACAAAAGTTAAAAGTTTGCTCTAACCATTGACCCATTGGTGGAATATACTAGAGAATCTAGTACTGCTTCTATAGACATATAAATGCCTATTTTACAAATAGCATTCAGTAATTTCACATTTCTCTTGTAAGAAAAAGTTTTATTTGCATAACCAGTACCAAAAGAAATTACTTGTCATATTAAACCTCTTTCATTGTAAGCTTCAGTTTTTTCTTACTCTAAAGCTCAAATCCAGAAGATTATTATTTTCTTTCAAATCACAGCCTCCAAGTTTGAGCCTTTGCGAGGACTATGATGAAGTACATCTATGCGAGTCAACGGCATGTATCAAAGTACATCAATCCACTGATTTTTCTTGACTCCAGTTTAAGACTCCATAGCTGCACATTTGGGATTGGGATAGTTACAAACATCAAAACACTCAATATGGATCATTTGTAGGTTGTGATCATCAATCACCAAAGAAACATTTAATTATGGCTTTTTCAAATCACACTTTTGTCAAAGCAAACAACTAACAACTCTTTTCAGTACTAAGAATTTTCTTTTTTTATGTGTTCATGGTTTCTCAGTCCCATGTTTCTGTCCATATCTAATCAAGCAAGAAAATGTATTATATTCTCCACGGTTTTTCTTTTTCTATTAAAAATTAACATTCTCATTTCGGTGCTAGTGGTTTCCACAACCTTTGTCCGAAAGAAGCTGAAATGTACATGTGACAAGTGCCACATTTGAGGCCCTTCATTTATGTTTACTTTTGTCGGAAGAACAAAGTGTGAAATGTAACCATCACAGAAACCACACCATATTAATGAAGACATTGTTATAAACCAGAGGATATGCATTCTTTTAAGTTTACTAAGTATTCATCCTGAACTTTGCTGCTATGTGATCATGGTTTTGGGATAAAAAGAAATACCAGAAAGAGAAACAAAGACCTACCGTGTTTTGTGCTGACCTTAATGGGGAGTGGCTTGCTGCTCACAATATTGTGTCGTGGACAACTATGCTGAAAACTTACACGGATGCGATTATGCCAGAGTGATGGAGCGTGATTCTTCAAGCATTTGCGGAGATGGAGAGAATTTGTTTCAGATCATGCAAGAAACCATACTCAATGAACCCAGCTGCTTCCAACATGATTGTTTTAGACGCGGATCACTCCAAGATCCACAAAGCTTGAGCAATGTTTGATGCTTTGGCGTGCCTGGACATGGGCTCCTGGAACACCATGTTCGCTTGCTACACACCCGACATCCACCACTGCAAAAATTTCCTTGAGAAAATGCCCGGCCACAACCTGGTGTCTTACAACACTCTCTCACTGGTCAGCTGCAGATTATCCGAGGAAGCATTGAAAATCTTCGTCGAAATGCCAGAGATAAACGCTGTGACATCCACTGTGATGATGCAAGCTTATGCACAGGAAGGCCAGCTTGTGAGTGCCAGGGACATCTACGAGACAATGCCGGATCTCAACTCATCACCGTGATCTTGGCGCTCACACAGCTTGTATCGATTTAAAAAGGTCGAGGGCGATTCTCGAAGTGGGCGGCGATGATACGCCACTGAATCCTTGCCCACTTTCATGCGTGGATCGATCGCCCACGCCGCCGCGAGCGAGCACGTATATCCAACATGGTTGTCTCGGGGCACCGTGGCATCCTTCACGGCGATGCGGCGCTGGATCCCTTCGTGCTGCATCCGCGTCCGTGACCAGCAACCATGCTAGATCTCTTGTTTTTCAAAAGCTCCGATCGAGAGCAACGCTAATTTAAGAAGAGGTGACAGTCCGATGTGCAAAGAGGCCGAGCTATGGCGTGGAAGGCGGTGGCCATTGGGTATAGAATTCCACGACTGTCGCTTGCTCCGCCCATTCCAGCGTCTAGAGCCGTAAAGTTTGGAGATGGAAGAAGGCCGGCGTGGGAGAGGCGTGTTACTGGAGCGGCTATTGCTGCCATAGCCGTGGTTCTTGCATCGTCGAGGCTTCCATTCGGGAGAATGTCGGCTCTGGATTGGAAGAGGCATGGAATGGAGCTCTTCTCGCAGGTATATGTTCTTCGTAGCCATCTTTACTCGTTTTGTCCTCTGAGCTTCCTTGGTTTCTTTCTTCTGTGGTGGAAAGGGAGATGTGTCTGGATCTTTGGAGCAATTCAACAAGGTGTTGGATGCTTTCCCGGAAGAACTCCCTTGTGAGTGAATCAATTTTTAAAGATCCAAACACACACCAGAAAAACTGAAGTTGTGAACACAGATCTGTGGCAGAGGGGACTTTCACTGTTCTATCTCGACAGGTTAGTAGTGGATTCTTCTCCCTTTTGAGAGCTTGAGCAAAACTTTGCAAAAGATTTGAAGAAGGTGCTGCTCAGTTTCGAGAGGATACAAAACTGGGGAACAACGACTCCGAGGAGGTAATTTTTCTTTCTATAAACGTACATCGGATTTCTCTCTCCTCTTTCAGGCTTTATGGTGCTTCCTTTGTGAGGCCCGATCTTATAGTTTAGAGGAGGCTCGTCAAAGAATCCCAGACGTATGGTTTTTTCTTATCAATTTCTCAACTATTGGTTTTCATTTTTTCCAGACGGGTAAAGATAGCAGGGCTTATATGAACCAAATTTACAAGCTTTACAAACAAGGTGGTGATCCTCAACAGGTATCTCTCTACAATATCAACACAAAGTTCTATCTATTTTCTTAGCAGATGCTGGGTAGCTTTCTAAAGGAAGATAGAGGTCAAGCATTCTTCTATGCTTCCTTGTATTCTGGGCTTTACTACGAAGCTTTGGTACGAATTGTTTGTGATGTTTTTCGAAACCTTTCGCTGCGTTTTTTGACGAAATTAGGGAGAATTTGAACCAGCAAAGTCTGCTATTATGTCTGCGTGTGCAAGTAGCTACGGATCAACGTAAGAAATATAACCAAAAAACAAAAAAGAAACACTCACCAGAGTCGTTCTTACAGGTCCCAAGATTATATGGTGTCCGTAGCTAAAGTACATTGCAAAACACGCAAATGGTGCTAGTTCGGCCTCACGGTTGTGAACATACTTTCTTAATGCATCTGAGTCGATGTCTGTTACCTCCACAGATGAGGGTGTGAAAAGTTGACGAGTCGACTGGATAGGACTCTCTCTTTTGCGACCTAAGAGCAACTTCTAGCGTTCCTGATAAGAGGAGAGAAAACGAGAAAAAGAAAAAAAGACGGCATGGTCACTCACGTGATTGCATTCTAAAGTCATTCTTAATCAAGATTAGTAAAGAAAAATTCTCAAGCGTTCACACCAACACATTCAAGAGCTTATGAAGGCTCTCGATCTTCAGTCTTGGGTTTGGCTTCTGGAGTTTGTGTCTTCTTCATCGCCTCTTCATCGCTGGACAAGTAGCTAATTTGAGCATTGATCACCTCTCTCAGCTCTCTGGATCAAACTACTCAAACTATATCTCAGGAATATATTGGTGCTTACCATTACATAACTGCTAGAGAACAGTGAGTTTAACTAGAGATTTCATTTTCTCATTGCCCAGGAACTAAATGAACTTGCATCAAGATCATAGAACTCTTAGAGATTTGGATCAAGCTTCCACAATGCCTAAAATGGGCAGGAGCATATTAGACCAATGCCTTTCTTCTATAGATAATGTAATATGTTATCGGGAGAGAATCCAAAAGCTCTATTTAGCAATCCCATTACATGCAGGCTTAGTTGTCATTTTTAAGGTACTCAAGTTTGGTGAGAGCTCCCTCAAGCCATGTTACTAGATAGCATCAACTTCTTGGGCTTTGATTGGCAATAATATTAATAAGCAATTCACTCGGAACACATTTCCTGTGCTACTAGAAAAAAACTTATGCATGTTGGCTAAGAAAAATAGATTCTAATGGTAATTAAGTTTTGTATTTTCTCCTAACATTCTAGAAGCTTGATATTCCTTTGCTATTCGTTCAAGAGCATCTACTAATAGTGGAATTACTTCACCAACATTTATAAAGAATGTGGCTTGTCGGGCATATGTGGAAAAGGAAAGCCATGAAGAGAAAAATGTAAAAGAACACAATGTTAAACCCATGATTGATGATGCTAATGCTGATGTAAAAGAACATAATGTTGAACCTATGACTAATGATGCTAATGCTGATGAAGCAAAGGAAAATGATAATAAATGGCTTATGGAAGAATTGGATAATTTACTTGATAACCCTATAATGCAGATAGATTGTGGTAAGAACTTCTGCTTCTACAATTGCATACCAACATTGACCCTAGCATTGTTTTACAGTAGAACCCCTTGTTATTTTACAGTGTGGAGGAGTTTATGGTCCTATATGTGGGTTTTTCAATGTGTAGAGCCAGACATGTAATCAATCGCAAATCTAACAAAGTTCTTTGAATTTGGTGGTGGCACATTTTCAAACTATTTTCCCTTTTTCCACTCATTATTTTTGGTTGTAAGTTTGAGTGATTGCATGATAAAACAACTGCTTCTAATGAAGACATAAAGGAGGCTGAGAGGCATTGAGGGACAACAAAAACTTCCAATTGCTCTTGATAGATGAGGTTGGCACAATTTAACAAGAAATTGGAGCCATGGATATAACTACAGCAAAAATGAGAACATGAGAGTCATGGTGAATTGGCTAAAAACTACAAGAAATGTTAAGATATAAACTGAAACTCAAGTGAGCACAAAAACTACACTAGGGTTTTTCCATTTGTACCTTTGAGTTTTCTCTAACATTGGAGCTCCACTCCTCTACTCTCAACCATGCCGTTACTGCTAAGGGTCTGTAGACAGCATGGTAGAGAGTAGTGCCCTCCCTAATGGAGGCATAAAGCCATTTGTTTGTCAGTGGTAAGGAGTTTGGTTTCTGGAAGAAACTCATGGAAGCATGGCTTTGGTTCTAGGGAGTGTATGGCATTGTGGATCTCTCCAATCTAGAGCCAATACTCAGTCAAAGGGTTTTGATGGACTAGAGGACTAGGAATCAACAGGCTATTGGCTACATTTGCTCTTACTTGAGTCACGAGATATTGATCAGGGTGGATATGGGACAAGGAGGAGCCTATATCTAGAAATGGCTAGATGACACCTACAGTAAGAAGAAGGAGGTCATGAGGATCCATTTGTTGCTAGATACGTGTGTTTTCCAGGATGGGGGTGATATGCTGGAACACACTAAGCATTTAAGCTGACTGTTTGTAGATTTAGCTACGGAAGGTAAGGAGCATGAGGTTCCCGAATCAATGTAGAAAGTGAAGCTCTATAAGACTCTACCACAAGAATGGGAGGGTGTGCAAAAGAGCTGATTAAAGAGCTAAATTGATGATGCAGTCACCAGATTGATAAACACCTCCTTGCTATACAAAGAGAGAGCCCAAACCCATGAGGTTCATCAGTCTATATATGCAAGATGCAGCTAGCTGAATGTGGCAAACAAATCTTATGTTGGGCATGGTTGCAATGTGCAGCAAGGGATGCCAAGAACTAGAAGCGGTTACAATAGATATGCTAAGGGAGATGTAGAAAACTCTCAAGATGGAGTTACTGAAGGCTCTTGAAGTCATGAGCTGCTAAGAGCTTGCAAGGGAGTAATTGTTCAAGCCATAGGCAAGGTAGACAAGGCAAATCTAGGCACATTGATTGTGACCAATGCAAGTTGTGCTAGGAGCATAGTCATTGGGTTCGTGATTGCCCTAATGCCAAAGACATAACTCATTTGGGCATTGAAGAAGATGATGTAATTAACATAGAAGAAGAGAGCCATAAATGGTGAGACTCTTGGGAGTAATAAAGCTTGGGTTGGACTCTGGTTATACCAGTTTGATGTCTATAAATAAATATATGTTTGAGGAGTATAAGTTTGTGAGCTAGAGCAATGGAGTTGTTCTGAGAGATGACATCTGCCTTGGAATTCATGACATGGGAACTTTCAAGATTAAGCTTGAAAATGGAAATAATATAAATACAATGTATATTCCAACTTTCGAAGGAATCTCATGTTAGTGGCCAAAGTTTGTGAAAATAATATGGTGGTGATCTTTGATGATAAAGGTGTTGTGTTTATTGACAAATGCACATTCAAGATGTTTGGAATGAAGTTTTTGTATGGGGAAACTTATATAAAGTTTCTTTTGGAAAGCAACATGCAATAAATGTTAAACACCTTCCTTTGACTAAAGCAAAAATAATAATGCCTTTTTATAGCATTGCCATTTAGGTCATGCCAATTACAAGGCCATATGGGAAATATACATAGAAGGCATGGTTACGGGACTTGACTTGAAAAGGGAGTCATATATGCTTGGAAAACACCATCACCAAAATTTTGCATCATCAAAGAGGTGGAATTCCCAACCACTTGAGCTTATCCATTCATATTTGGTGGACCAATGGAGATCCTAAGTTATTTTGGAGCAAGATATTTCATGTTTGTTGGTGACTATAGTAGGAAGATATGCATATTTTTCCTTCGAAACAAGAATAAGGCTATTGAACCCTTTAAATTCTATAAGTTCTATGCTGAGACAAAGCTTGAAAGAAGATTAAAGGCCATATAAATTAATGAAAGAAAAAAGTACTTGAATGTCAGCAAAATGGCATTGTTGAGCACAAGAACCACACATTTGTGAATGCTATCTATAACCTCTTGGTAGGAGCCAAGTTGGACAAAAGATTCTAGCAAGAAGCCATTGCCATGGCATTACACATCCAAAATCAGTTGCTAATAGTTGTCTTGAGTGGGAAGACCTTTGAAGAAATGTGGATAGGGAAGAACCTAGATGTATCTCACCTTTGTGTTTTTGGTTGTGCTGCCTTTACACATGTCCCTAACCAACAACGCAAGAAACTTGATTCGAAAAGTCAAAAGTTTATCTTTGTTGGTTATGCACAAGATGAAAAATACAATTGTAAAACATACAAGCTTTGGGATTTAACAATCAAAGAGACGATCATTAGTATAGATGTGATCTTCGTCAAAGATAACTTCTCCCAATAGAGCCAAGATGAGCCACTATCCACTAGCTTTATCAATGAAGATCTCCTAGTTCTTCTATTCCCTCCTAGTTTTAAGGAGGATGCATTATTTATTGATGAAATAAGGACTATTGCCTTCGAGCATAATCCATTGGACTATGCTCGGCTAGAGCCAACTCTAATCCCTAACCTTGTTGGTGAGTAGCATAATGCTCTATATCTTTGCTGTTAGTGAGGAATGCTTCCTCACACAAGAATGCCCTTCTTAAAAGTTTTGAAAGATGTCACATTTTTGTTGTAAGTGACTAAATTTTCCATTTTACTTTAGTCACTTAACCACACCTCTGACCACTTAGAGGAGTCTCACTCACAACCTCCATAAGTCCTTCTTCGGACTTGGGGCTAGCTAGCCCCGAGAATGACATCCCTACCATTCAATCTTTGCACTTGGTCCAAGTGCTCCACGTGTCCAATCCAATGACCAACACCCAAAGGTACCACTGACATATCAGCCTATTATGCTAAGGCCATGCCCATTTATCTTTGCCACACTAGTGGTCCAATATCACCTGCATCACAGTTTCGTCTCTCCAAGACTGGGCCATCCGTCCATGAGTGGTCATCCCAAATCCATTCTTCATCATCCTTAGGGTGCCCGCAGGCATGGGGAATATCTTTCCCCAATACCCCTTTTACAATCTCCACCAAGTCCCTTTCTATCCATGGCCGTGTTTGCCAACATTGCCACTAGATCAAGGCTTGCAGGCCCAACCACTAAGTCCCACTGTCCTTTGGGACTTCCTCACCATGTGACCGTATCCTTAGTCACTATACTAGAGGATTGCTCTTCTTCCTTTCCATAGTCTGGAACTTTGGGACAACATTTCGGAACACTGTAGCCCTACATGAGCCTCATGGGTACTCTCCCCATCTTCTGCCTTTGGGTACTTTAGCCATGGGCTTAGAGCAAGGTTCCGATGAGCCATCTAAGTAGGTAATGCCACCCATACTTGGACTAGGAGCATCGACCATTCGATTTCCTGGGGGAACTAGAGCTAGCTCTTGAACACTTCACCAAGCTACCTTGCTTGTCGGTTTGTATTCCTCTAGCCTTGGACTTCCTAATGGTTGTCCCATCACCCAACACCTAGGTACAGCCTTCATGGGCTAAACTAGCCTTTCCTGGCCAAATTGGCTCCATTGGGTTCCAACCCCCACACTCTCCTTACTATACTTTTGGAACCCCCCTGCAGCCCCCCGGGGACGATCGCTTTGGGCTTTCACCCAACAATCTGTATTAGTATTCGGACTCGGACTCGGACTCAGACTCAGACTGGTTCCATCTCGGACTCCATCTTAGACTCCATCTCGGGTCCATCTCGAACTCCATCTTGGGTCCATCTTGGGTCCATCTCGGACTCTATCTCGGACTCCATCTCAGGTCCATCTTGGACTCCATCTCGGGTCCATCTCGAACTTTATCTCGGGTCTCTTGGACTCCATCTTGGGTCCATCTCGAACTCTATCTTGGGTCCATCTTAGACTCCATCTAGGGTCCATCTCGAACTCTATCTTGGGTCTCTCGGACTCCATCTCGGGTCCATCTCGAACTCCATCTTGGGTCCATCTTGGGTCCATCTCGGACTCTATCTCGAACTCCATCTGTCGCGAATGTGACTTCGGGTATTGAAAGTTACTTGTCGGCTAGTCCTTACGGACACTCTTACCTTATTGCCACGATGGCAAGAGGTCGATATTGCTAGACCCTTTATTAATCCCTCTTGTTCAAGTGTTAGTAAACTAAAGTTTGCATCTGCACTTGGCCGGACAAGCATAAGGAAGGAATTCCTAAGTATCTATTTAGCCAAGCATACTTGGCCCGGCTTGTTAGTTTTCTTTTGCTTTGTCTTGCACTGGCTTGACAAGAACCCTTGAGTATTGAGATTGGTCCCTCAATATTACTGGATGATAGCTTACCGTGTCTGCCAAACACCCTTGCTATCATGCCTTTTGTGTTAGTCTTATTTCGGTCCCAAATGCTATTTATGGAAAGTATCCAAATTTGCTTATTTGGCATATTTACGGAATGTAGAGATCGGTTTGAACACAATGGTGTTCGTTCTGTGTCAAAATTCACATTCTAGTGCCATTCCATATTTAGTAAGTTTTGAGTTTGTCCTAGAGACTAACTCTTGATATTAAAGGAGGCTTGGGGGGAAAGCCCAAAGCGTGTGTTCCTCAAGGGGGGTGGGGTGGGGGGTTCCAAATGTATAGTAAGGATAGTGGGTAGGTCAGGCATAGCCAACCAACTTGAGGCATAGTCTAGCTCCTGCTTGTGTGCCTATCCTTGTTCTGCATCCAGCTTGGGTTTAATCCCAAGTTCCATTCCATGCTAGCTGGTGGAGTACCCATGTCCTTGCGTTAGGCCATCGGTATGCCGAAATAGCACCAGACTCCGTTTGGCTCTGTTTTGCATGCTGGTCTTGGCATTGGAATGCTGGTTGCTCTAGGACTATTCCAAGTCACTCCGGTGTGAGACACAAAATCCCTAGGCCCCAAAGTGGAGCCGGAAGGGTGCCATGTGGTGGTGGCTAAAGCGAAAACAAAATGAGCGTAACACATTTGCACTAAAAGCCCTGACTTGAAAGGTCGAGAGCGGGAGTGGAACTCCCAACAAAGTGCTCGAGGAACGAGCACGAAGCGAGCAATAAGCGAGGCTCCAAAAAAGGGACCCAAAAGGACCAACACATGACACGTGGAAGTGCCGAGATGGACCCAAGTTGGAGTCTGAAGTGGAGTCTGCGAAGGACCCCGAGATGGAGTCCGAGGTGGAGTCCGAGGTGGAGTCCAAGGTGGACCCGAGATGGACCCGAAATGGAGTCCGAGATGGAGTCCGAGATGGACCCGAGATGGAGTCCAAGATGGACCCGAGATGGAGTCCAAGATGGACCCGAGATGGAGTCTGAGATGGACCTGAGATGGAGTCCGAGATGGACCCGAGATGGAGTCCGAGATGGACCCGAGATGGAGTCCGAGATGGACCCGAGATGGAGTCCGAGATGGAATCCGAGATGGACCCGAGATGGAATCCGAGATGGAGTCTGAAGTCGAGACCGAGACCGAGACCGAGACCGGGACCGGGACCGAGACCGAGACCGGGACCGGGACCGAGACCGAGACCGAGACCGGGACCGAGACCGAGACCGAGGCCGAGACCGAGGCCAAGCCCGAGTCCGAGTCCAAGTCCGAGTCCGAGTCCGAGTCCGAGTTCGAGTCTGAGAGGGTGAAAGCCCAAAGCGTTCGTCTCCCAGACCCTGGGGGGTTTGGTGAGCTCCAAAAGTATAGTAAGGGGGAGGACTGCAGTGGAGCCAGTTTGGCCAGGAAAGGCCAGTTTGGCCAGGAAAGGCCAGTTTGGCCCAGGAAGGCTGGACCTAGTGTTGGGTGATGAGCTACCCACTGGGAAGTCCAAGACTAGAGTGAACACAAGCCGACAAGTGGGGTAGCTTGGTGAAGTGTTCAAGAGCCGGCTCTAGTTCCCCCGGGAGATCAACTGGCCGATGCTTCCAGTCAAAGTATGGGTGGCACTACCTACTTGGATACCTGGTGTGGCTCAACGGAACCTCGCTCTAAGCCCATGGCTAGAGCACCTAAAGGCGAAAGGTGGGGAGAGTACCTAGGAGGCTTGTGTAAGGCCATGGTGTTCCGAAATGTTATCCCAAAAGTCCCAAACGGTGAAAGGGAAGAGGAGTAGGCCTCTAATGCAATGACCAAGGATACGGTCACATAGTGAGGAAGTCCCAAAGGATAGTGGGACTTAGCGGTCAGGCCTACAGGCCTTGATCCAGTGGCAGTGTTGGCGAACACGGCCATAGACTGAAAGGGACTTGGTGGGGACTAGGAAAGAGTTGTCGGGGAAGGCTATTCCCCATGTCTGCGGGCATCCTAAGGATGCTAAGGAGTAGATCAAGGATGATCACTCATGGACAGATGGCCCAGTCTTTGAGAGACGGGATTATGATGCAGGTGGCATTAGACCACCGGTGTGACCAAAGTTAATGGGCATGGCCTAGCGTAACGGGCTGGTATGTCGGTGGTACCTTGGGGTGTCGGTCATGGGATCGGACAAGTGGAGCACTTGGACCAAGTGCAAAGGTTGAGTGGCATGGATGCCATTCTCGGGGCTAGCAAGCCCCAAGTCCTAACTGGGACTTATGGAGGTTGTGAATGAGACTCCTCCAAGTGGTCGGAGGTGTGGTTAAGTGACTAAAGTAAAATGGAAAATTTAGTCGCTTACAACTTGGTATCGGAGCTGTTCCTTAGTCCGACTTTTATTAGTGCTCAAGTATATCACCACTGGTGTTGGCATCGAAAGGTCCGAGGAGTGGGCCTATCCTTGAGGAGTAGCAAGTCGGAAAGACATGGCTCTCCACTCAAGGTCATGCGTGAAGTTGGGTGCGATGTGATAGATAGAAAAGGGCCAATAATGGAACGACTTTGGGATCTTGGGAACAGTATAAGGTTTCCTTAGAGAGCTGAGGATGTGATCTAGATGAGCGTTTGACTCAGTAAATGGGCTAACGTAATTGTGGTAAACAACTATAGTTGGGATCATGGAAAAGATGCAAATTCCAAGATGATAATGGAGTCACAAGATTACCCTCATATAGTTGAGGCTGGTGCTCATGAATTTGAGACCGGAATTAATGACCGTGGAAGGTCAAAAACGGAAGAGGACACAAGTCTTTGAAATGGTAGCCAGGGCTACATCTAATAAATGCTGGAACAACCCCAGGAGTTGGGGGTGTATTCAGAGGATGAGTTGGTATTTTCATCACATGGACAAGTGATCCTAAGGGGCGAAAGGTTGCCCCTAGAGAACAAATCAAGTGTCGGAGTAACACTTGCAAAAGATGGTCCTTGTGAGTAGGACATGAATACAAGGAGTTGTATTTCAGTGAGCTAGCACCTCAAAAGTAGGACCTCGTGGGTCATTGGATTAACAAAGTCCAAAAGGTTGAATGACTCCAATAGAGTCAAGGAATAATCTTAAAGGCTTGAGGAAAGCATTTAGATTGAGGTGTGTGGCACCCCACAAAGGATGGGGAGGATTTTGACATTGATGGCAGAAGGTGCCATGCTAAAGTCATGGGAAAGAGTTTCCCAGAAGAAAATAACTTTGACACAAAGTTGTGCATAAACGCTATGGTGCAGTGCTAATGGATAATTGGCATAAGAGACAACCATATTGGTCTTGGCAAAAATACCTAGACACAAGTAAGAAGTGTCATAAAGGTAGGCTCGTGGAGCCGATGGTGTGGAGACACCAAAGGTGCCAAGGCGTGTTGCCTTGAGGTCAAGTTGGCGGGTTCATGAGAACCCCTTCCAAAGGAATCCCAATGGAAATGGGAATAGCATAGCCTAATCTGGAAGGTATGCAGTTAAAGTGTGGTGACCTAGATAATGATGGAGGTGTGGAAGCACCAACAATGAGTTGTAGGACTTGATAACTATGAGGCAACTAAGCAAAAGGTGCAAAATAATTCGTAAACTGGTAGAAGGCAACTACCTAAGACTTTTTATTGGGATAAGGAAGTTTGATATACCCTTATAGGGGATAAATTGTTTATGTTGCAATATAGTAAGTCAATGTCGAAAAGGGAATGCTCATTGTTAGAGATGCTATCATTGGGACACCCAAACACTCTAGAACACCAGAAGGGGGTATTTAGTGTCATGAGGGCAATGGATAATGCCTAAAGGACAAAGTCTCTAGCGAATGAAGGATAGGAGGTGCTATCCAAATGTCCAAGGTTGTGGAGACGGAAGAAGTCCGTCTACCCAAATTGGACAAAGCCAAAGAGGGATTTTGGCAAGGTTAGTGATGGGCATATAAAGGTCCATAAGTAGCAACGGTGATCCCAGTGTGTGGGATTACAAGGTGAGCAAACCCGGATTGAGGAACCACTCCCTAGGTTGTCGAGTAGGTTCATCCCTATGAATACTTGCCAAGGCGTGGTAGAAAGTGCAAAGCTATCTTCCTAATTTGGAGGAGAATAACCGAAGGAAATGTATGAAGCCAAAAGGCAAGTAGTATAAAGATAGAACCGAACCATAGGAATTGACAGGCATGATCAAGGGTGGTTATACAAGTTGGGAGTGGAGAATCAAGTGGGTGCTCAAGCATGTTGTTACTAGCGACCGGGATGCCATGGAGAGTCTAAAACATGGGATTGTCCATGTTAGACTATATGGTTATTGGAAAGCTTGTGAAAGGAGAGGCCTTAGCAAGATAAGGAATAAAGTTCCTTGAACGTTCCTCCTAGGTAGATAAGTACCTAGACGTCCAAGTGTAAATGGTTTATAGAGCGCGCGAAATCAGAGTGGCGCAACAGAAGCGTGGTCTTGAAACTTGCCGAGAGGCGAGGCTATCAAGGTTAGGGGAGTAGATCCCAAGTGTTCAAAGAGAGGGCTATGAACGAAAGTCAATGGTTAAGAACTTTCACGCTTATGCATGAACCATGTTACGGTGGCCGAATGACTTGTTAAGTGAGATTGGCAAGTCAGGGGGAATGAATACCCTAGTTGAAAGAGCCAACTTCAAAGGGGTGGCCCAGGGGGCCGAGCATGGAGGAGTCCATGCATGATCACAGATATGTCAAGTGAGAGGACTTGGCAGTGTGGAGGAATTAAGTTCCTAACTTGTGATCTGTAGTGCGCTTTAAATACATGTTGGTGCACCGGTGTGGGGAGTCATGCCAGGCGTCTGGAGGGATGCCATCCGTAGATGCATATGCGGAGGTTGGGTTCGAGTCCCAAATCACTAGGGTGTGGTGATGGTTTGGAAAATGAGGACACTCATTTTTCAGTGGTCATGGACTCTCAGTGAGAGGACTGGTTTGGGCACACCGCCAAGCGAGGGATGCCTTGGAGTCGTGATGCACAGTTAGATTATTTAATGTGGCTCGGCATATCTAACTTGAACACTTTGGTGCGAGTGGCATCAAGGACGTGGTGAATGAGATGGGGACACCTAATCTCAGTTGCTATGGACCCTTGGCCGTAAGGGCTGGTTTGGGTGCACCGCCAAGTGTGGGGGATGCCCCCGAGGTCATGGTGAATAACTTAAAGGTCGGGAAGACCTAGTGCCTATTGGCAAACCTGTTAAGGTGCCAAGATGAGATCACTCGGTGATCTTGTGGCTAAATAGGGATAAGGTCCTTATTTGGGTAAGGAATAAGGTTCCTAGTTCAAAGTGTTAATTTGAACAATTGATAATGGTGTGGCTTAGTCAAGGTGACCAAGTGGGAAGAACACCTAAGGGAAATAAATTATGCCAATGCAATAGCATAGTAAGTCCAAGGAAAGTAGTCTCTGTAAGAGATCCATGAGAGGTCTTAAAGTTA